>NC_089589.1:102679788-103022501 GCF_019320115.1 Miscanthus floridulus
CCTCCTCGCTCCTGTGACCATGACATCACCTTGGTGTTGTGCTCACAACCGGTGGACATATGTCTATAATGATACCCAGCGATCGACTTACAAGGATGGGTTGTAGCACTAGTGTGCCGCCATGCAAGGATGCAGAACTATTCAAGTATGGGTTTCGACACTTTGGAGTAAAATAAATTTTATGAGTGGCTTGTAGTAGATCTTGGAGATGTCTAGTATATATGTGTGTCTAATGCTCCTTACTAGAAGTGGAGGCCATGTACATAGGCACCAAGCAGTGACACCCATAAGTAATGGTTATAACTAGTGCCTTGTATATATTATATGCACCTCATTCACTTTTTTATTACTCATGTGTCGATGTTTTGTCGACCGACTAATTAATTTGTATGAATGTCATGCTGCTCCAGGATAACGATGGTAGCAGATTATACTGGTTTAGGCCAGATTCCTACGTCTAGTCTCACAAAAGATCGAGTGCATGTTACTCGGTTGAATGCTCTAAAGTTCTTACATTGGGGGTTGCAAGAAGAGTGAAAGAGATAGGAGAGTGGAGAGGGACTGCCCGAATGAAATCTCAACATTGGATGGGTGCCCTGGAGGCCCTTATATAGAGTCCAGGGCCAGGCGACATACAAAGAAGGAGGTTCTCCCGATCGTACGGTGATGAGCCTGAGGGAGGGAAACTAGCTGACTTGGGCTCCAAAGAAGGTCATCTTGTCTTGATGTAGCGCACGTCTGAGCATGGCTATCGTCATGGTCTTATGCCAATGTCGCGGTATGGGGTGGCGTAGTGCTACTCTGTTGGCTATGGCGGCATGGTTGGCACGGTGGTGGTTCGCCAGCCGTCCTGTGCGACATGGTCTTCGTCGTGACCTTTGTCATCGCCTCCTGAACTCCTGGGGGACATCGTACTGGAGTTGGTAGCCACCCCCAGGTCATTGGTTGTTTCGCTGCTCGTGGAGCTAATCACCACGATCCTCGACTCTGGGGTCGTGGCCCTCGTTGGCCTGGATGGCCTTGAAAGTCAATGTTGTAGTCGCAAGCCCCATCCCATAGTGGGTGGGACCGTACGCCCATCGCATCGGGCCATATCTAGATGGTGGTCAACGTATTTGTCGTCACTGCCTGGCGGTCCTATCTTATCTACGGCGTGGCAAAGGGATGACACCTGCTCTGAGATGGCTGTCCCCTCGGTCCAAGCGGACTGAGCAGGCGCGCTTGTCCTTGGTTGGACAGTTGTACCTCGTGAAGCTCGACCCCTCCTCGCCCCTTCCAGGGGTTGGGACGAGAGGGGTCGTGCGGCGCCTTGTGGCGTGTGGTGAAGGGGAAAATGGAGAGGTCATGGCCGACTCCCCGTTGTAGCATTCAGCCCATGCCTACACAACTTAATTAGGTCGCAGTTTTTCGGGCTTGTTCCAGCTTATGTATCGTGGGCTGCCCGAGTGGCTAACTAATCGGTGCCTTGAGATACCTGGGTTATCATAACCCCGACATCATGTCATAGAAATGATGTCCATCACTAGGAGAACTAGGAGAATACCCCGCGCCTTGCTGCGGGGATTCCAGATAATATAAAAATAAATTAGACTATTTATATTTGTAGTTATATGAATAAAACTATCTTAAATTAATTTTGGTTAATGCTTTGACACTACGATGTGGATAGCTAAATGCATGTTAGTAGATGAAGAGATAACTATCATAATTACATGTGCTAGTTGGCTATAATTGCAAGTTGTAGTGGATTGTTGATGTGGGTAGCTTGCATGTTGAGAGAAATCTCTAGTGGGGTTTAGCTTTATAAGAGTATAGGATTGGATCAAAAGCTACTGCAACATTAATCCATGATGGAAATGCTTGATGCTAATGTTAGGAACCATCCACAAGTGTGTCAAATATTGGTCGCCAATTTCTCATGACATAATTGTGCCTAAAAAGGACTGATACTTCACCAGACATACGTTACTCATCAACACAAGACATCTCATTGTTTATTATTACATATATTGAGTAGGACACTACTGAATAGATTCATCACAAACACGTACATATATGAAATCAACCATGAAAGCAAGTTCAGATGTCACACTCGCTTACATTATTCAATTAATGCTTGCCTTTCATATATCAAGGCATAAAAAAGTATAGAGGTAGCCTTTGCTAGGCAACCTAGCCAATACGCGGAGGCGGCGCCGGCGGGCCTTTAACGAGTTTGACAAAGTATTGATCCCTGTAGTAGTTGACAAGAAGGCGTACAACGCTTCCATCAAAATCATCATCTTGAGGTGGCTCCAAGTCGTCGCCATCTATGAGACGAAACGCTTGTATATCTCTCCGCTCTTTCATGATGTGCAAAATTGCTTCTGGAACGGCCCAGTCTACCAGTTCGGGCCACGTTGTCCTCGAGCCAGCAGGACCAAGAGCAGGGGCAGCCATGATCACGTATTATCCTTAGCTTTTCTCTATTTTGAAACTGTTAGAATACCAATAAGAATCAATAATATAGCAACATTGTCATAATCAATAAAAACATAACATGTTGGTTCAAACTAATGCTATCATAGTTTCGTACTAAGCAGGTGTCTTAATTGAATGCACTACATACCAACCGAGCAGCAGACAGTCTATTAAAATGTTAAAAGGAAATTTTTTAAAGCAATAACTAACAAAGAAATACATGACAACCTCTGCAGAAGAAGAAGAACGCAGTAGCCTATGGCGATGATACGTGCTCTATGTAAATGTGTATATATACACAATGACATTTGTACTGTAGCTTGGCTCTTCTCGGTGAAAACAATATAAGTGTTTTGTCCACAGTTAATTAGGAAACACCGTCATAGTGCCCTTTTGCTGCAAAGGACAATAGTTGTTGACAATAACAATGCATGCAATATGTTCACCTTAACTTAGTAAACATCATCGTTGATGTCATACACATTGATATTTGTACAGTAGCCTGGCTCTTCTCGGTGAAAACAATGTAAGCGTTTTGTCCACCGTTAATTAGAAAACACCATCATGAGGTCGTTAATGACATCAGAATGGGAATTTAAATATCCTATGGTGACTGTACATGCTCTGGATAGAGGTGTTTGTGACCATACGCCATTGCTACTTTGCTTAGTAAATATCACCATCGTATATGGTCCTACTTAGTAAACATCATCCTTTATATGGTCCTACTTAGTAAAGATCATCATCCCCTTGTCGTTCCTCGGCCAGGCTCCACTGTATTGTCCGTGACATTTCCTCCCTTGGCCATTCCGCTCTTGGTGGTGGCGAAACCTGGGAATCGCCTGCAAACGAAACGACACTCATACCGGCACCGCCGAAAAGGAAAACGTTGGTGCAACGCAAACGAGATCTCGCTCCGATCCCATGTCTGGTCCTACTTAATAAACAACCTAATTAAACTAGCGAGAGAAAAGTCCTCCTTCCTCCATGCGCCAGTAGCGAAAATTTCGCATTTGATTTCTCCATTGCTAGAGTAAACATAACGTCTAGTCGCTTGGACTTAGTAAACATGGTCTAATCTTCTCTTTGTTCGAAGGATCTAGAAATGCATGGTCACACGAAAAAACAAAATCATAAGAAACAAACGCAGTGGTAAACGAAAACCAAACCGAAGCAATCAATGACAAATTCATTGGTTTCTCCCTTTTGCAAATTAAAATACAAATATAGACACTTATACATGTAGGCATACTCACCCTATCTCTATGAGGACCTCTGAGAGACTGAAATTGAAGTGACAAATCTCGAGATTAACAAAGTCAACATAGTGGTGTCGCTGTCGACAGGCATGTCGTCTACCACTGAAAGAATAATTACTTTAAAAGATTGAGATTGAACCGACATATTCGAGATTGATGAAGTCACCGCAAGGTCTCACTTTCGACAGGTATACCGCCTACCACTAAATATACATCCGAAAGATCGAGACTGAACCGTCAGATCTCGAGATCGATGAAGTCACCACAGGGCTCTTGCTGCCGATGGACATGTCGCCTACCATTGAAAGAAACACCATTGCTGCAGTCATAATGGGTGAGTCTCGTTGCTGACGGGCACGTCGTCTATCACTAAAAGAGCAATACCATCGACGAAGTCACAAACATCTCACTGTTGATAGACATGTTGTCTACCATTAAAAAATTATTAAATCCAAAAAATAAATCAAGAAAACACAAGCACTTGCGTCAAGTCAAGAACATGTCACACCGAGTAACCTAACCAAGTGAGCTTGTCCATTAGTTTCTACCGATCGGTTTTTACATTTTAGTAAGCCCAACACCGAACTTTCACCAACCTGTGAAATCAAACTGAAATTCTTGGGTTACACAGATTGCCCACACTAACTTGCGCTGGGGAGTGCATCTGGGCCACATGCTGTGGGTGCGGGTGTGCTGGGCTCTTTTCCGATGTGAGACTCCCCATTGTTTCACGATACGCTTGGGCCCTTGCACTACTACAAGTCTGTGACTTCACAGAACGGGCTGCTCCCTCCTAGGCGGCCTGGCTAAGAAGACATTGGGCCACTTCCTGTCAACCATCGCAGCCAAGAGAAAGCCCAGAAGCCCATTTGCGAGAGGGTTCTCACAGAGCATGCATCATTATTGTTTTTTTTAAAGGAACATGCATCATTATTCATTTACTTACCTTTTTTTGTGACCAGTTTGCCTTTCAATTATATTTGAACGGCCTGAGCCTCAGAAGACACCAAGTCACGCACACAGGTCGCAGGGTTTCATGTCACACCTCCGACTGGTTTGTATGTGTGACTTGTTTTGCTAGTACATAAGCAACCTTATTACATGATCGACTAACAAATTTAATCACGAACTCACTAAAGGCAAGCTTAAGCTCATTAATCTCTATCAACACCGGATCAAGTAGGGATCGTTGCATCTCCTTCTTTTCCCACAGGTGAAAAATCTCATTAGCTTCCAAGAATATCATTACCTTATTACAAGAATATAATTACCTTACAAGAATATCATTACCCAGAGTTGAACAATCTCATTACCTTACAAGAATATTATTGACTTACCTCACAAGAATATCATTATGTTACAAGAATAACAGCCTCACGAGCGTTTGCCTTGCGTTTTTACCCTCAAGATTGAATTCGTTTTTTTTTTATGAGTTTGGGTGCACTATTGTGTGATTCTCCTTTTGGCGAGCTTTGCCATAACCATATGGGCATCAAAAGCAGAGCAGACTTACACCTCCCCTTATAATATGTAGGAGTAGGGATAAGGGTGGCAAATGAAAAATTAAAGCCAGAGAACAAACGACAACTACGCAGGCTGGTCATCATGCACACGGGGGACATGGACACACTTAAAACTTTCAAGTGTTCGGATGTATAAAAGGAATTTGAGACGCAAGCGCATGACTGAAAAACTTTTATTTCGTTTTGCATACAATAAACACATCTAGAAAAACTGTCGCGTCAACAAAAAAAATCCTTCAACAAAATATACAAGACACAAACTAACACATGGATACTACCGGGGAACCGTTAACTGTTTGCTTCTTCATAAGTCGTAACAGTTCTCCAGCGATCTGTGTATGTTGAGGGTTATTTGGATCCATGCCATTGCAATTTCGTACTTATGAGATTTGCCATTACTATTCAACTATTTGGAAACTTGCCATTATAATTGTCTTGCTACCATGGCATTTTCTACGCCTGAAATGACATCGGACCCCCTTGCAGATTGACGTATTTTCGTATAGCCCAAAATACCCTTCTGACTACCCTCATGTCATTGACTGCGTGGGTCCACATGTCATTGAGTAGAAAGAGGGCAGCCTTAGGGTTATTTTGGGCTATACAAAAATACGATATGAAAGTGGGTTCAGTGTCATTTCAAGCTTAGAAAATGGCATGAATTATGTATCGAGACAATTATAATGGCAAGTTTTCAAAAAGATAAATAGTAATGACATCTTAGAAAGTACGAAAATTGCAATGGCATAGATCTAGATAACCCTATTATCAAAGAGTCCAAGCCAAGCGGCCTGTTCGCTGGTTGGTTTCTAGGCTGGTTTGAGCTGGCTGGTGCTGGTTTGCTGTGAGAGGGAAATACTGTTGGCTGGCTGGTGCGAACAGACTGAAGAGCTATTCAACCAAGCTTGCTGCCCATTGGAATCAGTGGCAATACCATTGGAATCAGTGCACGGTATACCGTTGGTCTATCCGAAGCAGCAGCAACCGTCGAGCGCGTGGCCACGCACGTTCCATTGCCATTCAATGCTATCACCTCAAGCGACGACCCAAGCTAGCGAGCATGACCCGCACAGATGCTTCAATTGTTCCGACCTGTGTCGCGATCCCTCTGATCGTCAGTTGGAGGGGGCCAGCCGCGGGCCGCCGCCCTACGACGCAGCCGCCCAAACGCCCAGTTCCGTCGCCGGCCTACCCGGCCACGCACTAACGCCACCCATGTGATACATGGCTGTCGCCACGGGCACCCCCTGCGTGCCGCGCGCCTCAACATGAACCTGTAGTACCCGTACAGAGACAGCTGAATGCCCACAGTTTACACAGGTCGTCACTCATCAAACAATGTGGGTGTAAGCTCAAACATGTATATATGTGAAGTGGCATGTACGTGATAATAACAAGTATGTTGAACTAACACATACATAGTATATATGCGTAAATAATGTTTAATCACTGAAAATTTACTGTAAATTCATCCTAGCTCAAATAAAATTATGTTTATTGCACCAAAAACTTACTATTACTAATTAGAAGCTCCAACGTTAATTCTCACCAGATACGTGAAAAAAGATATGAAAATTTGAAAAATTCTCACAATAATCAGAAATATCTAGACTTTAATTTGATATACTCTAATCATCATTGCCAACAATAGCCATTGGATATGTTTTGTTTTATAAAAAATAGCCATCTTTATACATATGAAAAATACATAAAATAACCCCTAAATTTGTATATAAACCAGATGATTGCCTATACATTGTAACAACAAGAATAAAATATCATAAGATGTAGTTTAATTTGATAAGTCAAAGTTAAGAGGGCGGCAACATGGAGCTTCGGTAATTTAGCTTAGAATATTTATGTTGAGGAGAGAGAATATGCAATAATTGAGAGATGGACCAAGCCTTGACCTAATCATGATCCACCCAATGCGATCTCTCTGTAAAAAATCAACACAAATTTCGGTGCATTAGATTAGGTTTTATTTATGAATTATGATTTTTGACCTATGATCCCATCCAACTCAAAAAAATGACCCACGGTAGATAAACATAAAAAGCCCGAGCAATATGCCAACCCGCCAATGCATCTGGAACGTGATTCAGATTATCATAGATAGTAGGTTGAACTTTTAAATTTCCGTCAGGTAACGAGGCGCCTATGGTAACTTTGTGAATTTCAAAATCTACCGGCTCTCATAGGGTAGGTGTTGACACCTGTGGGTGCACGCCGAATACATCCGCAAGCGCACAGATATCATAGTAGCTTTTCACCCGGAGTATTCCAAAGTATCGTATCCACAGGAAAACATGTGAGATTAAGTACAATCTAACTTAACTAGGGATAGCAACAAGGTTAAGGATGAACAGGAGTGTAGAGACGACTACTAAGATTCTCTATTTCTAACTTAGGTAAGCTGTGTATTCTAGTGTTCACCTGTGGATATTACAAAGGGAAAGCACAAACGGAGTATGTTGTTGCCATCGCAACCGGGTCCTACTTAGCCTACGGACGAGAGGCGGACTACAGAGGACTCAACGAGGCTATCACCCTCGTGATCTACCACGATCCGGAATGCAGGGTGCATCTAGAAGTAACCAAGAGTTTAAGCACCACGCTTACACTAACGATTACTACTTTACTCCTCTAAGGAAAGAATAAAGCACTCAAATGAGTTGCGATCCCGATGAACAATATAAACATGATGCTCACTTGAATCAGAAATCAATTACGAGAGATGTCTCAGAAGCAAGCTAAGGTAGAACTTGGATCCACCAAGGAACACGTTGTAGAGAGCGCACCGACATGTCGACACTTCCCTCACTCCCTATCTCACTATTTTCTATTTACAAAGAATAGATCCTAATGTGGAGGACTATTAATTGTTCTCTTAATTGTTGTCCCATCTGGAGGAGGTATGGGTGTCCTTTTACAGGGGGCACAGCCTATGGGCCCATGAATCCGTGGCAACTCATCATCTCGACCCTCGATTCAAACCGACCTTGATACACGGCAAAGATGGACTCTCAAAGGCGATGGAGCACCGACCTTCGAAGCAGAGACCGAGAGGTGGGCCAGGGAGACCAGCCGGCCTACCTATAGGTGGGGACGATCGGCTCCACCTTGTGTCCTTTCGTCTTGATCTTTCACAAGTTGTCTTGGATGGTGGATTTGACGTCTTTTAAGTCAGTTCCGTCATGGATGATCGTGATTTGCTCTAATAATATGGTCCTGATGGTCGGTTTTCTGATTAAATCCTGCTGCAACCATAAAATCACGAAAACTTATGGAACTTGTTAATTTAAAACACTATACCTATGTTGGTGATATATTTTGAGCATATATGTAGGGTATATTAAGGTTTTATGATTGACATTAACAACCGTAAAAGGTAGGGTTTGCATACGTGTGTTGATAGGGGTGAGTGTGCGTGCGTGTTATGCGCATCTATATTGTATTGTGTAATTCTTAAAAAAATGAATGAATTGAATCAACATGATTCAGATTATTTGAGATAGTAGGTTGAACTTTTAAATTTCCGTCGACGTCGAGGCGCCTATCGTGACTTTGTGAACTTCAAGATCTGCCGGCCCTCATAGGGGTAGGATTTGCGATAGGGGTAGGATTTGCGTACTTGTGTTCATAGGGTGAGTGTGCGTGCGTATTGTGGGCGTCTACGTTGTACTGTGTAATTCTCAAAAAATGAATGAACTGAATAATTGTGATTCAGATTATCAAAGATAGTAGGTTGAACTTTTAAATTTCTTAGTACATCTATCAATAAGCACGGCAGTACAACAGTCACTGAGACCGTGGTGGTCGTATATATATGAGCTGATTAAATGAACTTTGCAATCTTGAAATGCTGCAGTTGAAGTAAGCAGCACCATGGTTTACTATGGACATGATTGAATAATGTTATATATAAAAAAGTAGACTTTCAGTCTCTGCCAGCTCATTAGCTTCAATCTGACATTTTTATGCTATAATAAAAACAAATGGAAGGGCTTTGTAGGATTAGTTTCGTTTAATAGTACATAGTACAATATATTATATCTTTATTTGCCATGCAAAAGATGGATTTGAGTAGGTAGAAAGACGGGTGGGCATACAAAGAAATTAATAGGGGTGTTGGAAATATAGAGTCGAGGACTGGGCTTGGGTTCAATTGAAATATTTGACATTGATTTTTTATTTAAATATCTTTAAAGGGCTCAGTTGAAATTAATCGACACCAGTGTCATGTTCAACCATATGCCGCACGAGGCTTTGCTGACCACAGTACATGGGCCGCTTTCACACTAATGCAAGGCCTTTTAGTGCTCAGTTCAGTGCTATGGAAACAGATTTGACAAAACACAACTAACTAAGCACTTCAAATTTGATAAAATTAAGACTTAATGTGACCCGTAGCGTTATCATGTGCAATATACTATGGTTTAGAAATAGAGAAATATATAGTAGTTGATCAAAATGAGTATAGAGAGTAGATGGTGACTGCTTTCGGGTCGTGACCCTCGCATAGGGTTCCTGAGTGACTGAGACCGGACCGCCCTCTCATTGCATGTGGCGAGTGTAAGTAGAAGACTATGTTAAAGTACAGAGTGAAGCAGCAGTGTCCCAACCATGGTCGCGTCTTCTACAAGTGTCTGGATCGCATTGTGAGTTCTTTTGGCCACGTTTTTTTATGCTTTATAGCCTTTTTTATGATTTTAATTAAAGTTCTTGATTTGGTGTTCTAATTTTAGTGAGATGCTATGGATATAAAGGTTGGTACTAGGAGGAAGACTATGTAAAGCACGTGCAAAACAATGGTTGAGGCGGCTGATGAGAGTGCACCTGTGCATAATGAAGAGGCAGTGAACTAGCAGAACAAGCCCATCAATGTAGGAATAAATTTATCTATTTTAGTAGGAATTGATCGTGAAATCTGTTGACGGTAAGTAACAACCATTATAAACCGTCAATAAAACAAGTATAAGGGCATAATTGTGATCACCAACAAAGGTCTAGGGGTTTAAACTAACAAATTCCATGAGTCTTGGTGAATTTATATTTTCTGCAGGGTTTATCCAGAAAACCGTCAAGGCGGACCTACATGTCAAAATTAATCGTACTTATCCGCCATGAAACGGGCACTAGAAGGTTCCAGAGGACTCCAGAGGACTCCACACCGAAGCGGGAGCCGAGGGGCTGCCGGCCCCACCTACAAGCCGCCTGGCCCCTGGGGCCACCCATCAGCCTCCACCTCGTTATGTCGGTTCTCCACCACCTAGGTTGCATCTACGCCGTTCTTTAAGTTGGTTTGATCCAAGGGCTCACGATGGACGCTCTGGCCTATATAAACAGCCATGTACCCCCTCCCTTAGCAGATCCCTGAAACCCTAATTTATATCTTCAGGATTAGAGCCAGTAATCAAGAAAATATT
This sequence comes from Miscanthus floridulus, assembly GCF_019320115.1. Taxonomy (NCBI): domain Eukaryota; kingdom Viridiplantae; phylum Streptophyta; class Magnoliopsida; order Poales; family Poaceae; genus Miscanthus; species Miscanthus floridulus. Next base: position 102,690,460 of record NC_089589.1, read on the forward strand.
AGTCCTCTATAAGATCTAGTCTTATAAATAGAATAGTGAGATATAGAGTGAGGGAAGAGTTTGGAGGAGGTGCCGAGCTATCGGTGCTCTCTCTATAGCATGTACCTTGGCGGATCCAAGTTCTACTTGAGCTTTTGAGATTTCTCTAGTAATCAACTTCTGATTAAAGTAAGTAATTGTTTATATTGTTCATCAGGATCACGACTCTCTTTTGAGTGCTTTAATCTATAGACGCTCTAGGTTAAAGTATTAATCGTAAGTGTAAGCGTGGTGCTTAGACTTGGATTAATCGGCTAATCGTGGAGGCCTCCTACATTCCGGAAGGTGATAGATCGCGTGTGTGACATAAGTTCTATATAGCTTGTACTATATAGCTTCGTTGATCCTTTGTAGTCCACCTCCTGTCTATAGGCGCACGTAGGACGCGGTTGTGAAGGAAAGCATCCTCTGCTAGTGTCTTTCCCTAGTAATGTCCCCAGTTGAATAGTAGTAGACATAAGCTTACCCAAGTCAAAACTAGAGAACCTTAGTTATCCTCTCTACGCTCCTATTTATCCTAACCTTATTGCTACCCACCTTATTGCTACCCCTAGTTAGGTTAGACCGTAGTTAGTCTCATATGTTTCCCTATAGATACGACACTTGGAATACCTCCGGGTGAAAGCTACAGCGGTATCCGTGCGTTTGTGGATTTATCTATGTGCGTTAAAATATACCAACAAAATCCTTTTTTATTGAAGTGCATTATAGGTTTAGTTTGTTTAGTGCTATTTGGGATTGTCTACATTGTATCAAGGCTTTAAGAAATTAACGTTCAAGTGAAATAGTTGTCATATGATATTAATTAATCATGTTGGGTAATGTATGTTGGTATTTATTAACTTGTCACTTGTTTTAAGTAGCCACCTATTATATGCCTACATCTCTTAGCATTACTTGTACTAGGTTGTCATCCCTAATGATGGCGCCAGAGATGCTTGTTGGCTTTACCTAGTATTACTACTAGAATGATACTGAGTTGTTCTTTATTTTTTCATGTGACTAGAAAAAATATATATAGATATGAATGAAAAGGAATATGCAAGCGCACAGATAATATACCATTGTAGCATTTCACCCGAGTATTCCAGTTATCATTATTTATATTTTTACCACAAGGAAGATATAGTGTGGACATGTATTGATAACTTATACTATTAATGGAGAAGTAAACCATAACCAATGTTCTACTCATAACAGTGGTAAGTCATAGGATAAGATATATGATAAGTATTGATCAATGACAATGATAAATCACTCAGAGTACTTCTTTCTATGGCATTAGCATGGTCAGGTAGAATATTAGAGGAATAATTCATAAGTCATTCTTAATTACAAGTTAAAGCATACATTGATTAGTGCAATTACACCTAGTAGTCATTGCTAAGACCATCGTCATATCTACACATAAGGAATATTACTAAGGAAGATTAAGAACAGAGCTTGTCTTCCTTCGTAACCGCATCCTATGTGCATACCTATATTTGGGGAGTGGACTACAAAGAACTCAATGGTAGTGTCATATCCGCGTTCTACCACATGACCTAGAATATAGGGTGTATGCGCAGGTAAACAACGTATAAGCACCACACTTACACAATGTCGAACACACACCCATGGATCCTTAGAGTGAGCGTTGTACAAACTTATGCATGAACATGATGATAATCCAACTATACTAAGCATATAATCAAAGTAGACGATGAACATTATAACTAGAAACATGAACGATATGAATAACAATGTCATAACAATTGTAGCAAACATATAAAAGTAATGAGAGATACAAAAGAGAGGGTGTACAAAGATTATACCAAACCATGCTCTTGACACGATCAGGAATCCAAGCGAAGCCTGCTTACCTCCCTCTAGACCTAGCCTAACTAGCTATGCCCTAGAATTGATGGAGCTCTAAGGATGATTAGGGTTTCTATCTTCTCAAATGACTTGATGACTATGGATGCCTCAGGAGGGGTGGCAGGGGCTAGTATATATAGGCTGGAGCGTCAATCTTGAGCCCTCGGATCAAACTGACTTGAATAAATGGTGTAGATGCAATCCTTAAGGCGATGGAGAACCGACGTAGCGAGGCAGGACTGACATGTGGGCCCCAGGGGCCGGTTGGCCCCACCTGACAGCCACTCATGGTCTGCCTTGGCGCGGTGTCCTTTGGAACCTTCTAGTGTCCGTTTCACGATGGATAAGCATGATTAATTCCAATATGTAGGTCCACCTTGATGGTTTTCTGGTGAAACCATGCAGGAATCACAGATTCACCAAAACTCATGGAATTTATTAGTTTAGACCCCTAGACCTTTGTTGGTGATTGCTTTCATGCCCTTATTCATGTTTTATTGATGGTTTATAATGGTTGTTAACTACCGTCAACAAGCTCCCCCAAGCTTAACCTTTGCTAGTCCCTTAGCAAAGCTAAACTCGGCAAAATGGATTAGGAGTTGCTACGATGCTTTGACTCCTCAAAAGTACACATGCGTTCAAACTAGAATTCTCCATCGGATTAGAATAAACTGATCTGACTTTCAAACTTACCCATATTACCTTCAACCATGGGCTTCTTAGCCTTCACTTGGGTCTTGAGCAATTAAAAGACAGAATGATCAAGTTAAGCACTATGTCTCAAGTTCTTTGCTCAACCATTATTCTAGAGTTTTTACAGATTTTCAAAATAAAACTCAGAGCTTCTATTTTATGACACTCTCAAATCTCTCAATATATATGGTATTTATGGATCCTTACCAAGGCAATAATGTTATTATGCCTTTCTCTTCCTATAACTAAGGATTATGTGGAGCTCATAGGAGTGGAAATAGCATGAAAGAGCATACTTGCAATACATATATTGTAAAGTCAAACCTCGAATCCAAAGAGAGTTTAGTCATACAATCAAATCAAGATGTGCATATGTATGGATATATATGGTGGATATATATAGTGGCTATCCTAATTATACTTTGCTCCTTGAAAACATATCTCTCTTTTTGGAAATTAGAAAAACAAGGGCTATCTTATTCATCTTTTTTATCTTTTTTTCAGGCGGGCATTTGAGTACCCATTATTTTTAATATATCGGACACTTGTCCATTTTCTCAACACTTTTTTTATGAATAACTTTTGCATAGTGTAACACCCTAAAATTTCATGTTTTTAAAATAGCATAAAATGATTTAATTCAGAATTTGTGTGCTAATGAAAACATAGGAAAAATAATAATTTACATTAAATTAAAATTTATCATAGGAATTTAGTAACATTTTTGTGCATTCGTGCTGATGCATACGTATTTTTGTGATGAGTGGTTTTGTCCAAAATTCAAAATAATTTCAAATGCTTTTGAAATCATTTGAAAATAGATTTGAAAATAGAATTTAGAAAAAAAAGAAGAAACTCTCTCTCTTCCTTTCTCGGCCTTTTTTCGGTGGCCTGCTCGCTCCGTCTCCGCTGGCCCAGCGCGCTGCGCTCCCTTCCAACCTAGCTCATCCTATGACCTAGTCACCCGTGCGGCCTGCCCTGCCTTTCCCCGCAGGCGGCCCAAACCCGCTTTCTCTCTCTCTGTCGAGCCAGCCCAGCAGTAAGCGGCCCAACATACCCGCGCCGCGCTTCTCTCTCCCGCGCCTCCCCTGTCACTGACTTATGGGACCCGCCTATCAGCGTCCTCTCTCTCTTCTACCTTGCATCGTGTCCGCACCAGACTCCACCACCGCGGAGTTCGCCACTGCTCCGTATCGTCGCCCTACCGTGTTCCCCACGCCGCTTCCCCCCCCCATAAATAGTAGCTCCGTGTGCGCCACTCCTCTCTACCAACCTTAGTGCAAACGCGCTACATCGTGCGAGCAAGCAAAGCCAGCAGAGCACCCATGCGTGCCTAGTTTTGCTCTTGATAGCTTGATGGCATCATCATCACATCACCCACACATTATGGCCGTTTCTTATAGAAAAACAAATCTAGAAATACTATAGAAAAACACCGCTTACAATCAACAATGGATCCCCACCGTTTCTTTATTTTAATTCTGTTTTGACCCATTCAAGTTGTGTTAGATTCATAACGACGAGATCTACGCCTTGGTAACAATGTTTAATATATCACTAACTCTAGAATTTTATGGTTTAACACCTAACTTGAATAATGAATATGCAACAAATATATAAATAAAATATGATTAAATTTACTTTAATTTCCTAATTTCAAATATAATTTGATTTAATTCCAATTGGATATTTCTTTGAAATATCTTATATATGCTTTTATACAGTTAAAATAAATGAAGCTAGTAGTTTTCTTTATCTCCTATAAAGTAAATATTTTGGAAGATGTTTCTTTTGCACCATAGTTCCGATTAGCATGCTTCATAGCAACGTGTCGGACATCTTTAAAACCTTTTCACTTGTTGTTTCATATGTCGGGTGTACTATTCTAATTTAGTTCTATTGTTTGCTTCGTGTATGATTGCATGGATATTTGTGTTGTGCTTTATGAACATGTCCCGTCAGTGCAAGAAGCATATCTTTGAAGATTTGGACTAGAAGAAGATCAGAGTTTTAAGGAAAATATAGCATGGGATCTTCTTTGTTGTCCTATTCACCTTAATATCATTTTAATCATATGCATATGTCTACCTTGGCAACCGTAGTAATTTTCCTAGCTATTTGATATCCTGGATTCCTTGATACCTATGGGATATGCATTGGGTAGTATGATGCTAGTGCTCAACTAAAGCCATGATCTTGTAACTTGACTAATGGTATATGCAATAAACATTAAAAGATGTTTTTAGCAACATGGAACAAGGGGGCTAGAGCGTTGGGCTATTTTATGGTGCTCTAGATTCCTCTCCCTAAGGACTTATCTGTAAGCGAACATCCAGGACTTATAGTACAACTGTGAGGGCTACATGGCTCTGGCTTTAGCTTAGTATGAGGACCTTTTCTAGCTTGTTAGTGGTTACCTTTATGGCGCAAGAGGGGCTCCGACAGGTATGATCTTGGCCTACCAAGAGGATGCACTTTGGTTTCTTGGTATTTTGTTAGTCACTCCTTGGAGGGATGTTCATGCTTATTGATGGGGAAATCTTAGCGGCCCTAACTTGTTAGACGAACATTTGAAAGGCTTCATAGTGAACCTTGTCGACCTTCCTTGGAAGTGGGTCAAGAGATTAGCTACCTCGAGCGATAGGATAAATCATGACTCATAGTGAAAGTGTACAACTTCTGCAGAGTGTAAAACTGGTATATCAGCCATGCTCATGGTCACGAGCGGTCTTGGACCCTTATGGAATAGATGATAAACACTGATGATACTGATGATGAAGATGCTCACTAAAGATTATTGTTTATGCTATTCATTATTCATGTTTACCAGATCATGTGTTTATATGGGCTTGTGAATAAACTTGTTGTCACCCAATTGCTAAAAGATGACTCATTAAAAGCTAATCGCAGTTGAACCAGTGTCAGCCTTTTGAGCCTCATGAACCCCATGATATATTTGTTGAGTACGACATGTAGTTATGCTTGCTTTATTTTTTCAATTATTTGGATAAAAATCCCAGATGGGTACCAGATTGCTAGAGTTTGAAGGAATTAGGCTTGTGATCAACTAGTCAGTTGTCTCTGTTGAATTGGAGTCTTCACCCAAAGATCGGAGTTATCTTTCCGTTGTTTGCTATCTAAGGTTATATCCTTTATACTAAGTACGTTATATATTGAGCATTGTCTTTTGATATTACCCTTATTTGTGGCTATATGTGAGATTTGACTTCCTGGGCTCACATATAGTGTGTATCTGGTTTAGTTCTTAAAACCAGATGCTACACATAGCCACATACTTCTTTTTAACAAAGCTTTTGAGAGATGGCAACGAGACTTGGAGCATTTATTTGGTGGATATCCTATCAGGCATTTGTTTTGCATTCACTCCCAGTGTAGGATTAAAACATTTTTGGGTGGATCTAGATGGGATGGCATGTTTTTGTGTCTACCACCAGTGTAGGAGTAGTGCATATGTGGGTGGTGTGTACATGATCTTGATTTTAAGAGCATGACAAACCTCTCATAAGGGTCAACAAAGCTTGACTAAACTCAATGCAAAACAAGCAGCATATATGTGGAAGTTTTCCTATTCTAAATATCATGTATGGCTCTGGTAGCAATTCAAGCTTTGTCATACAAGAGCTCATCATGTAACATTTTTATGTTTTTCAAAAGATAAATCTCCGGAACTCTAGTACAACTTGTGTCGGGGAGCAATACTAGGGTGCCCGAAGAGGAGCTAATGACCATCAATATTGATTCATCCGAGCAGTCAAGAGCGCGACTATGGCTCCAACCGTCCCCCAGGTGCGTGGGCTCCACCTCGACCAACCTCTGGGGAGCCTCTAGGGGCAGGGTCCACCTTGCGCCGACCTCTGGGGGCAGGCTCCACCTCACCCGACCCTGAGGTCACGGGCTCCGCCTCGCCCAACCGTAAGGCCATGGGCTTCGCCTCACCGAACCTCTGGGGGCACGCTCTGCCTCGCTCAACCCTGAGGCTACGGGGTCCGCCTCGTCCGACCTCTGGGGGCAGGCTCTGCCCCACCCGACCTCGAGGCCACGGGCTCTGCCTCGACCGACCTCTAGGGCTAGGCTCCGCCTCGCCTAACCCTAACGCCACAATCTTTGCCTCGACCGACCTCTAGGGGCAGGCTCTGCCTCGCCCGACCCTAAAGCCACAGGCTTGGCCTCGTCTGACCCTTCGGGGCAGGCTCTACCTCGCCCTACCCTGAGGCCACGAGCTCCGCCTCGCCCAACCTCTGAGGGTAGGCTCCACCTCCCCCGACCCCAGGGTCGCGTTCTCCACCTCACCCGACCCTGAGGCCACGATCTCCGCCTCACCCGACCTCTAGGGGCAGGCTCCGTCTTGCCCGATCCCAAGGTCACGGGCTCCGCCTTGCCTGACCCTGAGGTCGCGTGCTCCGCCTCGACCGACCTCTTGGGGCAGGCTCCGCCTCGCCCGACCCCAAACCACGGGCTCTACCTTACTCGACCCCTTAGGTGTGGGATCCATCTTGCCCGATGGGGTCCCATACCACCGCCAACCACTCCCTGTCCATGCGTATGGGCCTGGGTCAAAACTCTAATACCAAGGAAGAGATCGGCAAGCCCCGATGTAACCCGTGGCCATGACAGGCTATACTTTGGGATTCACATCAGGAACAATGTCGGGCGTGTCGGTGCTATTCCGCCTTACCTCGGTACGAACGCTGACAGGTGCATCAGCTCACCACGACACCCTCTACGACAAAATGGAACACCATGACTGGCAGACGACGCCTGCGCATGGTGCCAGTGATGGATAGGGCCACGACGTGGAGCTATCCCTGTTGACATCTATAGGGTTGGTGGGACCCACATGAAGGAGAAGAAGGGTCCGACGATCCTGAAGGACTTCTTCTCTGTCTCTCTCTCGTTCTCCTCTCTTCCTCCGCTGTAACCCGTGCTTTCCCTTGGCCTATAAAAGGGAAAGCAGGGCATCCCACAAAGGGGACTAGAATCTGACTCAAGCTAGATCGATCGATTCAGGCCAGACCCGATCGAACCATGACAAACGCATCAAACCTCGAACCGATCAGAGCACGACACAAGCACACGGCTAAGCAGCAACTAAGCTCTCGGCACACATTCACTCCTTCCATCAGAGACCTAGGATCCTTTCCCTCTCTCGCCCATTTGTAACCCATACTGCATATTTTTAGTGCTAGTAACACGAGTAGCAGCGACGAACTGGACGTAGGGACATGCTGCCTGAATCAGTATAAACCTCGTGTCCTCTTAGCATACCATCTGAGCTAGACGTGCAATATTAGAAATTTACTCATTGGTGGTCACTCGAAACAACGATAGTTGGCGCGCCAGATAGGGGTCTTTTGCGCGTCTCGACATCTACACCAGGCCTCAGATGGCTAGTCACAACGTCAGCTGGGTCCCGGGCGTGCACGTGCGCTTTGGGGACCTGGACTTCATCATCACGATGGAGGGAGGGTTGGTGCAAGCTTCCGCCGCCGTCCAACCTCTCCACTTCACCGGCCTCGACACGATCGCCGAGGCGCTTGAGGAGCTACAGCTGCACGCAACAGAGGCCCGCGCCCTCGAGAGTGACCAGCCCCTTGACTTCGACTATAGGAGGTTAGAGCACCATCTCAGCGCTTTCCTGGGACCCCGATCGTCCCTGAGAGGACATGTGCCACCTCACCTTCTCATTCGCCAACTTCATGGTGCAACTTGCCAGAGGAGAGCCGCTCTCCCCAAAATACCTCATCCGAAGCGCCCCGATGGCACTCCCGCTCGGTCTACGCAACGTCATAGAGACCATTGGCCACCATATGGTGCAACACACTCCTTGGTCCACCACGAATGACGAGTTTGTGGGGATGACCAAATATGTCGTGGAATCTTTCCACGACCTCCTCGTAGGAGAATCGGAGTCACCCTCTAGCTCTGACTCCAGCAAGGGGAGCCATCACCCCTCTCATTAATGTTTTATGGTAGGTACCCCTGGGGGACACATCAAAAGCATCCATGAGGGGGAGGCGACCTCGACAAACGACCACAACGACGAGGTCGAGGGGGATGTAGGGGCCCCACCTTGACTGCGGATGGAGTAGTTGAAGGCCCAGCACCAAGAGCTCGAGGAAGCAGCACTCCAGCTCGAGCAGGAATGTGCGGAACTCGATCGAGAGATCAAGGGCCATGGAGACGGTGGGCGTGCGTGCGCCATGGCCAGCGACGTGAACTAGAGGTTCATCGAGGACAATAAAGCCCTCCCACACTTCACCCATGCAAGCTAGAACATTGCTGCTATGGCGGCCTTGCTCTAGGGGCTTTCGGGGCCCGCGACGCCTGAGGATCATCAGGCCCATCGTGAGATTCGCACGCTACTTGAGTGTGCAGTGGTGCAGCAGGCCGAGAGCATGCTGTCCTAACGATGCAAGCTTGACGCCACCTAGCACGCGCCCTCAGAGTGACCCGACAAGGATGCGTCAGTCCACCAAGCGCCGCAAGGCGGTAGGCTGCGCACCGTGGTCCTGGTGCATGAGCGTCTTGGCTACCACCATTGATGCCTGCACCACGGTCATAGAACGCTGGCTCAGATCCTAGGGAGGGGGTACGTGCGAAAACTAAGAATAACATTTCTAAAACAAGAGACGCTTTCTCCTACTAGTTTCGCTATCCTCTCCTCGATCTTTAGTGACTCCCGACCCCAGCAACTGCAAGGGGTCAGGTCTCTCTCGGGGCTGATAAGGGAATATATATACCCTTTCTAAAACATTCGCCGTGCCCGACCCCTTCATCACGTTAAAAACCTAGTGGTAAGGTTCGCCGAAATGAACGACTGAGTAATGCTGGTTGGACAGTAAGAAACCTACGCCCTAGCAGCTATGGCATTCTTGCTTACCAGCGTAATCAGAGTTTCCCTCCTACACCTTGAACTCTACGGTCTTAACAAACGGAAGGGTCGGAACGCATTAACCCCTTTTCACACATAAAAACGCAGGAAAAACAAATTCATTCACACCGAAACAAAAGAATAGACTTGTTCAAACAAGACACAAGGGTCGAAACTTGTCTGATTATTACAAAAATGATCGTCTGACCTATCTAACTAACTAGCCCCTCCAGAGGAGAACTACGTCTTCTATCCTGTCTACCAAGTCTTGCGAAAGGGGAGCCACCGCCGCTTCCATCTCCTCTAGCTCGTGGACTTCATAGCCAGGCGCGTAGCCATGGCTCATCGTCTCCAGGTCGATGTTGTCCCCATAATGAGAACAGGCAATCATGAAGGGTTGATTGACCCCAATGCGAAGGGCATTCTTCTCGAGCTGGCACACCCGAGCCATGATCTCAACGGCACAGGCCACAAGCGAGCTAGTCCCCTCCAACCGTACCACCTCAAGGTCATCGCAGACCACTCCGAGGGTGGCGCTTAGGATATCGAGCTCGTCACTCTCTACCTGAAGATTCCTCCTCACATCGGCAAGGTCCATCGCTAGGTCGGCAGAAATGCTTTTGGCCTCTAGCTTCTGGGTTGTAGCGCTTTTGAGCTCGGCCTGGAGTGAGCCAACCTTCTGCTATGCGTCATCACGCTCTTGGCAGGCCTAGTAAAACTCTCAGAGGGACTGGTCGTAGTCCTCGTGAGCCACGCCACGTTCTGAACAGAGCCTCTCCGTGGTTTCAAGCAGCTCATCCCGTTCCTTGCACAGCCGAGCGACCACCGTGGCATCCAGGCTCGCCCTCTTCTCTAAGGCCGTGAGCTTCTCCTCGGCCCCTAGTTTTAGTTCCCTTTCCTTCTCAACCTCGGCCAGAAGGTCAAGGATCCACTGGCGGGTCTCGGCGTCCTTCTGGAGCAGCTCATCCCGCTCCTTCCTAACCTTGGTGGCCTCCTCGTCGTCCTTCCATGACCTCACCGATAGGGCCTCGAATGCTTTTTCGGCCTCGTCAGCATCCCGACGGGCCTCGGCCACCCACGACTGGAGATTGGCCGCCTCCTCGACAAGGGGAGTCAGCTCGGCCACCCTCTGCTAGGTGACAACAAGCTGAGCTATCACCTCCCCTCGTAGCCATGCCTCCTTGACGAGGCGGTCCTAGGCTTCCTTCTGTTCATGAAGGAACCAAGACTTCCCCTGGCTGCGAGCTATGAGGGACTACAAGAAGACGATGGTCAGGATACAGAAAATATAAAAGAAGATAAGGGCAAGAAGCAAGACCAAGCAATACCTGGCAAGAGGGAATGATGATGTCGCGCAATGTGCCCGTGGCGTGGTTTAGGGCCTCGAGCACGGACATGATCCCTACGTCGAGGCTCTCCCGCCCCATGCTCTCGGTGGCATCATCAAGGGTGAAAGTGTCGACGCTGGATCCTCCGGAGTCATCCACCAGAGCAGGGGCTCACCCCGTGTAGGCGAGCCGCTGCCCACCGACGTCAGGGCCAGGGATGACTCTTCACTGGCTCCAAGCACCGCTGACCCCTCTCGCCGTGACGTCCCCACCGGAACGCCCCCTCCGGCGACGGAAGGGGTCCGCAGTGCGGACGCCGACCCTTCTTCCAGCACCACAACTCCCGGGGACCCCTCGGCCGCGTCCCCCTCCGTCCGGCCCTCGCCAGGCACCATCACTTGGGCCGCCGATGGCATGGGTCGCACCGGTGCCTTAGGCGCCGCTGTGGTTGCGCCTGACTGTGACCCATCTATCACGGCCACCGCCACCTCCACCTGCGTTAGCGGGGTCACGACCGGCTGCATCGCGCCCGCCACGGTCGGCGCCACGAGTGCGGTCGGCAGCCCCGTCCGCCACGTTGCGGCAGCAGTATCGAGGCCATCATCGGCTGCTCCGCGACCTCCGAAGGCGCCCCTTGAGCCCCCGCGTTCGTATGTCCCTCCAAGGGCACGGGCGCCACCATAGGCAGCACCTGATCGGCCGGCGATGCAGTCACACTGGCGCCGCTCCCGCCCGAAACAGGTGCGACACCAGCCGATGGCTGCCGCCTCAATTAGAGGGCGACGCTCTTCTTCAGCGCCAGCACCAAAGGATTACGCTGCCTGCCAACGCTGCAAGCGACGAAAAGCATAAGTCACGATGAAATCCGAATAAAACAGGAAAAAACAGAGGAATTGATAACTCACCTTAGCTCCGTCGGGTGACAGATGCGTTTGGGGGGCGATTTAAAGCCCTAACAGATTCAAATGAAAAAGTTTCAACTATAAAGTTTTAGATTTCGTTGAGATCAACAACTTTGCTTTTGATCTTTTTTTCATCTGAGATCATTTGAGAAATTCCAAAAAATATGAATTTTAAAATCATTAATCTTAAAACACAATTTCTGAAACATAAATGAATTGCCCGGACCCACATATTATGAATCGCCGGTAGAAAAATAGCAACCATCTGCAAAAATCAATTGTGTACTAGTGGATGCTACCTAGTTAGTGTACATACCGTGAACGTGACGGCAGCGACGGCCGCCTGAACCAGCTGCAGCAGGAGCACGCACTTACCGACTTCTCGCTTGGACACCTTTCCTCGAATGCAGCCTGTACTTGTCCATGGACTTGCCAAGTACCATGTACATGCCAGAGTACACCCAGTACACCAGGATGGGCACGAAAATGGCCAATCCTTCGTCAGAGAAGAACTCCAAGGACGCGGTCGCGTTCTCGTCGTTGCTACAATTATCAGCTAGCTACACGCAGCTTTTGCATCTACTGCATGCATGGTGGCAACAAACACCAGACACTTGTTTAAATACAGCTCGCTAGTGCACACGCATCGAACCTCAGCGCTGATCACACCAGGTTGTTGCTGTTGTCCCCTCCTTCCATCTTCCTCACATGCAGCCTGTGTTAGATTGATCTCTAACCTAACTGGACCCAACGGCCTATTTGGGCCTTTGATTCGCGCTCTCATCGGGGGCACCCAGCCCACCATGCCTGGAGGGCCCCTGTCACCCTGCGCTATAAAAAGAGATGGGGGCCGGTGGCTCTAATAACAAGGTTCGCCTGAGCCGAGCTCCCCACTGACAAACCCTAAACCCGATCTAAGTGAGGGGCGTAGCCAGTGACGGAAAGTACCTCCACCACATCACTGCGCCTCATCGATCTTCACCGCCGGCACCGTATCTCCGACACGTCTTCCCCGACCGTCGCTGCACGTGCGCAGACTTCACCAACAAACCCGATGGAGGCCTCTGGATCTACCCCCTCCGCGGTGTCGGGTTCGTCAGACATCATCCACCTCTCTCTGTCTCTCTATCGTTGCACTAGAACGTGTTCTAGATTTTTATGTCATCAAGCACCCCGGCTAGATCTATGGTCCTAGCGTCCAACAGATCTAACATTGGCATTGGAGCCAGGTTTAGGAATAGATCTAGCTTATCAGTTTAGATTCTTTCAGATCTGAGAAAAGAAAGGAGGGTTCAGATGAACCCTAACCCTAACTGGGTAAAAGAAAGAAGAAGGAGAGCTCGGTTTCACGTTTAAACCGAACCCTAAAACCCGCAATCAATTCGGGAAAAGAACAACAGCGATACCATAACAATGAACCTGGAACCCTAACCCTAACCCTAACTTCCATCCCCATCCCCAACCCTGAAATTGGATAGATCCGAAAAGAAAAGGTAGAAATTGGATAGATCAGAGAAGAAAATACGAAAGAAAATCCAATCAAAGAGAAAAGGGGAAGGGGAAATGGCTGTACCGCCGCCGGGCGCGTGCTCGCAAGGCTGAGAGAAAGAAGGTGGAGAAGAGGACGGGAGATCTAGGGTTTCGTGGTTTCGGGAGCTCCTCACCGTGGGGAAAAGGGTGTCGCCGCTAGTCCTCTCGACGGCGGCGCGCTCACCCGCGTGGGGAGCGCGCGCGCTGGCGAAGGGTCCGACAACGACACCAGTCGCTCGGTCGCCGCGGCTGCTTGCTCTCGGTCGTCGTCGCTGCTTGCTGGCTGCTGCTGCGCTGAGGAAAGAAAGAAGAGAGAGCGGCGAAGAGAGAGAGAGAAGAGAAGGTCGAATGGCCGCTGGGGTTCGGGGACCGCGGCCGGGAGAGGATTTTATTCGGCCGAAATGACCGGATGGCCGTCGGATGAGATCGACGGCGATGGAAGAACGGGCCGTTTCGCAGCCTAGGCGGGCGCGCGCGGCTGCGACACTTTGCCGGCCCAGGCCCACGTTGCGGCCTGGGTGCGGCCGGGCGCCGCGCAGAGGTGTGGGCCAAGCCGAATTGTCGGTTTTGGGCCTAGTAACAGTAAAGAACGAGCCCGGTTTCATATTTTTCTTTTTCCAGCAAAATTGAAAAACAAAAATTGGCTCAAAAGAAAATAGAAAAAGTATTTTTCCCTGTGGGTAAAATTCAAGATAATGAGTTCATTTTTTTCCGCTGCGTATTTAAAGATGTTATTTTCATTATTAAATTCGAAACAACAGGAGAATTTATTTTTGAAAATTAGATATGTTTTAATTGATTATAATATTGTTATTATTCTTACCAACATTGATTAATGGCAATATTATGATGTTTTGTCATGCATTAATTCTATATCTGCCCAACGGTGATGTAGAATTAGTGTAGAGAACAATTGTATGTTTTAATTTTGACCAACGTTGAAACTAAGACATGCAATTGTTATTGTTATTATTTATGTTCTCACACTATTTGAATTGTGTTTTCAGGCGGATACAACTTGATGAGTTGTATCAAAGAAATCCCCACTCTCAAAGGTGATAACTACATTGAGTGGAAGAAAAAGATCGACCTGGCCTTCATCTTGGCTGAGGTGGACTGGGTAGTCACCACACTGTGTCCCACAGAGCCTGTGGCGCCGGTGAGGGTGACAAACGAGGCTGATGCTGCTTGGGCAACCAGAGAGAGGGATTTTGCATCCCTAAAGATGTCCTATGACCTTGAGCATAGGAAATGGGTCACTGCCAACAAGAAGTGTTTGGCTGTGATAAAGAACACGATTGAGCCTACAATTGTGGGCTCAATCGCAGAGTGTGACACCGTCATCGAGTATCTCGAAAGAATAAAGAGTCAGTTCACTGGCTCTTCAAAGACATATGCTACCCAGCTGATAAAGCAGCTGGTGACAGAGATGTACTCAAGTAATGGTGGCATAAGAGAGCACATACTAAGGATGAGCAATTTGGCATCCAAGCTAAAACCAATGGATTTGGCTCTCAAGGATGAGTTCCTTATCCATCTGATTTTTGCTTCCTTGCCAAAAGAGTTTAACACTTTTGTTGTCAACTACAACATATAGCCCGAGAAGTGAGACATGGAGAGGCTCATGGCTATGTGTGTGCAAGAGGAGGAGAGAATGAAAGATGCCAATGGTGGCTCTATCAATTATTTGAAAGACAATAAGAAAAAGAATAATAATGCTAACTCCTCCTCAAAGTCAAAGGGAAAGGGTCCTATGCTGCATCAGCCTCAGCAAAACAAGTTCACAGTAGAGAAAGATCATTGTCTCTACTGCAAGAAGACGGGACATTATAAGAAAGATTGTCCCGATTACCTAAAGATGATCATGGCAAAGAAAGGTGAGAACATTATTACATTCATAAATAAATCCCTGTATGTACAGTATTCGAAATCTACTTGGTGGATTGACTCAGGTGCAACTGTTCATGTTGCTAATTCTTTACAGGGATTCCGTTCGACGAGGACTACGCAAAGAAGCAAAAGACACGTTAAAGTCACAAATGGAGTCTGAGCAGAAGTGGAAGCCATTGGCGATCTTTCTCTAGAGCTTGCTGATGGTTTCAAACTTATACTTAGAGATGTTCTTTATGTTTCCTCGTTACAGAGAAACTTGATTAGTGTTTCATGTTTGGACAACGATGGATATGATTGCCATTTTGGAAATGGCAAATGTAAGATAACATTTAATGATGCATGTGTTGGTCTTGCTATCTTACAAAATGAGCTTTATTTGTTATCACTATGTGATGATGAGAATGTTGTATGCAATGATGGGAACGTTGCATGCGACAATGTGAATGTATCCTCGTCTGTGGATGTAAACAGAAAACGAAAGAGAGCTCACGATGCGTTGTCGAAATTATGGCACTGTTGTTTAGGCCATATTTTGAGGGGGAGAATAGAAAGACTAGTTAAGAATGGTATTCTTCCTCCATTAGAGCTCTCAGATTTAGAACAATGCAGAGATTACATAAAAGGAAAGTATATAAAGAAAATTAAGAAAGATGTCAAACGAAGCGCAGGAATTCTACAGATTATTCACACAGACATCTGTGGTCCCTTTCCTGTAAAAAGTGTGGATGGTTATGATTCATTCATAACATTCACAGATGATTACTCCCGTTATGGCTATATTTATCCAATCAAAGAAAGAACAGAAGCATTGGATAAATTTAAGATATTTAAGGCAGAAGTTGAAAACCAACACAACTTAAAGATTAAGATAGTCAGGTCCGACCATAGAGGGGAGTACTACGGTCGGCATACCCCATATGGCCAAGTTCCTTGACCTTTTGCAAGGTTCTTACAGGAGAATGGCATAGTTGCCCAGTATTCAACACTAGACGAACCTCAGCAGAATGGAGTAGCTAAAAGACGCAATCGTACCCTGATTGATATGGTGCGCAGTATGATAAGTTACTCCACCTTACCTTTGAGTCTGTGGATGGAGGTGTTAAAAACCGTCATTCATATTCTCAATAGAGTACCAAGTAAGTCGGTGCCCAAAACACCGTATGAGTTGTGGACAGGAAGAGTACCCTCACTAAACCACTTGCGTGTGTGGGGGAGCCCTGCTGAGGCTAAAGTATTTAACCCAAACATTGGGAAGCTAGATCCCAAAACAGTGAGTTGCCATTTCATTGGCTACCTAGAAAAGTCAAAAGGTTTTCGTTTCTACTGTTCAAACAGACATACAAAGTTTATGGAAACGAGACATGCTGTCTTCCTAGAGGATGAAATGATGAGGGGGAGCATGGTAGCTTGAGAAATTGACCTTAAAGAGAAACGGGTGCATGCGCCCACTCCGATGATTCATGAGCCATTTTTCTCACTACCTGCTGTCGCTGCACCGACAGTGCAGGATACTGTGGTGCCAGCACCTGTTGTTATTCCGCCTGTGGCAACAATGAATGATGATGAGGAACCTGTTCTTCAGGATCCTGTAGAACCTATTGCCACAAATGAGGGGGAGCAACAAGAGCCTCAAACAGAAGATGTGCCAAATGTGGAGGCCCCTAGAAGGTCTCAAAGAGTTAGAAAATCAGCTATTCCTGCTGATTATGAAGTGTACAGCACTGAGGAATTTCAAATAGAGGATAATCCCACCTCATTTGAAGAAGCCATGAGAAGTGATCATTCATCAAAGTGGCTTGAGGCCATGGAAGATGAAATAAAATCAATGAATACCAATAAAGTTTGGGATTTAGAGATAATTCCTAAAGGAGCCAAAACAGTAGGCTGTAAATAGGTCTACAAAACAAAGCTTGACTCTCAAGGGAATATAGAGAGATATAAAGCCCGACTTGTGGCAAAAGGCTTTACGCAAAGAGAAGGGATTGATTACAAAGAGACCTTTTCTCCAGTCTCATATAAGGATTCCTTCATAATCATAATGACATTAGTGGCACATTACGATCTAGAATTACATCAGATGGATGTAAAGACGACATTTCTCAACGGAGACTTGGAGAAAAATGTTTACATGGCACAACCGAAAGGTTTTGTCATGGAAGGAAAAGAACGAATGGGATGCCTCCTAAAGAAATCCATTTATGGGTTAAAATAAGCTTCAAGACAGTGGTACTTGAAGTTTGATCAGACAATAAAGAATTTTGGGGTTAAAGAGAATGTAGGGGACAATTGTGTCTATACAAAGTTTAAGAATGGTAAGTTCATCTTCTTTGTCCTGTATATGGATGATATCTTACTTGCTAGTAGTGATATCAGTCTACTACTGGCGACAAAGAAGTTTTTGTCCTCAAAATTTGATATGAAAGATCTTGGTGAAGCTTCGTTCGTTTTAGGGATCGAGATTCACCGAGATAGAAGTAAAGGGGTATTAGGACTGTCACAAAAGGCATACATAGAGAAAATCTTAAAGAAATTCAGTATGCACAAATGTAGTCCCTCACCTGCTCCTATAGTCAAGGGCGACAGATATGGGGATTTTCAATGCCCCAGGAACCAATATAAGATCGATCAAATGAAAGCGGTTCCATATGCTTCAGCTGTTGGAAGCTTGCAATATGCTTAAGTATGCACGCGCCCTGACTTGGCATTTATTACCGGGTTACTTGGCAGATTCTAGAGCAATCCTAGAATAGAACACTTGAAATTAGTAAAGAAAATCTTGCGTTATTTGCAAGGAACGAAAGGCCTCATGATGACGTATAGAAGATCTGATTCACTCCATATAGTGGGGTATTCAGATTCTGATTATGCGGGAGATGATAGAAAATCCACGTCTAGATATGTATTCACTCTCGCAGGGGGAGCTATTTCATGAAAAAGCTCAAAACAAACCGTCACTACATCGTCCACAATGTATGCCGAGTTTGTAGCATGTTATGAGGCAATAGGGTAGGTGAACTAGCTAAAGAAGTTCATACCCGGTTTGAAGGTGGTTGACGACATCTATAGACCACTAAAGTTATACTGCGATAATAATTCGGCAATATAGTATGCTCACAACAATAAGTCAAGTGGTGCTGCCAAACACATTGACATAAAGTATTATGTTGTGAAAGATAAAGTCCGGGATCAAGTCATAAGTCTTGAGCATATAAGTACAGTAAAGATGCTCGCGGATCCGCTTACAAAAGGCTTACCACCCAACGTGTTTAGAGAACATGTAGCTGGCATGGGTTTAAGGGAAAGCCTATAATTCCTGGACAAAAGAAGGCCCAAAGATAAGTATCTATTTCAGAACAGAGTAGTGTGTTGTAGCTGTTAAATCTATCGGCAATAGACCGTGACGATGAGACATGCTCTATGCGCTAATCTGTAATGGAATGAACAAAAGTAAATGATATGAAAGTGAAAGATGGAAAGAGATCAATGGGGAGATTGTTAGATTGATCTCTAACCTAACTGGACCCAACGGTCCAGTTGGGCCTTTGATTCGCGCCCTGATCGGGGGCGCCCAGCCCACCATGCCTTTAGGGCCCCTGTCACCCTGCGCTATAAAAAGTGGTGGGGGCCGGTGGCTCTAATCACGAGGTTCGCCCGAGCCGAGCTCCCCACCGGCAAACCCTAAACCCGATCTAAGTGAGGGGCACAGCTAGTGACGGGAAGTACCTCCACCACAGCACTGCGCCGTCATCGATCTTCACCGCCGGCACCGCATCTCCGACACGTCTTCCCCGACCGTCGATGCCCGTGCGCAGACTTCACCAACGAACCCGATGGAGGCCTCTGGATCTACCCCCTCCGCAGTGTCGGGTTCGTCAGACCTCATCCACCTCTCTCTGTCTCTCTATCGTTGCACTAGAACGTGTTCTAGGTTTTTGTTTCATCAAGCACCCCGGCTAGATCTATGGTCCTAGCGTTCAACAGATCTAACAGCCTGTAGTTGTCCACGGACTGGACAGGTGCCAGCCATGTACATGCCAGAGTACACACCAAGCTAGGCACGATGAAAATGTCCAATGCTTCGTCGGAGAACTCCATGGATGCTATCGTCATCATTACACACAGCTTATCGGATGAATATTAATTAATTATCAGCAAGCAAGCAAGATCTTGACAAGAGATCTCGTCTGCAGCAACCAAGAGATAGACGCCATAGATAGCAGCCAGTGAAACCAAAGCTCCATACAGAGCATGCATATAGGTCTCGAGGAGCCCATGGATAGAGTCGTCAATCTGCTGGATCTACTTGACAAGGAGCCAAACCTCAAGCTGTTACCAACCTTTGGAGTTGCAGGTGTTGGCAAGACTACACTTGCCACAAGATTGTACCATCATCACGGAGGCAGCTTCCACTGCCGGGCTTTTCTTCGGGCGTCTCGAAAACCAGATATTAGAAGGCTTCTCACAATCATGCTCCCACAAATCAAGGGACCAAAGCCTTGTACTGATGTCCAGGACCTAGCTCATCAATCAAGAATCAACAACATCCGGAAATGTCTGGATGACAAATCCTACGTATCTACTTTGAAACAATGAATAATACATACTTATCTTTTGTCCATTTTCTACCATAATTTTTTGTAGCTTTGAGCCCTTGGTCAAAGTTTGACATGGAAACAAACTAAAACACACCTTACATTTTTTAACACAAGGAATAAATAAATATTAATAAGATAATTCTATATTTAATATTTTTGCCAAATTAATATGAAGTATACTTTACAAATGATTCTTGCGTACAGTTGAGTTCACTTTCGATCTATAGTACAAACTTCAGATTTGTGACCACAACCATCATTTGTCCAATACACAAAAGAATTATTTTAAAAGAAACTGTTTCATTTATTACAACATATAGTTGGAAGTTATTCAAATAATATTTTGGATATTTTGTTCATAACAATTTATTGAGCTGAACAAGAGTTAAGAAAAAACATTGTTCCTGCTTCTAGGTTGGCCAAAAAATTGTTCCAGATTCTAGAGATTAAAAATATTCCAGCTTCAAGTGACGAATAACGACAGTCTGCCAAAAAAAACAAGATATAACGACCGACCGAATGTTACTAATCTTTAACGTCCGACCATCTGACCGACCCAATGTTACTAATCTCTAACGTCCTACTGTCCAATGCTGTTTTGATATTTTTAGCGACCCCGTGTTACGGACTACATGATATAGACAAGTGTTTTATTACTTATGACAATATGTGTGATGTACACAATTGACTCAGATTTTAATTTTCACTCAAATGCTCTTTCCATTTTGCGTGACAGACACATGTAAAGGCCTCAAATCCGCTAGCATCAAAAGGGAAAGAGACGTCCACTGTCCACACGCACAGTGAAATGAGGATTATTTAAGCTTACGACGAGCTAAGGCTGGATATCGAGCCAGCTCGGCTTGGCTCGGTCCAGCTCAAGCTGGCTTCTTAGGCTAACGAGCCAGCTCGGCTTGGCTCATTAATATTACGAGCTAGAGGGGCAGCTCGGCTCGGCTTGTTACCGAGCTCGAGCTGGCTCGTTTAGCTCGCGAGCTACTAAAAAAATAGGACACACATGTTTATAATGTTTATGCTACATTAATTCCAGAAGGTGATGTCCACCATTATGCAACCATACATGATTAATACATATCAGGTTCATCAAAAGTATCAACTATATAACATAGTTGGTCCATCCATAATCATGCAGTTCCAGCATACTAACTAGTTGCTTGCCACCACAAACTTAGGAAAATCCACGGATTCAATGTCAGCACCATCAAGTTCTCCCTAGAAAATAATCCATAAAATCAACATTTAAGTACCACAACAATTATAAAATTAAAATTCATATGAAACAGCTCAAAATAAGGATTACATACTAATAGAATAGGTGTGCACTTCTAGATCAGCATCATCATCTTCTGGATTCATGGTCGTGGGCAGATAGGCCTGAGCTCGTTTCAGCTCGTGAGCAGCACGCGAGCTGGCTCTAGTTGGCTTGTTAAAATAGCGAGCTAGACTTTCAGCTCAACTCGTGAAAAAGTTAAAACGATCCGAGTCGAGCGCGCCCGAGTATTTTGTGAAGACCTACTACCAGCACCTAACGTAAACAATGGAGCTGGACGGCTACTTACCCCATAATCTAGCTACTTAGCTAGCTAGCACAATCTAACATCTACGTTGGATGACCCTCTTTTATGTCTCAGAGACACGAACATCCAAATGGGTTGGCCGGCAATGAATGAATATTCATGGACCGGCTCTTTGGTTTGCTGGTCCAGGAGTAAAGACGACAAAATCTAGTACAGAGCCAGGGGGAACGAATGAGTCCAGTTTGCAACGCTAGCTGTGCGTTGCACTCCCATGGGCCACCATAGCCCATCTTTAGCATCGCCCGTGTGTCGTTTTAAGCTGTTTCAACGAAATATGGTCGGTTGTTATATATGTGTACCGACCTTCTACGCGTCGTTGATATTGGCATCGTTATAAATCTTTAACGATCGACTGACCATCTGACGCTAAGTAACAGATATAATGACCGACGGTCTGACGCCTATTATATAAACTTAAAACGACACACTCTCTGACGATATATATTTATAGCGACCAACTACCTAACGCTAGGCATATGAAAAATTAACTATATATTTTCATTTGTTTATAAGTTAACCATACATTCAGTCTTAACCATGTCAAACCAATACAAACTCATGAAACACGTATAAACTTGAACAAAGCTCACAATTTATATTAGACCATCATTATTTTGACATATGCCATCTTAGACACACAATTCATGGCAAACAAGCCAAGATGAAATGAGTCCAACTAATAGGCTAGACTCAAGATGTTTGGGCACAGACATATCTCATATGGTTTGCTTGCACTCTTTACAAAATGATCATCTCTAGGAAGTCCTTACAAAAGATTTCATCTCTAGCTAGGATGACCAAAGCAAATCGGCAAGAGCAATTTGATCCAACCGTTGGTTGCATACATCAGTCTACTTACACAGCTCTTACCTCCCACCTGAAAAATAAAAGTTCACATTCGTCAAAAACACAACCTAAAACACAGCCGGCTTGATAGCAAGGTTGCAAGCAGTAGAAAAACAAAAACTACTATCAACAAATATGTATGTGCCATCTATCAAGAGTGACCTATCACTCTACCTTGAGATTGAGTAAATGTACAATTTAAATAATTGTGGAGCAGTAAACAATTAAGTGCAAAGTGGTTCAAAATAGAGTAAAAGAAGCAAACAGCTACTGTGAACATCAAGGTAAACAGAATGCTGATAAGGATTGCGTATCACACACTAGTTTTTTTCACCATTGTGGGAGGCCCTTGTCATGAGGGGACGTGATTGGAGCCCGCCACCTGGTCTCTCCTCCAGCACATAAGGCATATGAGTCCCGAAGACCTTATCCCACGTCACAAAGAATGGCTGTGAAAAATTGAACCTGCTGCCGTGCAGCTGGTGGTGCACGTCATGGTATGCCGTGTTATTCCAGAAGCACAGGTGGAACACGTTCCCTGGCAGCCATATACCGCAGTGGTCGTCCACACCCTTGATGGTGCAAAGTGAGAAGAAGAAGATGGATGCACGAGGTGACATGCCCGACACGACGAAGGCCAGCGCCCCACCGAGCGTGTCTAGAAGGAGGCCCTCGATGGGGTGGTTGTACTGTGAGCCGAATGCGTAGGGCACAACGAGGCGGTGGTGCCACGAGTGGATGTGCCGGTACAGGAACCTGTTGTGGTGCATGTACCTGTGCCACGCATACTGCCACCCATCTAGCACGACCATGGCCACTGCAAACTGCCGTGCCACCCTCTGGTACCGATATGATGATGAGCCTTGTGCTTCTTTATTATCGTATGCCACCGTTAAGCTGCTATCTCCCGTGAGCTGCATGTGTTGTATACAAAAACTTCAGATGTGCTACCTTCTTGCGGAACCATACATGTACTACCTACGTCCCAAAAAGAATGTAAATCACGTTTCCTGAGAAGTCAAAGAATCTCAAATTTAACCAAATTTATATAAAAAATAATAAATATCTATATTTTGAAATATATTTATTATAAAACCATATTCTATTCTTAGTCTTCCTAACGATACTTATTGTGCATCATAAATATTATATAATTTTTTACATATTTGGTCAAACTTGATATTGTTTAACTCCTCCAAAAATGAGATTTATACAAAAAAATTTTTACGGGGGGAGTAAGAGGAAAGAGTGGTCTAACGTACGTACCATGAACGTGACGGCAGCTATGGCCGCCTGCACTAGCTGCTGCAGGAGCACGCACGTAGCGACTTCCAGCTTGGACACAAGGTTCTTGCTGTCCTCCTGCTTCCTCGAATGCAGCCTGTACATGTCCATGGACTCGCCAAGTGCCATGTACATGCCAGAGTACACCCAGTACACCAGGATGGGCACGAAAATGGCCAATGCTTCGTCAGAGAAGAACTCCATGGACGCGGTCGCGTATTCGTGCTCTGGTTGCTACAATTATGAGCTAGCTATACACAGCTTTTGCATCCACTGCATGGATGGTGGCAAGAACACACCAAACACTTGTTTAAATACATCTCGCTGGTACGCAGGAGGACGCACATAACGATTTCCCGCTTGGGGACCAGGTTCTTGCTGTCCTCGCCTCCTTACTCGGATGCAGCCTGTACAGCTTGCATGTCTCCATGGACTGGACAAGTGCCATGTGAATGCCAGAGTACACCCAGTACACCAAGGCACCAAGCTAGGCACGATGAAAATGGCCAATGCTTCGTCGGAGAACTCCACGGATGCGACAAAAACCTGTTACGCAAGCAGTGGGCAGGTTACATGAGATATTCTGTTTAAAGATTTGTATTTAGTAGCTAATCAAATTTGATAAACAGCTGTTTGTGTACTGGGATGATGAGCTGGATAAGAAAACGAAGTTATCACAGCTCAATGATGACGAGTTAAATCTAAAGAATACATTGAATGAAAGACTGGCCCAACTTCTAAGGGAGGAAGAAATAAAATGTACCAAAGGGAAGGCTGAAAGAATCTATTGGAAGGAGATGCAAATACTAAATATTTCCAATTAGTGGCTAATTGGGAAGCATAGGAAAACTCGTATTTTCCAACTGGAACAAGACGATGGTACTATTAGTGGTGATGCTTGTCTAAAAAAGTTTATCACCAAATACTATAAGATTTTGTTTAGTTCTCCTAAACCCTCTTTTTCAACAATGGACAAGACTCGCATAGATGACATCCCTAAGTCAGAATGTTGAAAAATGAAATCCTTATGCAGAGCTTCGGTAAATGATGCCATTTTTCAAGTGAAACATAATTCGGCCCAGGGCCTGATGGATTCCCTCCACAATATTATTAGGCTTTCTAGAAAATCATAAAAGGGAATTTGATGCTGCTACTCGAGGAATTCCATAAAGGTGACCTTCCACTTCAATGATTAAATTTTGGGACAATAATCTTACTACCTAAAAGTAGTGATGCTAAACAAATCCAACAATACAGACCAATCCATTTGTTGAATGTTAGTTTCAAAAGTTTCACCAAAGTGGCCACTAATATGATGGCTTTAGTAGCCCAAAAAGTTATTTGTCCTTCACAAACTGCTTTCCTCCCTGGGAGAAATATAATGAAAGGTGTTGTAGTTCTACATGAAACTTTACACGAGTTATATAGGAAAAAGATGAGCGGGGCTATTTTTAAGTTTGATTTCGAAAAGGTCTATGACAAGGTCAATTGGACATTTCTACATCAGACCCTTCGAATGAAAGGTTTTTCCCAAAGATGGTGTACTTGGATCCAATATTTTGTAAAAGGTGGTAATGTGGGAATTAAGGTTAATGAATAAATGGACCCTTACATCCAAACACGAAAAGGCCTTCAGGAAGGTGATCCACTGTTCAAAATACTATTTAATATGGTGGTAGACATGTTGGCTATTATTATTGCCAGCCAAAGAGGATGGACAAATAAAAGGGGTAGTGCGACATTTGGTTGATGGCAGGTGGTCCATCTTGCAGTATGCATATAACACCGTGCTATTTCTAGATCCTGATATTGAACAAGCAAAGAGCATGAAGTTAATTCTTCGCACTTTTGAACAATTATGAGGTCTTAAAATTAATTCGCACAAGAGTGAAATTTTTTGTTTTGATGAGGCAAAAAATAGCAAAGCAGCTTATTCACATCTTTTTGGATACAAGTTAGGCACTTATTCATTCTGATACCTTGGTCTCCCAATGATTTACCGAAAGCTAAATAACAAAGATTGGAACAAAGTAGAAGAACGAATACAAAATAAAAAGACTCAGTAGTTGGAAAGGCAAGCATTTATCAATTGGAGGTAGACTGGTACTGATTAATTCAGTGTTGTCAAGCCTTTCGATGTTTATGCTTCCTTCTTTGAAATTCCTAGAGGTGTCTTGGAGAAGATAGAGGGCACATTTGGTTGATAGCCAAACCTTGCCATACCACGCCGTAATTTTTGCTCCCGTTTGCTTCGTAGCAGCAGTTATGGCATGCCGCGGCCTCGCCATCGCTCGCCAGTTCAATTTTTCTGCCTAAACGTGCCAAGTTTGGTGGCCAAATCGAGCACCACGTTTCTGGCGACGCCGCTATTGCGGTGCGCCGGGGTGGGGGTGCCAGTCAAATGCGCCCAGAGTATTACTGATCCGGATTTTTTTTTTTGGCAAATGACAATCATAATAAAAACTATAGACTAGTTTGATGGCCTCTATTAAGCCAACCCAAACAACAAGGGGGTTTAGGAATTATGAATCTGGATTTACAAAATAAGTGTCTCTTGGACAAATGGCTTTTTAAATTAAGCAATGAACATGATATTTGGCAGGACTTATCAAGGAACAAATATATTAAGGATAATACTTTTTCACAGGTACAGAGAAAAGCAGAGACTCTCATTTGGATGAGTCTCATTAGTGTAAAAGAAACTTTCTGAAGTTTAGGGACTTTCTGGTTAAAGGATGGTAACCAAATCAGGTTCTTGGAAGACACCATGTTAGGGAACCAACCACTAATAAAATCCCAATACACAACTTTGTTCAACATTGTTCGAGATACGTATGTAACTGTATAGTAGAAGCTATGTATCCATAAAAAAAAATCAAAGTGTCTTATAATTTAGAATTAGAGGGAGTTTTCACTAGTACAGAAACAGGCTTTACTCCCGGTTGGGAAACCCCTTCAGTCCCGGTTTCCCAACCAGGAGCACGAATCCGGGACTAAAGGACCCCTCCTTTAGTCCCGGTTTCTCGCCCGAGACTAAAGGTGGACCTTTAGTCCTTGTTGGTAATACCAACCGGGACTAAAGAGGCCTCCCGGCCTAGCCATGTGGGCCGGCCTTTTAGTTCCGGTTGGTATTACCAACCGGGACTAAAGATTTTCTTTTTTTTCTTTTTTTTTGTTTCTATTTTCAATTGATGATTCGTTTTGGTTTTCGAATACGCATTCTATGCTGCTAATAATATACGTATTCTACACGCTTATAATATTCGAACATTTTGTACAAACTAAAGTATGAAACTAACGTATATATTACATGCATATACATATATTGTATGTTATTTTATGTACATATATATGTATATATATTACAAATAAAGCTTGTATTGTATATTCTATCATATCATTGGAATAACAAATTCACTCCATCTGGTTTGGCTTCCATGTTTCGTTCACGTCATTGTAGAACTTGCCGGCGGGGTTTAAGACATGGTCATTAAGAAATCCTGCTATGGCCCCTTGAATTGCTTTCAGTTGGTCACGTCGTATGACTTTTTCCTTCAACCATAGAGTCTTCAATAAAAGTTAAAGGAAAATATATATATATATATATGTGCGTGTGTGTGTTGGTCACATGACTACTTATATATATGAGCAATAAAAGAAATTGTGAATATATGAATATATTTATATAACGTACTTTGAGGGTCTCTTTAGGAGTTCTTTTTGCGTACGCCATGATGAACTCGCAAACATAGTATCCGCAGTAGTTGTTCCCCTGTTCTTGCCTCAGAACCCACTTTTAAGAGAAAAAAGATCCGGTGAATTGAAAGCATGCATGGTGTTAATTGAATTATATATATATATATATATATATATATATATATATATATATATATATATATATATATATATATAGTACTTACTTTGTGTGCGATTACATCCAGTGGCGCTTTGCAATGTTTCATGTGGTGTTCCTCAATGAAACGTTTCCAAATACTGCGCCCAATAAAATAAAAAATTAATTTGGCCTTTAATAATTGTTGCAGTTAAGAGATCGGGGTATATATAGTTGCTAGAGAGACCAAATTACCCTTGGATAATATCTATCATGTCTTGGTACTCTGTTTGCTCTTTTCTTAATGAGTCTAAGATGCTCAACCGACTATTGGTCATATCGATGACCATCAATATCCGATGATTGTTGCATATGTTTTTATACACAAATATGATTGACATTAACTAGAGTCAATATATATATATATATATATATATGGGAGATAGCTTAGCTAGTAAGCAAATAATTGAACAAATGTCCATATGATCGACATTAATTATTTAACACTCACTTGAAGTTGTAGGGGAAGAGTATGTCCTTGTTTTGTTGGTTCACTAAGAACCTCATGAGATTTTTCTCGAGTTCAGCTTTCCATTGAGGCGGGGGATTAGGGTGTTTGAATACGACATTTGGATCAACGAAACCAACATTATTATCCTTTCTCTTTATGAGTTCTGTCATCTCATATCTGCATAAATAAAAATATAGTGTGAGGATATATAATTTATATATATACATGTAGCTTTATATATACACATTTTAATAGTAGAAAATAATCACACTTACAGACAATAGCAGCTAATGAGACTTTTGTCGAGAGAGTCTAGGTGGCATAGTTGGTGTAATTCTAAAAACTCGACATATATAACGTCATCGCCACGGAAGTAATGTTGGTTTCTAACTCTGACAGAAACAAAGTTCTCTCCTTGTTCACACGCCATCATGTACCACTTGTTTAGCAGGTACATTTGCGTACCTAGTTCACCTAAGGCCTCAGGGTTGTATAGACTCTTTCTATGTTCAAATTTCTTCTAAGGATCCACTTTCGGAGCAGATGGTCCTTCAGCGAGCACTTGGGCAAGGTCCAAACTGGTATCCTCGTAAAACCGAGCCAGGTCCTCAAAATCAACATTCAGTACGTCTAAGTTTGAACCATATTCATTATGAATGACAAGAGGGGACTAATTGTTGCGATTGTTGTCCGAGTTGTGCAACACCTTTCCCTGCTCTAGTCTTTTTCTGCGCCGCTTCAAATGACTTGGTGAGAGAGCGGTCGTAGTCCAATTTTGGCAGGGTCTTTTAAGATTCCCGCTTTTTCTGGTCCACCTTCTTTCTTAGAAGATCTGGAGGTAGGTAGAAGTACGGTTTCTCCGGGTTCTCCCTCGCTTCTCGTTGCTTTCTTACTTTTTCGAAGAAATTGCTCACATCTTTTTGTACTGCAGCATTTAATTCCTTTTCACTTTTCTCGTAAGCCAATTTTTGGGGAATAATAGGATTAGAGGAGGCTTTCTTCTTTGCTGGCTGGTGGGCCAACGGCTTCGTTTGCGGGGCGGACCTTTTAGGAGCTGGCTGCTTCTTGGTCATGAAGGGAGGCGGGGCAGCCATTGGAGACCTCCTTGGAGGTGTTGGAGACCTCCTTGGAGGTGGCGGCGGTGACGGCGTTGCATAATCATTGCCCGGAGCACTATGATGGTCTGGAGATTGAATAATTGGACTTAGGTTGGCGGAGGCCCTGCTGTGTGAGTACAAAAAAGAATAATTAGGTATAAGAAATTATTATTATTAATCATGCATGCGAATAGAAAATTAGTGAAAAAATTGTTTTGTTCACTTTTGTTCGCACCTATTGTCTAGCTGTTGAGGAAGCGGCGGTGGACTAGAGACCCCAGGAATAATGATGTAGCGCTTGCGCCATAGTATGAATGTCTTCTCTGCTTCTCCTAGAGTCTTCTCTCCGTCACCTCCTGAAATGTCAAGAGCCAGATCACTAAAACCTTTGTTAACTCTATCCACTGAGACACTAACATATTAAGATGGTATTATTGCCCCATAGATTCTTGGTGTCTTGGTAGGATCTGGAGGAGAAAAAACACCGAGAGCCACCATGATTGTGGCATTTCCTTTTGGAATATGTAGCTCACATGATGTCAACAGTGCAGTGATGTCATCCACGGGGAAATGTAGTATTGCGTCATCTTGATTTGGCAACTCCGTGGAAGCGCAGCTGCTTTTCAACTGATCAGGAGGGCTAATATTAATGTTGATTCCTGGATCTGATGCCTACCTTTGGGCACTCATTGCTATTTGCACTTGCTTTATGATTTCGTCCTGCATTCTAGCTTGCATGTCTTTTTCGTGCTCTTGTGCTTGAAGCAACGCCTCCCATGACTCATGAACATATTCCTCCAACCTGTTGATCCGTACTACTTCCTCATCCTTCCTTCTCTGCCGGCTTCTGTAGGTATCTCTGTCGTTAGGGAAACCATGCTCCCAAGAAATATTCCGTCCTAAATCTTGTTTGATTGTCCTAAAAGATTACTTAGAGCAGGCCAATCATTGATTGTTATGAACAACAATGCTCGCAGGTCAAAGTGCTCCTATTTGTGCTCATCCCACACACGTACACCTGGCCTGTTCCACAAAAGTAGAAGTTCTTCAACTAGTGGCCTCAGGTACACATTGATGTCATTGCCAGGTTGCCTTGGGCCTTGGATGAGCACTGGCATCATAATAAACTTACACTTCATGCATAACCAGGGAGGAAGGTTGTAGATACATAGAGTAGCAGGCCAAGTGCTATGACTACTGCTCTGCTCCCCCGAAAGGATTCATACCATCCGTACTTAAAGCAAACCTTAAGTTTCTTGCGTCATTTGCAAACTCCGGGAATTCTCTATCGATTGCTCTCCACTGGGACCCATCAGCAGGGTGTCTCAACATATTGTCTACCTTACGGTCTTCTTTGTGCCATCGCAACAACTTTGCATGGTCTTTATTTCTGAACAGATGTTTTAAGCGTGGTATTATAGGAGCATACCACATAATCTTAGCAGGGATTTTCTTCGTGGGACGTTCACCCTCAACATCACCAGGGTCATCTCGCTTGATCTTATACCGTGATGCATGACATACCGGGCATGCATCTAACTTCTCGTACTCCTCGCCATGGTAGAGGATGCAGTCATTAGGACATGCATGTATCTTCTGGATTTCTAATCCCAAAGGGCAGACTACCTGTTTTGCTTCGTACGTAGTGGCGGGCAATTCGTTATCCTTCGGAAGCATCTTCTTTTGGATTTTTATTAACTCCCCAAATCCCTTGTCAGATACACCATTCTTTGCCTTCCATTACAGCAATTCCAGTGTGGTACCCAACTTTTTTTGCCCCGCATCACATGTTGGGTATAGCAATTTCTTGTGATCCTCTAGCATGCGTTCGAACTTGATCTTCTCCTTTTCACTTTTGCATTCTCTTTGTGCGTCACGAATGGCCTGACCAAGATCATCAGCGAGCTCATCTTCTGCCCCTACCTCTTCTTCAGCTTCCCCCATTGCAGTATCATTGAAGGCACCATATTCAGCAATAATGTCATCATCGTCCCATTGTTCTTCTTCACCTTCTTCCGTTACAACCCCGGTTTCTCCGTGCTTCGTCCAACAAATATAGTTTGGCATGAAACCCGACTTCAACAAGTGTGAATGAAGACTCCTTGAGCTAGCATATTCCTTCAAATTCTTACATATGGCACATGGGCAGCACATGAAACCATCGCGTTTGTTTGCCTTGGCCACACGTAAGAAAGAATACACGCCCTCAATGAACTCTTGGGAGCGGCGATCAGCATTATACATCCAATGCCGGCTCATCTGCATTATATGACATACATACCATATTAAAACCTAGAACATAATTAGTTAATTATACGACATGCATGCCACCACACAAGGTATTAATTTATGAAAGTCTCGCTACAATGTAGACAATCTCAACTACCACTAAAAAACTAAAGCTAAAATGCACTTCAGCAGCATAAGGATTTCGCGACCAATCCTAACTAAAACAGACAGATCATGCGTTTGTTGAACATCTATGGGCTTCTTCCGCATGATCACTGCCTCATCAGCCGCTGTAGCCGCCTGTGCAAGAGAGTATTGCACGTGTTCAACATACTCTTCCTCCCAGTACTAGCCTGAACATCCAGTGCCATCCCACTGAAATTAAAACAAAAAATTAGAACTCTAATCACAATCATCATGAAAATAAGTATAAATTAACCATAATCATCAAATGCGACAAAATAACTCACATTGCGATCCGGACACTTGTAGAAGATACGGCCCTTGTTGGGGCACTCCTTCCTCACCCGGTACTCCATCACGATCTTCTCCTCACACTTGCCGCATGCAATGAGAGGGAGGTCCGGCCTCAGTCGCTTTGGAACCCGATGAGAGGCCGAGGACCCAGAAGCAGTTGACATCTACTCTCTATACTCATTTTTAATATAATATAAATTTCTCATTTTATAAACAAATAAAATTAAAAAAAAACTCTAAAATTCTCTATATCTCTAAACCATGAAGTGTGCTATGCATGCTAGAAATGAAAGCTGAATACTAGTTTTGAATAACTACTTTAACCTTCCTTCATCCAAATATGCAAACTTTAAAGTGATTTTGAGCTTAAATGGCTTACAAATAAAAAATCCACCATAAAAAACCACATATATCTAGCCCATAAAATGAGATATGCTACTGATGAAACATGAGAGTATAAAATTGGCAACCTTTAGAACCGAAGAATCGATGGAGGAATCGAAGAAATCTTGTGATTACCGGCGATGAGGAAAGAAGAGAGGCCGGTGATGAAGCAAGAACACTGAGCTCGAAGTGGCTCGGGCTCGGGGAGCAAGAAGGGGTATATAGGAGGGGACCTTTAGTCCCGGTTGGAGACAGCAACCGGGACTAAAGGTCCCTTTCTAGTCCCGGACGAAGCCTTCAGCCGGGAGTAGACTTTTACTCCCGGTTGGAGGAACCAACCGGGAGTAGACGTTAACCTTTAGTCCCGGTTGGTAGCTCCAACCGGGACTAAAGGTCCCCTGCAGCAAAAGTCTGCCACAGTAGCCGTTGGGCAGGGACCTTTAGTCCCAGTTAGAGCTACCAACCGGGACTAAAAGTTTCTCTAGTCCCGGGCGCGAAAAATACCAGGACTAAAGCCAAATTTCAAAGTGGATCAAAGGTCATTTCTCTACTAGTGTTTATGTGTTCTCGAGAAATGTTGTGTACTGCTGTGAATGCAGGGAAAGATATCTAACTCGCTGCATGAATTATCATTTTAGTTCTTTATTTGTGCTGAGTCAGAAATTTGCAAAACGTTGAATTTGTGGTGCATATCTCTAGCTAGGTTAGGTTAAATACTATTAGAAATTGATTTCTATGATGACATTTGTACGGACTACACATGATATTGACAAGTGTTTTATTACTTCAAACAGGATGTCACGTACACTATTTTCAGTCAAACGCTGGTGCGCTTTTGCACTTTCCATCTTGCGTGACAGAGATATAACTACTCTTTTAATACACCAGGAATCCCTAGCCTCTAGGGGCGTCGGCCACTATTCGTCACGGTTTATTTTCTTAATTTTTTATTTTTATTTTTATTTTTTGCTCTTTGTTTTGGTGCTTCTTTTGGCGGATTTTATCCCCTTCAACAATTGGCGCAGCGTAGCGCGCCCATCGTGCTAGTACATATAAAGGGAGATAAAGCTACTAGCACCAAAAGGGAAAGAGGCGTCAACAGTCCACACACAGAGTGAAATGCATGAGAATTATTTAAGCTTGGGACGATAGGCACCTTAATTACGTCATCACTGGCGATCACACGAACATCCAAATGGGTTGGCCGGCAATGAATATTATTCATGGACCGGCTCTTTGCTTTTCTGGTCCAGGAGCAAAGACGACAAAATTTAGTAGAGCCCAGCTGGAGGAAGAACGAATGAGTCCAATTTGCAACGCTAGCTGAGCGTCAATTCGCCGTGCACTTCCATGGGGCCCAACCATGTCAATTTGCGAATCTGTCCGGCCTGTACCCACTCGTGTAAATCAGTAAACAAACTACACCGCTGTGACCCCCTCCTCCTTCTCTTTTAATACTAACTTTGGTTAATATCAGAGTTTTGGACGCAAATATTGGTCACGTACCAGCTTGGCGGCTAGATCGTCATAACCAACACTCTTTCGTGGTGAAGAACGGCGAGGTTTGTGAGCAAACCACCAAACGATAACCAACCATGCTTACGTAATGAAGAATAGCTAGTTTGCGGACAAACTAGCAAATGAACCATGCATTGAAGCTCTCGGCCAGGAAGGACCCCATCAGGGCAAGTACGTCGCCAGGTTGCCCTAGATCAGCCAGCAAGGCTAGGCCACCATCCTGGGTCATCGCATCAAGCGATGAAGAGCATCAACATGAGGTCGGAAGAGATTAGGGCAAAAAGGGCAATAGATGTGAAAAGATCGATTGGATGTTGGATCCCTCGGTCGGTCATGTAGTACTTGTATTTATAGTATTTGGTTGCAGGACAAACCTTAGCACAACTTGATGACTCTGTGCTATATAAGAGTGTTTTCTACCGGCGGCGGCTGAAGACAGTTCTTTGGAGCGGCTGACCCACCAGACACTTCATCACTCCAAATCATCGATTTTTTCAGAAATCAGAAAATCGGACTAAAATTGGAAAAAAAAAATTAATCCGGCCAGGAAGCCCACCTCCAGGCCAGGCAGCCTGCTGGGCTTGCTTTGGCAACCACACAGACCCATGGTTGACGCAATCTCGCCGAAAGAGTAGGGATGAAAACGGTACGGATATTTTCCGACCGTATTCGAAACCGAATCCGTTTAAAGGGGTTGAGATCTGTCAGTATCCGAGTCCGGATATCCAACATCCGATACCGTATCCGTATCCAAATACTCAAATCGCATATTTATGATGTCGATATCCAATCGTATCCTATCCGACATAGTTGACACTATCCGTATTTGAATCCGAATCCGGACAGAAATATGAAAACAAATATAATATCGGTGATATCCGTCCGTATCCGATCCGTTTTCATCCCCAGGAAAGAGCATGCAGGCGGCCGGTGGGTGGGAGGCGCTTGTTCCACTGTTGTGATTGAAAGGAGCAGAGCAGCACATCACATGGGACGGAAAAGCGGGAGAACTGACTGAGTGCTCAGGGTCTTGTTGATGCTTCCTGATTGGCCGGCCAGCCGTACGTTTCGGCTAGCTTATATTGCAGTCAGATCGAGTTCAGTGAGTAACGGACAGACGATGCTCCTCTCGATCATTTGGCCGGCTTGCAAGGCTTGTTTGGCAGGGCTCCTCTCCGGCTCCGGTTCCGGCTCCTCTAGAGGAGCCCTGCCAAACGTTTTCTTGGAGGAGCCGTTTTTCAGTAAAAAACAGAGGAGCCGTGCCAAACAAGCCCTAAAAATCTGATACATATAGATAGATCAGATGGACTCCCTGCACGTACAACAGAGTCAGAGAAAGAATCATGCATGCTCTTGATCATCGTCAGTCGCACAAGCTAGCAAAAGCATCACATGTTACGTCACACTTAGCCGCAGTGGCATCTCCTCTGTCCGGTTTAACTATTGTGTCAACAGAGTCTGATTTACCCATTCACCCTGAACGGTTTCGAAAGCAATTTTTTATGACATGGCGCCATGTCAACCATTCAAAATGGAGCCACGGTAAACAATCGTTCTCTTCACCTCTAGTCATTATTCATACAAAACGACCATCTAAAAAAGGATAAACAGATGATTAAATTAAAACAGTGTACCACCGTGTAGGGTTTAGGCGAACAGTGTTTAATACACACCATGAATATCAATTTGTATCTTCAAATAAGTTTATTTTATAAAAATATAATATGTTGATACTTATCCATGATGGTATTCTAAACGCTAAACTGTAAACAATTGTTCTCTTGACATTTAGTTACTGTTCGTTCGAAACTACCATTTAAAATAGAATAAACAAATGATTAAACGAAAATGATGTACCACAATGTAGCATAGGTGCTTAGTTTTTAATACACAACATAGATATTAATATCTTTTGTTATATAGTGCCATTTGATTAAACTTTTAAAAACGCTTACTCCTCAAAAAGTGAGTGTGTAGTTATTTTGGGGGAGTACTGCTCAACCCCTCGGTAGTCCTTCCCGTGTAGCTTGCCTTGGAAAATGTACAGATTTTCTTGTCAGCTAGTGTTAGCACCAGCAGTAATTCTTCCGACAGTAGAGTAAATGATTTTAATAGGATTGTCACTTGTTTTCAATTCCAGAAGTACTCTTCCACATGGTGTATACCTACTTTCTCTTGTTAGTATTCTGCGGCATTATAAAATCCAGTTATGGTGTAATTTTTTGGTTTCTAGGTTTTCAATTTACAGATGTACTCCATGATGAAACCTAGAGATACGGATATAAAAAATTCTGAAAGTTACATGCTAATAAATTTGGAAATTATCTTACGCCCTGAAGAAGTTAATAAATTTTACCTCTTAATTTTTGCATGGCCAATAATATATAAATTCTGAAAGTAAGAAAAGAATTTAGACTAACTATATACCATAAAGAAAAATGTGAACCCGTTTGTCACTGCACATTGATCATTCGTCACTCTGCCAAACTTACAACCCGCAACATGTGTGCCCTTGTCGATATAGTGGTCGTGAGCACCGCTAGCGTCTTCGAGCACTTGCCACTATCATTCATGTTACCTTTCACATCCCTGCTTTTTCATCGAAATGAGTGGTGCATCCAAGATTTGGTGAATCTTCCCTGCCCTGCATCAACCTTAATTATAGCCTCACTTGGATCTAGAGAACGTGGGCTCGATGCCACACATACTCTGTTGATGAATTATCGGTATCAAGTTTCTGGAGCTTTTCTGGTTTATATCTCAACACATATATATTTATGATGCAGTACTTTTGTATATTTCTTCCCTTTACAATTTATGTAAACAATAATAGAGAACACTCGTTTTTTAATCACACAGTAAAAATGTTGACGCTTATGTTCGTGCGGGCAAATCATCTGGAAGAATGAGCCGACAATTCTTGAGATTGACGAAATCACCAAACCCCGTGAAGAAGGATGCGGAGTATATTTTTTCTCGATCAGAAAATACAGCCCGTTTTTCTTTAAGAAGAGTGAATTACACAATGCAGCTATGAGAGAACCCTCATAGTACAGATTACAAACCAACAAGCTTGTGATATGATGAGTGACCTGGAATAAACATAGGAAAAAGAAAAAAGAAAAAAGAAGAAAGAAGAGCGACTACCCTCAACACACCCAGGACCTACAACTGAGCCTGCAATAAAAATAACAAGCCAGGGTTGCCTACAAGATAGACAAAGCTGTAGTGGGAAAGCATCCACCCTGATAAGACATAGGAGCATCCAACAGCAATAGTGGCAAAGCATCTGCTAACGAAGACCAAGCGACCACGGGGGCCAAGCATTCGCCAAGAAGAGGGTCCACATGCTCTCTGCAGCAAAGCATCTACCAGAGAGGGGACCAAAGAGCCAACAACGGCAAAGTATCTGCCGGCGAAGAAGCGAAGACAACCCCTATGACAAGTATCCGAAGAGTGGAGCAGCCATGACACTCTCGACAGCAAAGCATCTTCCCGAGAGGAGACCAATGACAACGACGACAAAGCATCCGTTAGATAAACCAAAGGGCGATGGCATGGTCAAGAGCTACAGGACAAACCCAAGCGAATAGAATGAAGGCACACACATGCACAATGAGGAACTCCACCAAGAGCCAATGGCAGGAACCATGAATGACGGCGACCGCACGGGGGATAAGTGACGGGCCGTAGGAGATTCTTCAGCGACGCCTTCAGGAAGAAGGTGACGCCCAAGGGTATGACCCTAGACGCCATCGTTGCTGGCCTTAGAGGCTTCTAAGGTGGGGCTTTCGCCTAGAATCAGGTGATGTTGGCACAGAAGCACGAGCTTCAGTAGCAACGCCTCCAAGGTGGTATGTGGCACCCGAGGCGTCACCATCGCCCGCACGACTAAAACTAGGTTGAACTTCCACCTAGAACCCGTGCAACTACCACTATTTCACCATGAGCACCGCACCACCGGCCCCTAGTGCATCGACTAGCCACGTCGTGCGGGCTATAGGCCGGTCTATAGCTAGGCCCGCTCAGTTGTAGCCAGCTGTAGGCGAGGGCCTAGAATAGCTAGCCAACAGTCGGCCAGTCAGCCGCTGGCCAGGGCTAGGTAGTCACCGACCAGTAGGCAGCAGTCGGACAACCATAGGTGCTCCCCTAGCAGCCAGATCTGGCCGCCGTTGGCGCTGGCCCAACCATGCCATGTGCCAACAGCCGCCAGCTAGCCCTGCCTGGCCACGCTCTAGCTGGCCACCAGATCTAGCCACCATAGGGGGTGGCCCCACCCTGCCCGTACGACCTAGCCATGGCTAGCCGCCGAAGAGGGTGGATCCGACCACTAGAGTAACGCTAGCCACAATGGGTACCAGGGCCGCCGGATCCACCGTCCCCGAAGCCGGATGCGATAGGCACACTGTGGTGGCACCATCGGCGCGAGCACCTGCATCACACCAGATCAAGGTAGCACCAGCCAACCAGAGGCTAGATTGTTGGCACTTCTTAGCGTCACTACCAGGTTTGTCCCCGGCAACAGCACCAGAAGTGCTTGTTGGTATTTCTTAGCATCGTCACTAACGATTAGCAATGCCACTAAGTAATACGCTTGATAGTTCCTTAACAATTTTAGATATTTATCCGCAAGCGCACGGAGCTACCATTGTAGTATTTCACCCAGAAGTATTCAGGGTACCATTATTTATATTTTCCCATAGGAAGGCATTTGATTAAGAGTCTATTATGGATATGAACATGAATAATAATGCATGTAAGTACACCAATGTTTATAGTAGGGGTAAAAATGGTGATTTCAAGATAGTGGACACACACTTGGCATTCCTGACAGGATAAAATATAAAAAGAAAGAATAATCCTAAATTGAGCAGGCGTTGGTCTACTATAGTCATACAAATATTAGTTAATCATCATACAAATTACATAATTAGTTTTAGGGCTAAGTGTGAAGTAGGTTAGGAGGCCACCAAGTACTGGTCTGCCAGAAATCTCATGTGATAATTTAGACTCCTACATCCGAAATGAACATGGAGGATTACAAGGGACGGACAGGGCTGTCACCACCTGTCGCCTACCACCTCAACTGTGGAGAGGGACAATGCATTCAACTGTCTCTCCATACCCACGCACCACGCTTGCGTATACAGAAACTACCCAAATCCCCCCGGGTCCCTGACCCTACGGATTGACAGGTAAAGGACTTGGGCACTCCCGAAAGCACGATGAACCAACATCTCAACCTAGCTCTAATCCCGATTACATAAGTTATATGAGTGGTTAAGCATAAAGTTAAGTATACTACTTTCATGACATACAAACTATAGACTAGTTCATATATCAAGATCATAACACAATAACTATACTCTAGTTCATAAGTATGATTATAATTACAATATGAGAGCATAACTTTTGAAGAACTCATATTTCTATTCATACCCAAAGGTCTCTTCTTCCAAGGAGCCAAGCTCTCCAAGATAGCTTTGCCTTGCTCTAAAGCTACTACTAAAAAGGAAAAGCTACAAGAGTGAGTGAGGTGTGAGAGGTGTATCCCAAAGTGGTGTGTGTTGTAGAGGGGGGTGCCCCTCTATTTATAAAAGGAGCAATGGTGGTGATGTGGCTATTCTTGGTGTGAAGTCCCGGCCTCCACTGCCTCAGCATGCTTCCATGCCACCGCCTGTCGAAGGGGTGGCCGAGAGGAGCCGGTGGAGGGTTGGCCACCCCTAGCGGTCGGCCACCCCCTGACCAAGCCCCCTCGCCACCGCCTTCGCGTGGTGAGCTATGGGCTGGTCCTAGGCTGCTCCTCGGTGGGTACTTTGCCCGGATGAGTTGAGTTGTTGGGCGTCTTCATTATTCCTTTGCGTAAATCTACATCGGAAAAGCGCCTTTTTGTGAAATTTTCCATGAATTTGTGTTTATGCCCTGCAAAACAATATTCTCCAAATACATGTGGAACTAGGTCAATAATAAAATACATGTGTTTAAAATTGCCAATTTCTCCTCTTTTTATAACTTAGTTGGCGGTCGGATTTGATCGTTAAAGACTGCCAAAAAGATCCCCCAAGCTTAACCTTTGCTCGTCCTGAGCAAATAGCTAAGTTATTGGTTGTTGATCAGGAGTTGCTACTATGCTGAATATAATTCACAAGTGCCATGACTATAATAAAGTATTCTTCCTCAATTTAAATATGTTTGGCATTATATCCACCCTTTTAACTTAATCCCTGTGGGGCTTATTGCTTTTCCAAGTTTTAGGTGGTTGCAAGATAGAACGGTTTTAACAGAATTACCAATCATTTATTCTTTGATCAACCTTCTATTCGGAGGTTTTATTAGTTTTGTAAAATAAAATATAAGTTCCTCAAATGATTCACTCGATCGCTCAATGTGTATGATCCTCACCAAGGCATTGTTTTGCCTTCTTTTCACCCTATCTCTAAAAGGCTTTGAGTGGAGTTTTTGCTAGGTATGAATAAGAGGCATACTTGCATCACATATATTGCTAAATAAAAAACCGGATCCAAGGAGATACAAGCCATACATATTGATCAAGATGTGCAAGTGTGTGAAATATTTTCCTAATCCTAATATTTTTGGCACTCCTTTTGATCATGACTTTCTCCCTTTTTAATAATTGCCTTGGAAATATGGACTATCTTCTTTTCAACACTTGGAACATTCATGTGTTCCATTTTCTTTCTTTTCTTTTCCTGTTTTGAGAGCTTCATGTGTCTCTCTTTTTTTAGCATAGCCCCATACTTCTTTTTGGCATATGAAAAACTTTGGAGAGAAAGACTCATGACAAATCAAAAGTGCATGACTAGAATCTCTACAAGGGTCACAACAATTTGACAAAACTCAATGTGAGTATAAGTAGCATTTGACTAAGGTTTTAGAATTTGAACATGTCATATGGCCATGGTAAGAATTCATAATCATCGAGGAACTTTTGATTTTAGCATTTTTAAAATAGAAAACTCTGGATGTCAAGTATCTCTTACAATAAAGTCATAACATATTCTATCTACCATACCATAACTTGCAACAACTTAGAAAAGGATCACGCTTTTGCAACCCACAAGTTTCAAGTTTTAGGATGAGATATTTTTAGCCAACAAACTTAAATCTTGGGGAATGCTAAGTTACAGCCTAAGTACAGATGAATTATAGACAGAGTAAATATTCATCATTTCAACATAGGAGAAACTAACCATTCTGAAATCACATATGAGACTGGAATAAATATTTTTGTTGTTTTTTTATCATATTTCATTTTTTTGGATTTTATATTTTTCAATTTTTTTAAATGCTGATAATTAAATAAATGTAGAAAATAAATAATGCAAAAATTAAAATGTGGAGAATAAAAGATACTACTTACCTCTGCGGGATCCTCCCCCAAGTTAGATCGTCGCTACGTGAAAACTCTGAGGTACGTTATTTATTTAGTGTATCAACTAATGTTCATACTCAGTAATTTTGGTACAATGATCAAACTTGCCACTATGTTTCGTTTGATCAAGGTAGACTGATTAACCTAAGCCTCATGCTTAATTTAAAAAGTCTATGAAGGCATGATCGCTAGTAATCACACCCCAAACCAAAACATACTTTTGTAGAACATTGGGAGACAACTAAGATTTATTCAATGGAGATGAAAGGTAAAATTTTAGGTGGATATTTGTTTTGTATATGGTTTGCCAAAATTTATGTTGTTTATTCAACCGGTGTCTATACATGGCAGTTTCGGTTCAATGATTAAATTAAATATCTAATCAAGGTAGGCTAAATAACCTAAGCACCATGTTTAATTTAAAAAGCCTATGAAAGTACGATTGCACGGAAATCAATCATGCCCAAACTTGAACTTACTCCGTGTAAACATGGTAGAATAATTATGCTTTATTTGGCAGCGGTTATAATAAGTGAACTTAGAAATTTTAAGCTTTTATTGATTTTAGC
Organism: Miscanthus floridulus; assembly: GCF_019320115.1. Taxonomy (NCBI): domain Eukaryota; kingdom Viridiplantae; phylum Streptophyta; class Magnoliopsida; order Poales; family Poaceae; genus Miscanthus; species Miscanthus floridulus. Next base: position 102,731,927 of record NC_089589.1, read on the forward strand.
CTAATTAATGTATAGACTAATAATTCTATGTTTTAATATCTTTTATCATTAATGTAAGGGATAACTACCGATTTACTTCGGCAAGGACTTAGCTTTTAAAGTCCAATGAGTAGGACTCTTCTCCATTCACTTACTTGTTGATGGAGCGCCCGATCCCAGACAAGTCGATGTAGAAGGTTGCTTCTTTGGTATCCACGCCATCTTGTTCATCCTTGGTGGTGTGGTGTTGGACTTTGGAGCTTCTCCTTTTGGTTTCCACACTGGTTTGCTCTTTTCAAGTGGTGCGGACACTACTAGAAATATCCGCTTCTATGACAAAAATTTTAATGACAGATCCGAAACCATCATAAAAAATTCATTTCTATGACAAAAATTTCGGTTCCATCATAGATCATCGGTGATGATCCTTGAACTCCCCTTATCTGTGATGAAATTGGGTATCGTCACAAAAAACGTCACAGAACAGCACAGGGTTCATCATAGATCACTCGTGCGACTGTTCCTGCTCATCTGTGATGATCTTATTCAGAACCATGACGAATAGGGCTTCGTCATTGAACTAATTACTGATCTATGATGAATAATTTTCGATCTGTAACGACGGCGCTTCGTCATAGATCTCCATACAATACTTTCTCCATCCAACGTGTACCGGTGGGACCTGTAGTTACTCATCCGTAATGCTTGCAATTCATCATAAAAGTCTCTCCTCGATCCTTTCTCTATGCGACATGTACCTCTAGGACCCTTCTCCATCCGACCTGTGGGATCCGACGGCTTACGTGTCATGTGTGGACCCTTTCTCCATCCGACTTGTGGGCCTCGATGGCTTGCGTGTCACTTGTTGCCACTGGGTTTAATAAATTCAAACTAAAAAAACAAGAGACCTAGGGGTCAAACCCGGGACATAGAGCAAGGAACAGACCGCCTTCACCATTGCACTAGACGCCTGGTTGTGTTGACGTGTCTTTGGAGTAGTATATGTTCTCTGTGTGGATAGGTTGACTTATATATTGGATATATCCCCTGCAAGTGGAAACAAATCTGTGTCCATTGGACTTGCAGCGGTGGTGGCGGCAACGGAGGATCCCCAGTATGTTGTGGTGGATCAGGCGTCCTTTTGGAGGCTAGGCAGTAGGTCTTCCCGGTGGAGCACGGTGGCATTGGCTTCCATGTCCATCATGTGCTGTGGTAGAGGCGATAGATCTGATCCGCAGGTCTCCTTTCTCGCCTTTTCCTGTTTGGTTCACTGTTTTGGTCCTTGGTTGAACATGAGGTATACAAGAAACATTGTTGTGTTTCAAATCTGGTTAGGCCAATGATGATGAAAAGAACTAGGAGGTGGCACTGATTTGTTTTCTACCAGCGCGTGACACTTGCAGATCTATCTAGGCAAACAAACAAGCCCTTTGTTTCTGCCTTAAACTATTTTTTCTGTCCAATGCTTGCTTGATTCTACATTTTTGTTTCGTATGCTCCAGTGCCACCATTGAGTCCTTATGGTATTTTGAACTTGTAACATATCTGAGGCCACATTTCTATACCAATGATGTCTACATGGTTGTTGGATGTATTAGGATATAGCTCATATGTTTGCTTTCTTTGTCTTCTCCTTGTTGACAACCAAGTTATCCATTTGGTTCCAAACAAGATGAAGGCATCGAAAGCAAATCAATGCTTTGTGTCCATCATTCACATGACTGAGGCCACTAATGTCTAAGGTACACTTGTTGCTACTGATGCCAACGATGATCACTACCACTTGTTCATTGACATTCTACTTGTGAAAACTGAGGCAGCCTATTCGGGTTGTGTGGATTTGTGATGAGTCGTCCCTGCTATGTTGTGTTCGATGGCCGTGAGCTTGGAGTTTACTACAACTAGCCTGACTGCCATTGACAAGTTTATAGGTTTTGTGGTGCTTGTTATAAAAAGTACAACTCCTATGTAGAAGGAATTGTTGCCTTCAAATCAAGAACCAACTCAAATCTAACCTTATCTCATGATGATGACTTCAATCTTCAAAACCCAACAACTGCTCCACCCTCTTTGTCCTTCAAAACTATTATAATTATAGTCCTCTTAATCTTTGTCTGTCTCCTATGGAAGAAACTTTGAGCTCGTGTACTGATTGTAAGTGTGATGGTTAGACTTGATTTAGCTAGAATTGTAATGGTTATAGCTCCATTAACTGCTACTCTAGTTTGAGTTATATATATCTATGTGGTGCTACTCTAAATTTAGATGAGGTCATACCATGAAAATTGTTAATGGTTGGTAAAGTTGCACTTTGGTATGAGTTGTGGACTTCACTGATGGATCTTTGTTGGATTATTTTCCTCCTCAGTGATCTCATTACTAAGCAAGCTCTCATCCTATGGCATGCACACTGACGAAATGGAGGAGGCCCCCAACAAGAGGAACGCACTGGCTAGCCTCATGGATGATGTCTTTGTCGAGATCCTCCATCGCCTCCCATCTACTCCTTGTTCTGTTGCACAAACGGTTTATACTAGTTTGGGCCCTCGTAATCGAGTAATAGCCTTTACATTCAGTCGGTGTGTAGCCTTTTGCATTGGATTGATATGTATGATTGTGTATACAAGGGGTGTGCCGTACCTCTCTTTATATAGGGGAGAGGGTAAGGGGACATATCTAGTCCTAGCCAGTTACAATAGAAGAGTCGTAGTCTAATTATAGAATCCAGCTTCCTTAGTAAGCCGACTAAGTTGATCTTGATAGCTTGAAGTCCACGCGACCTTGTCTCATGTCCCTCAGCAGATCGTGGCCCAGCCCAAGGCCCATCTGAGTAGTAACCCCTATGGGAAACCCCTAGGACCCTAGTCCTGTCAGCAAGCGATAACATATGTATACACTAGAAGTGGGCGAGGCCCCATCTACACTACAAGAAGGAAGACGTTGAAGATCTGGCTGCGCGTATTGGCTAGGTTGCCTAGCAAATGTTACCTTTATACTTTTTTATGCCTTGATATATGAAAGGCAAGCATTAATTGAATAATGCGAGCGAGTGTACTATCTGAAGTTTCTTTTATGATTGATTTCATATATGTACATGTCTGTGATGAATCTATTGAGTAGTGTCCTACTCAACATATGCAATAATATGTCATGCTCCTAGATAGAGGCCCAACATAGGGCTAAGCGGGCTAGGAGGAGCCCGCGAACCAACCTTGTCGATTCTGGCACCACTCTGACACACGTTGGCGAGGGCGCACAGCTAGGGGGGCAGGCCACCACCGCTTCCCCAAATCTTCCGGCTTTTGAGGAGATTCCAAATAAAACAGGGAAAAAGTAGGAAAATAAATACAGTATTCATAGATAAAATAGATTAAGATTTTGTTAGAAAGGATAAATATAGTAACTTGTAATGCAAGCAGCTAGAATCTATAAGATATTTCCATGAATTTAGATTACTTGTGAGTCACGTCCCATAGGGACTATAAATATAAGGGCATTCTAACAAATTAAAATCAAGCAAAGAAATAATCTATTCCCTTACCCCTTCTCTCTCCCTTCTTGCATCGCCTCCTCCTCCTCTCTTACGTTCGTGCCCACCCCTGCTCTAAGCCACACGCCACTGACCTTAGTGAGGTAATCCTCCGTACCCATTGCCAACCACTCCTAACCCTAACTAGACACGTTGTGTAGCCGCCGCTTCCTGGCGTTGGCGTACCCCACTCCTTGATGGACCTTCGCCACTCTGGCTTGGGGCCCTCCTCTTCACTGGCGGTCTTGGGCTCTCCCCTGACCTTAGTCGAGCCTCGCACCAAGCACTTGAAAATGAGAGACCAGGAGGAAAAAAAACCCTCGTCATGGGGGTTATGGCCCGCTGTGAGGCTGGTCAAAAGGTCCGTGATGTGGGTCAGGAGACAGGCGGGGGTCAAGCTGGGGTTGCCTTCCCCCAACAACCACCAATATCCTAACAAGATCAAAAATCATATAGGTTTCAGAATATTGTAAGGGCACAAGCAGCATAGCACAATTAAACCATACAGGTGTACAACATTCAGGCATTAGCAACATACCTAGCACACACCAATTAAGCCTAACAAGATCAGAAATCTAAAGAGGCATTAGCAGCAGTTTATCATAACCTGAATTACTAATATGTGATGGCCAACTTGAAACAAGTGCAATAGTCCACTTGCACCTCTAAAAATCTATTATTCAGTTTACATCAAGATGCACCACCCACAGGTAAGGAAATCTAATGCAAATCAGACTACTAGTCCATTAATGCTAGTTCTCCTCTTTGCTTCACGGCTCATTCTACTTCAGTTGACTGATTGGACAATCATCAGAACATTCTAGCGATGAGCAGTGGTGGGTCGCTTTACCTCGAAGTGAACAGAGATATCATCCGTGATGGAGCAAGCAGGGGGCTACTCGTTGTAGGATTCAATGTAGTCCCCCAACATCAGCTGCTACGCCTTGCTGGCGTCCTTCCCCATCTAGCTGCTGTGCGAGCTAAGATCTGAGGATGGTGGTGGTGGTGGCGCCAAGATCTGAGGCCTGAGGGAGGGTGGTTGCACGATGTAGCCAGCCACGGACAGCACAGCCACATCTCCCCAACCCACCATGCTGCTGCAGCCTCATTGCCCATCTCCCTCTCTCTAGATCTCACATCTCGAGCCACCTCTCGATCGCACGCCAGACACATTTCACACTTCGCCTCACCGCCACACTCTCCTCGCCCACAGCCGCCGCGCCCGCCAGCAACGCCGCTGCCTCCCCGCTCTCCCTCCACATCGTGCTCAGCCTGCTCGCCGCCGCCATGGGCGGCGCCACGCGAGACTAGCTCACTACCACACTCGGCGGAGGCGATGGGCAGGCTGCGGCCCAGAGCCTCCACGGGCTCGCGGAGCAGTTACCGCAATTGTCCCTCACCGCCGTGTATGAAGTCATCTTGGTTGGGGCAGGGGGAGAGGTGGTGGCTGCAGAGGATGGAAAGGGGATCGAGGGGATGAGAGAGAGACTGGGATGGGGGCGGAGAGAGATAGAGGGGACAGGACGAAGGAGGGCTGAGGGGGTCCCGAGGTGTTATAGTATAGACGTGTTTTATTGAAACGTGTTGTTGAGATGGAGCCTCTGATATCAGTGACGCGTCTAGTTGGGAAGGGTCACTGATAAGTTGTCAATAGTGACACGTTTTGTTTCTTGGCCATAGGCAACACCTAATGAGCGACGCGTTCCATTTATCCGCGTCACTGATGTTATATTCACTAAGCCAGATTTGCACATCACTGCCAGCCTCATCATTGCCGGATTTGTGAGAACCGGCAGTGATGTACCTTCACTGCCGGTTATGAGCTTGAAAACTGAAAAAATGATTGGTGCTGGGCTAAAACCGGCAGTGAAGGACCACATCACTGCCGGTTTTTGGCTTGAACCGGTAGTGTTTTGGCGGGCACTCATCACTGCCGGTTTAAGCCAAGAGCCGACAGTGATTGGGCACTATGACTGTAGCCAAGACCACGCGGCGTGGGAGGAGACGGCCCCCTCCTACGGCTGGCGGTCCTCCTCCTCCTCCTATCCGATCCCTCCGCCGCCCCCTCTGCCTCCTCCTGCAGCCGGCGTGGTCTTTGGTAAATCGAGTTCACGGACCTATGACGGTCGCCCGCCATCTTTGTTCAATCACCTGCAATAAAAAAGAAAACAAGATGTAATTAGAAATAGGTGCAAAAATGAACAAAACATAATTACAAAAAACATAGTAATACATGTATTAGAAATATATGAAAAAATGAACAAAACATAATTACAAAAAAACATAGTATTACATGTATTAGAAATAATCTTCATGATTGAGATTAGTTGGATCATAGGTCTCTCGTCATCACTATCAACATTGTGCAACTCATCAACACTATTCGAAGGAGGAATGTTGTCTTCATTGTCATTGCCTAAACGTAATCGCTCAAGCATTTATATGTCCTTTAGATTTCGCACCTCGTCTCCAGCGTCCTCGTCATCATCCCTTTCATTGTCTACTTCCATTCCTATCTCTTCAGTTAAGTCTATGTCAAACCTCCCTTGTAGCCCCTCTTCTTGATAGAACTCTCCATCATATGCGTTTGGGTTGAAGTTGTAATCTTCATCGTTTGGGACATGTAGTTTACCATGTGGCGATACCTTGTGCACAATAGACCAACCCTTAAGATGCTCGGCGTCTTTGCATGCGTATGACGTATAATAAACTTAGACGGCCTGTTGAGCCACAATGTAGACATCTTTTCCTGGATAGACGGAATCCTGACGAATCTCGACTAGCCCAAGCTTAGGAGTCCGTCTCATTACTCCAGGATGAAACCAGTGGCATTTGAATATGACAGGAGTAAGAGGTTTGGAACCATAGAATGATAGTTCGTAGATTTCTTCAATTCTTCCATAATAGTCGAGTCCATCAGTGCCGGGCGTAACAACTCCGCTGTTTGTGGTTTTTCGATTGGGCTGACTCTGCTCGTAGCTTGCTGTGTGAAAATGATATCCATTCACGTCATAACCGGTAAATGACTTGAACCCTAACGGCACAGCCGTTTGCAACTTGTCTCAGCTCGTCACTTATAGGCGCATTAGTTTGGGCTTTCTGTTTGAACCAACAAATGAAATCAGGGCTCTCTGGTCCCGCACCCTATGAAAGAAGGGTATCATTTTCTTGCGGGGTAGGTTGCCTTGATCCATGCCAAGATTGACGAAGAAATTCCCTGTACCAATGAGAAACAAGGGGGTTGGACGAAGAAACAAGGACATACTGTGAAATGAAACAAGTTCGTTCAGAACTTACCCAATGAACGGCTGCACCTCGACAAGGTTGGTCAACACATATAGCATGATATTGCGCCACTCTTCATTTTTCAATTGCTTAGTGGTCGATGCACTTGCGCTTCCGAGTTGCCCTTGGAAAAGGTTGAGGTTCGATTCATTTTCACCAGCATTGTAACGAGGGGGTGGATTATAAACGCTAGGAAGGTTCTCAGTGTAGTATTTCTCTGTGAAGTTCGACACCTCCTCTAGAATGTATGCCTCTGCAATGGAAGCCTCAATTTTGGCTTTATTTCTACATTTTTTGCGAAGAATCATCAGACATCTCTCTATTGGATAGCACCAACAGTCCTGCACGGCCCCCGCCATCCGTGCCTCATACGGGAGGTGCACAATCAAATGCTGCATCGGCAAGAAGCAGCCGGGTGGAAAGATCTTCTCCAACTTATAGAGCAACACGGGTGCCGCTTTTTCCAAGTCATCAATGATGGTCCGAGAGAGCTCCTTGGCACAAAGCTAGCAGAATAAGTAGCTCAACTCAGCCAGCACTTGCCAGACATGCTCCGGGACATAGCCTCGAACCATCGCCAGAAGAAGCCGCTCAATCCATATGTGGTAGTCATGACTCTTCATCCCGTTGACTCGTAGAGTGCCTAAGTTCACTCCCCTCTTTAGATTCGCTGCATACCCATCAGGGAACATTAGCGTCTGGATCCATTCAAGTACTTCCCTCCTTTGGTCCTTTTTCAAAACGAAATCGGCCTTAGGCCTTCTCCAGGTCTGGCCACGACTAGGAGGCTGCATCTCTTGATTTGGTCTATCGCACAACGTTGCCAGGTCCACTCTAGCCTTAGGGTTGTCCTTAGACTTTTTAGTGTCCATGAGTGTTGCCCAAAATGCCTCAGCGACATTCTTTTCAGTGTGCATTACATCAATGTTATGTGGCAGAAGAAGATCATTGAAATAGGGGAGCCTCGTCATGCCCGAGATATGAGTCCACATATGTTGCTCACCATATCCCACAAAACCACCTTCTTCATTGGGCACGAGAGCATCTATCTGAGCATGAACCTCGGCACCAGTCATCATTCGCGGTGCAGGGTTTGTCACTTTGACACCTTTCATAAAGTTCTTGATGTCTTGTCTGAATGGATGGTCAAGAGGTAGGAATTGACGATGTCTGTCGAACGACGAATACTTGCCACCCTTTTGCAACCAAATGAACCTCACACCTTCCTTGCATATTGGGCATGGGAACTTCCCGTGAGCACACCAGGCGCAGAATATCCCATACGCCAGGAAGTCATGCAGGGAGTAGTGGTACCAAACGTGCATTTTGAAGGTTGTCTTTGTAGCTTGATCGTATGTCCATACCCCTTCGTCCCAAGCACGGACCAATTCAACAAGCATGGGCTCCATGAACACACCCATATTACTCCCTGGGTGTCCAGGAATTATCAACGACAAGAATACGTTATGTCATTGAAAGGAGACACCGGGGGGAGATTAAGGGGGATAACGAAGACGGGCCAACATGTGTATGTGGGAACCATCATTCCATAAGGATTGAACCCATCTGTTGCCAGTGCGACATGTACATTACGAGCCTCATCTGCTTTGTCATGATGTTTGTCATTAAAGCAGATCCAAGCTTCACCATCGGATGGATATACCATCTTATCAGGATTGTACCGTTTGCCATTTTTGTGCCATGTCATCTGTTTCACGGATTCCTCGGTCATGTATAGCCGTTGGATCCTCGGTAGGAACGAAAGGTACCATAGGATTTTCACGGGGATCGTAAGTTGCCTCTTCTGGCCATCATCAGAGTCTACCTCCAGGTACCTGGAGGATTTACACTTTGGATAGAACTTTGCATGCTCGTGTTCTTTCCTAAATAGGACGCACCCCTTCGGACAAGCATGTATCTGCTCATACGGCATCTTAAGTGCACGAAGGAGTTTTTGTTACTCGTACATGCTCTTTGGCAGAATATGGCCCTCCGGAAGCAGGGTGCCAATCATGGCCAACATCTTATCAAAACCTTCTCGACTCAAGTTTAACTCGGACTTCAACCCCATTAAGCGTCCAATGGCATCCAGTTGAGACACCATTGACCGATCGTGAAGGGGTTTCTATGACAACGTGCACGAAATCTTCTGAAATTTTTATCATAGCCTCCACATACGATATCACGACATCTCAACAAGTTTCATGATTTTCGGACTTTGTTTGTTTTCTATAGAATTTAAAAACACTTCGCACGCAAGTTCGCGGTCATGTTTCGTGAACAAGATGTCCGAAATTTTAGGTCCGTTCCTGGATACAGCCTCACACTACACTCAGTAACATGACTATCATTTTTTGAATCATTAAATTCCATTATTCGTACCATGTGCAGTTCAAATTTATATTTTTCGAAAAAAATCAAGTAAACAAAATAAAGTAACTAAATATATCAAAAAGCCATAAAAAATCCCCAAATTCTAACGAGGAGTTCCTGGTACTTTAAAAGGGCTGCACAAAAAATTTGGAGATCAAAAACAAAAAAAAACTTTGCCGAGCGCCGGGGCATGGCACTCGGCAAAGGGGGTCTTTGCCGAGTGTCGAGAATAAGGCGCTCGACAAAGAGGATTTTTGAATTTTTTTAGAAATTTCCTCTTTGGCGAGTGCCTTCACAGGGGCACTCGGCAAAGGTATTTCAAAAAAAATGTATTTTTTTTTAATTCCTCCCTTTGCCGAGTGCCGAAGCTGTTAGGCACTCGGCAAATACATTTCAAAAAAAAATATTGAATCTTTGCCGAGCGCCGTGTCAGGGGCACTCGGCAAAGTATTTTCCAAAAAAAAAATATTTGCCGAGTGCCTAACAGTAGGCACTCGGCAAAGAAGGACGTGGCCGAACACCGTTACACGGGGCAGCTTATGCCGAGTGACGCGCTTTTACCGAGAGCCTGGCATTCGGCAAAGAAGTCCTTTGTCGAGTGCCCTTTTTTGCCAAGTGCAGTTCTTTGCCGAGTGCGGTACTCGGCAAAGAAGGTCTTTACCGAGCGCCCGATTTTTGATACTCGGCAAAGCAGTTTGCACTCGGCAAGGGCCCTGTTTTCAGTAGTGAAACTAATTAATTAATGCAGTGGGTATGCAGCTATCCGCTAATCAATTGATCTGATCGCTCAACTTGTGTTTGTGTACTTCGTGGTGGACAAGCGGAAGCCCGCATAACTCACAGATCAAATATAGCCCGCATATATACCCCCATCAACATGCTTACCAATAGTGTTGCTATTGATACCGAAATCAAATCTATGAGAGATGTATATATGATCAAATATAGATTATACATTGATCTAAGATGACTGAAGATCTCTTAGCTTCTTTCAGCGAGTTAAATCAATACCTCACAGGGCTTTTGAATATTATATTGATAGAGTCCTCAACAACACTAAAATGATCCTCGTAAAAGTTTAGGATAATAAATCTTTGACAATAACTATACAATGAAGTAAATAAAAATTCGAAGCCTCTTCTTTCTTCACATGTGCAAACTTCAAAAATAAAAACTGACAATCAGAACTGCAGGCCTGTAATATGAAGCCCCAGCCCAGCTTGGTTGCCCTCTAAAATTTCATTAGGCTGTCCTCCAATTTCAAAACTGAGACGTCACGATTCAACTATTCAAGCAACAACAACTGAGAGATAATAACTCTGCAACTTTAAAAAGTAATAAGGCTTTTGAAAGGTCCTTATGGCTAAAGGGGGTGAATAGCCTATTAAAAATTTCTACAACAACATTTAACGAACCGGTTAGACAAATATGAGGCAAAGCGAATGTTGCACTAGCCTACTAAAAAGGCAAGCCACCTACCACAATTCTAGTGACTATGATCTCTAAGCACACGAAGGTTATGTCACTACACTAAGTTAGTGTGCTCTCAAGGACTAACTAAAGAGCCACACTAACCACTAGACCAGACACAAGCTTGCTTTCAAAACTAATTACACTAAAGAGCGAAGCAACACTAGAAATGTAAATATAAGAGGGGATGTTATGATTATACCGCCGTGTCGAGAAATTGAGCCAATCACAATATGATGGAGACAATCAATCAAAAAATCCTCGGAACAACATGACACAAGATTTTTTACGGAGGTTCACTTGCTTGCCGGCAAGCTAGTCTTCGTTGTGACGATTCACTCACTTGGAGGTTCACGCGTTAATTGGCATCACACGCTAAACCCTCAATAGGGTGCCGCACAACCAATTGTAGTCCATATTTAGTTTAAAGGGCAGTTTTCTTTATTGCATTGATCGGTTCTTATTATTGTAGTCCATTTTCAGTTTGAATTAGTATTGAATTAGAACTGAAGCATGTAGACTACATTCCTTGATGGAATCCAGAAATACAGCAACCACATAAGTTAGCATTTAGAGCTTGTATTCACTGAGACACAACTGTGATATTGTTGGAGCCAGCACAACACTACTTACGATGAGTGGAGAAACCACTGTTTAGATGTTTTTCTCATCCTAGTTGTTGCTTTCAAGCTAATAGAATATATGATGCAATATGACTGTTGACAATTGCCCATTTGATTATGAAAAAAAATAGGCATCAATTCCTATTCATAATTAATTCATAGTTATTTTGTAGTGGCTATTTCTTACAATGTTTGCCTTGTCTTGTTTTGCATTGGACAACATCAGTAGCTGGCTCTGGTTGCACTTCACTGATCTATACTATTTGATTGCACTGGCAGCACCTCACATGAAGAAGTCGACAGTAGTTGATTCATCAACTGGAGGGAGCAAGGATAGCCGGTTTGTACATTACTGAAATTCCAAACTGAGAGGCTCTCTCTCTCAAAAAAAAAAGGAACCAAACTGAGGGATGTTAATCTGCAGTCCTCATTTTGCTTGACGGTGCTATATGTAGGGTGCATGCAAGTTCAGGAATCTTTCATAGAAGAGGACAGGATAAAGTTATTCATACAATTGAGAAAGGATAACAGATTACACCTTCATACCTATAGGTATGTGATATTTTTGGTGGGTTTAAAGTCGAGGAGTTTTGTGTACTATTCTGTATCGACATTCAATCATTTGATTTAATGTTTGCGTGGTGTTGTTCGACACAGCTAACTTGTATATTTGAGAAAATTTTTGAAGCTATATTTCCAAAAGTAAATGAAATGACTCGAAAGTCTTGTCTTGACTCCTAACTACTGCTTTAATGGTTAAATGGTGCCTAATTTTACACTGCACTATAAAGTTCTCCATACTGATAAAATGCCCTGACTTACGGAACTTGAAAGTCCCGACTTATGCTTTAATTGTCTTGCGGAAGTCACCAAATTATACATTATGCGCTGTCTAAAAAATTGTAAACATAATCACAATCTCTGCAAATGCATTGAACTGTGCGATACATGGTCATTGATTTGTCACAGTTCTAAGATAGCATGCTGTGTAAGCATGTATTGCCTGTGTGGTTTCAAATTTTCAATGTTGTGCATGACATTGTGTCAGGTTTCACTGAAAACTGTATGATCTGAAAAAAAATGAATGTATAAAATGGATATATTAATTGTGTCGTTGTTACTAGCTTTATTGTTGCTTTATTTTTGTGTATACATGATTTCACATAGGCATTTCTTAAGTATTTATGATTTCACATAGACAATGATTCTGTACAGCTTCATTACCTATGATAATTACATATCTTTATCAACATATGATTTACAATGTCATTTACTGAAAAACTAATGCATATGCCAAATGTCAGGAGGAAGCTAGAGTTTGAGTGGAGCACATGAGTGATGGGATGGTCCAAATCAAGCCAAGCTAAGCTTCATCAGTGTCGAGGCACTTTAGATGTTGCTATTTAGGAACAAAGGTGTTGAATATCTTTATTGTTGGTTGGTTTCAATAATGTGTGTAGCCTGAGTTTGAATTTTGATCAGTTTAATTCCAATGTGAATAAATTAAACAAGTTAATATTTTGGTTTAATGAAATCTGTTCAAGTGCTTTGTTGATGTCTATTGAGTTTCTAATTAATTAATGGTGTCGCAATATGTCCGGTGGCACCAAACCAAAAGTGTTGTAAAAGTGGATATTAGCAACCACATTTTCTATGGCAACATATCTTATAACAACGAACAATCCGAGTAGCAATAGAGGTTGTACCTTATAGCAACGATAATACGAATGTGGCAATTGCACATGTTGCCATCACTTAGTGTTGCCATATAGGTCTTGTTGCCACACTCGTTATGCGATGCAATAGAGGCTACACCTTATAGCAACCAAACTTTGGGCGTGGCAATTGCACATGTTGCCACAACTTCTTGGTGTTGCGACATAATCCTTGTTGCCACACTTGCTATGCATAGCAATAGGGATTGCACTTTATAGCAACCAAACCTTGGGCGTAGCAATTGCACATGTTGCCACCACTTCTTGGTGTTGCGACATAATCCTTGTTGCCACACGCGTTATGCATGGCAATACATTGTCTTGCAACACATGTTCGTCGTTGCTAGTGCACCATTTGCTACGACATGGGCAAGTTGCCATTGCAAGGTCTAGCAACACCTAACGCATTGCATTAGTTGCTGTTGCCACACCTACAACCGTAGCAAAAACTTATGTTGCAACGCCTATGTTTTGCAAATCCAAAACATATTTTGCAATGCTAAGCGGAAAAGCGTTGTCCAAAGCTTTACCCATGCAAGCGTCTGCAATGCCTCCCAACGAAAAAAGTGTTGCTATTTCTGCTATTGCTACTATTTTAGGCCTACTGCAACACTTTTTGGGCGTTGAAACAGGGTCAAAATTTAGTAGTGTATGAGGCGAAGCGAATGTTGCACTAGCCTACTAAAAAGGCAAGCCACCTACCACAATTCTAGTGACTATGATCTCTAAGCACACAAAGGCTATGTCACTACAATAAGTTAGTGTGCTCTCAAGGACTAACTAAAGAGCCACACTAACTACTAGACCCGACACAAGCTTGCTCTCAAAACTAATTACACTAAAGAGCGAAGCAACACTAGAAATGTAAATATAAGAGAGGGGATGTGATGATTATACCACCGTGTCGAGGAATTGAGCCAATCACAATATGATAGAGCCAATCAATCACAATCAATCAAGAAATCCTCGGAACAAGATTACATAAGATTTTTTACCGAGGTTCACTTGCTTGCCGGCAAGCTAGTCCTCGTTGTGGCAATTCACTCACTTGGAGGTTCACGTGCTAATTGGCATCACACGCCAAACCCTCAATAGGGTGCCGCACAACCAACACAATATGAGGATCACACAAGCCACGAGCAATCCACTAGAGTACCTTTTGGCTCTCCGCCGGGCAAAGGTGAAGAATCCCTCACAATCGCCATGATCGAAGCCGGAGACAAGCACCTTCCACCGCTCGATGATCCTCGCTGCTCCAAGCCGTCTAGGTGGTGGCAACCACCAAGAGTAACGAACGAATCTCGCATCGAAACACGAACACCAAGGGCCTCTAGATGGAATCACTTAAGCAAAGCACTTGGATTCTCTCCCAGTCTCACAAACATGATGAATCAATGATGGAGATGAGTGGGAGGACTTTAGCTAAGCTCACAAGGTTGCTATGTCAATGCAAATGGCCAAGACAGTGAGCATGAGTCAGCGAAGGGGCTTAAATAGAAGCCCCCACGAAATAGAGCCGTTGGCTCTCTATCAGCAGCTTCCTCAGGGCGACCGGACACAGGCCCCCAGCGTCCGGTCCTTGGATCTACACCATGTGTCCCCCTCCGTACAACAGTGATCGCCCGATTCTAACGGTCAGATTTTCCTGTGCCAGCGCCTAAGTGACAAACGGACGCGCACAACTCGTGCGGTGTCAGGTGCTCACAAACTCGTGCGCCACCAGAATGTGACCGGACGCGCCGATCACTTCAGGAACCGTGCGTTAGGTCGACTCCAGAGAGGTTCCAGAGCCGCCCAAATGCAATCGGACGCGTCAGGTGCTCCTCGACCGGACGCGCCACCGCGTTAGGTCCTTTGACCAAAACCAAACTATAGCTTTCAGCCTTTCATTTTTAATTGCAGTGCACCTACGCAAGAAAATAAAAAAACAATTCTTTGGAAATTTCCATGCCACTACATCAATGTTAAGTTATATCCATTTTTTTTAATAGAAGACAGTAAGATGAACCAGTCTTCTAGCGCTATATGCCTTTTTGGAAAGAAGACAGTAAGATGTTAACCTTATGCCTTTTTTAATAACTTTGCCACTAACATGCAGTAAACCAAGTGGTTGCAAGATGGATTTGTCACAGATATGCAGTTGGACACAATAATAGTAACCTCTTATTCAACAACTTGCAGCCATTGTATCTAGAAAAACAATAACAATTTCACAAAACATGATGTTTCAAACCATATTTGAGTCTTAACAGTACACAGTACACAGAACATGACATTTCATAAAAAAAAGTAGTACCAAGAGCACATAACTCACCATAAACAGGAATGCACAAATGTAAGCTGTGATTGTTTTTTGATGAAACACAAGCTATGGTTGTTGTTATTTGTTTCGCTTATGACAATGATTGTTCTTTTGTCATTGCAGCAAGTGTATTGTTAAATTCTATTTATAGTGTATTGTTACAAAAAAAAAAAAACTAGTGAAATTGCTCTGAGGTAACATGGGTCAATAATCCTGCCGTCTCCCTGTTCAGCTGCTCTTTCTGTTGCATAGAAAACTAGCGATTACAAAATGAAGCATCAGTCAAATAAAAAAGAACTAAAGTTAGCCTGGTACAGTCATCACATTCTGCAGCCTTTCCGAGTCCACCGAAATACCTAGGTAGCAGCAGCAAAGACAGGACACAACAGAAATTGAAGAACAATTGCAGATGTTTTGTCTTGACATTTAATTCAGAAACTGGCAGTACTAGTTCAAGATTCCAAAAATGCTTCAGTTTCTAAGATGGGTACTCCCTTATCTGCATTGGAAATTTGTCTAACAAGCACCTGCCCTCCAAATTCTTCTTCCCCACTCTATGGTAGGGTGATCTTCATGTGCTTTTTCACTGTATAATAATGAGTACTTGCTCAGTGCTAATTAGTTGGCATATCTGTGGTTCCTCAGGACACTCAACACACCCAAAAATTGTTGTGTTTGACAATGTGAGTTTGCTCCATTATGTCTCTTTAGGAAAGTTATCATTTCCATTCAAGGCATTTATAATGGCTTTTCATGACTACACGTCAATATTTTTGTAGGTGCAAAATTAGTTGGAGAGAAAAAAAGCCCCTACTCCGTAAGGTTTACACTTCGAAATGGGAGGGGTGGTTGACGCATGGACGAGGGAGCCACGAGATAAAGAGACTGGAGTCATGGACGAGACGTAGCCAACTATGCGTGAGCGCTGATAGGAGACATCCCTTCGTGACCACTCGATTTTTTTCTGGGCCACGCGTCAGCCATCGACTGTAGGAGCGCTTGGCCGGCTGAATGCGCCCGTCGCTCCAGCAATTTTTTTCCCTACTTGCGTGGGTCTCGTTTGCTGCTTTTAATCAAAACATGACATGTTGCTTGCTACTAAGTTGTTGCATTACTATAACATCCCACTTTTAATCAAACCATAATTGTAATGCCAATCCCACATGCTCAGAAGTGCGCATGTCAGAAGTGTGCACTACGGGCCTGTTCGGATTGTGACTGCCAGGCAACTCAGAAGCCAGGCAAGGACGCCAGACGTCCGATTTCTTGTGCCTATAGCCAGGGTACGTTGCCTGGCAGGGCTGCCAGGGCGTCATCCAAACAGGCCCTACATCTTCCACTTGCTCATTTTTTATTTTCTTATGAAGATGAATCACTAGCTAATTACAAAAAAAAGAACAACCATTATGGTCAGTAGTCATCACAATTTTACTTTGAACTCTTAGCTAAGGAGTACAAAGAACCAGCACTTGTCAGTATATCCTTTTCTTTCTGCAAGAGCCAGTTACAGATGTAGACGCTCACATACACGAGCGTACACTTGCCCTTATGAATGCACACACACCCTACCTCTATGAGCATCTGCGAAGATCTGAGTTAGACCGGCAAATCTCGAGATTGACGAAGTCACCATAGGCGCTTTATTGTCGACGGGTACGTCACCTACCACTGAAATAATAGTGCTGTTATATCTTAGAATAAATCTAGGAAAATACGAGCACTCGTGTCAAGTTAGGGACGTGAACCTGGGTGGACAGGTTTCACCATAAGGTACCCAACCAGCTGAGCTATGCTTAGTGCCCAGGTCCTTCCTCACATGGATTTATGTCCTTCAGAGTTTGGATGCCATACGTTTTTCTCTAGTGCAAACACAGAAGCCAGATTACATTGGTTCGTGTGCCGAAAGAGCCCAGTGCTAGCAGGAAGACTACTGCAGGCTATGGCAGACAGCAACACCAACTGAAATACTCCCTATGTCCCTAAATATCTGTCGTTTGTGTTTCTCGAGAAATAACTTTGACTAAATATATATTAAAAATATTAATATTTGTGGTACATAATTAGTATCATTGGAAAGATCTTTGAATCTAGTTTTTTAATAAATTTATATAGAGATACAAATGTTGCACGCATTTTCAATAAATTGAGTTAAACTTGCAACACGCACAGCAACGATGACAGTTATTTTGGGACGGAGAGGGTAAGCTACTAATTAGGCAACCTTCATTTACATGCACGCTACGCCACTGATGTCGTAGTTCATTTTTTACGCCACAGGCTGCCACAGGTGTGGCAGACGAATCGTTTGCCACAGTTTCGGCGCAGCCTCAACGGTGGCATGGCATGCAGCGGCACAAATCAAAAGTGCACAAAGTCTCATATTCAAAACACAAAGTAATACCAACTTAGCAAATGCACTAAATATTTGTACATACATGAACCATTATATTATTTTGTTCATGCACAAAATAAAAAAGTAACCATTCCTGAACAAATCTAGAAACCTTATACATATACACTCAGACACAATTGTTTAGGATTTTTATCTATGAAAAGGCTCATATATGAACTTAATTATGCAGACCCACAAAACTGTCACTTGTCCTTTTCCAGAGAGGACATGGTGATATATACAGAAGCACCTTTAGGGTTTATAAGATGCAGTACGTGGCTTAATGCTTCGGTTTTTACTCAATCATTAATGTTCTGTAGAGTTTAGCTCCACAATTATTTTTCTTAACTGGACTGGTCAATAAATTAGGCAGGTAACAAAGATGTTCAAGTACATTTAATTTATTGGTACAACTTTTGTTGTTTGATGAGCAATTTGCTAGTATATCCATATATCTGTTGCATGATTCTTTTTTTTGGCCAGCCACACTTAATTGTTGCATATATAATTTGATGTTATTACTTTACAGGAATCTATTGACAAAGCTGCCACCTGGTACCAATATTTTTCTTTACTGCAGAATCCACATCTCAACTACTTCACCTTCACTATCTGACTTTGCCGTGTGCCACAGGCACTCGGTAAAGACCAAAAAACACTCGGCAAAAGCTTTGCCGAGTGTAACACTCAACAAACAACAAACGGCATCTACAGTGTCGGCAAACGTCTCTTTGCCGAGTGTTTTCTATCGGGCAATCGGCAAATACTTTGCCAAGAGCTGAAACCGATGCTCGGCGAAAAAAAGTAACGCGATGGCGCGGAGACGGTCATGGCGTGTTTGCCGAGTGTCCCGGACCTGACACTCGGCAAACCTGAATTCTTTTCCGAGTGTCCAATATCTGACACTCGGCAAACATGTCTTCTTTGCCGAGCGTCAAATCCCGGGCATATAGTAGTGTGATATGTGATATATATCTGACACTCGGCAAACATGTACCGATATTTTTCTTTACTGAAGAATCAACATCTCAACTACTTCACCTTATACTCTAACTGGTATGTACACATTTTTGTGGCCTTTTTCCTGTTAACCTATAGTAGTGTGATATGTGATATATATAACTACTACATGCATGGTCTCTTTTTTCTCGCCTTTGCTACAAAATCAGAGACATTTATCACTGATGTTTTCACATCAGGACATAATATAATAACTGATGCGTTTTTCCAGTGCCTCAGATGATTGTTTACCCACGTCTCTAATTTGCAGTTCTTACATAGTGGTTGGCATGTCATCTAATCCATTTGACATCTGCTACCTATGCCATTTTTATGTGATATCTGTTGAGAAGCAGTAGCCATATCATTTATAATAATTCGCCATGCACACTTGTAGTTAATTGTCACCTATTTTTTTCAGTATTCTGTACCTTGAGCTAGAAAAAAATTAACTGCTGCATGTGTTTCTTTTTTCTTGGCTTGCTTCACTGAATACTTCGCAACATGGTGTTAACAGGTCTTAGCCATTGATAAGCTTCTAATTCGTGCCGCTTGAGATCCTACTGCAGAAGCTACGATTTTTTATTAATCGGTATGTCTCTTTTCTGCCTTTATTTTCCACCTTATTAAGCTAGTAGGGCCATATCCATCGATAGCTGCTAGCTGCATGGTTTCCTTTTACACTTGGATCACTAAATTATTAAATAATGGTGTTATCGCAGGTTAATCTGGTACTCCGTGCTATTCTTGTAGCATTGTCCGGCAGAAGCTACAATTATTATTTCCCCAGGAATACCATACGATTTCAATTCACTGAAACAAGTTAGCCATGCCATATACCCATGCTGCACTATCAGAAACAGTATAATTGCCGAGTGCCTGAGTGTTTGCCGAGTATATTCCATCGGGCACTCGGCAAATATCCTATTTACCGAGTTTACTGTTTTCTTTCTTTGGTCCATATATATACTGATCTTTTTAATTTCCACCTTTTTATATCATTTTTTCTCTAGTTTTCCTCATCCTATGTCATCTTCATGTACCGTGCCTAATGACATGTCATTATTTTAAGTATGTCGAAAGGTATGCTATTTACTGCATATAGGATATATAGTATCAATGCATTGGCTGAACTGTGGTACGGTATGGTGGTCAGTTGTTAAAATACTTTGTGAGCTATACACTGTACAATCTACTATACTATCTGTCAATTATTATCGATCACTCATGTATAGATGATTACAAAAATTTATACTCAGCATGTGGAGTGTCCTCTGCCCTTAATTACTTTAATAAACTGCACAGCTAAAAGGTCTGCATTTATTTGGGAAAGAGACAAATTCAGAAGATTATGCAAATTTTTTAGCATGAATATATGAGCTTAAAACCTTAATTCGTTGTGCATGTATATGAAAAATATTCAATGGATAACCATAGTGTCTTTCATTTAAAATACCAAAGTATTATTTCTAGTATTAATAGAACAGACAATGTAGTCAACTGTTTCATGTGGAAAATATGGCTTCTTTCTTTCTAGCTTACCTTTGAATATATTGTTTTACTAAAATTTCTTTTTATCACTCCGTTAGTTGTGCACTACTATTCTTCGTTCCTCCTTATACTGTTCTAAGGTCGCGTCTTCAATTACTAAGAATCGTTTCTTTTGGATATTTCAGAGCCAGATGCACTAAAGATTCTTTTGGCATAATATTGTTTGAGAAACGGGAACGATATATTGCATCAGACAGCACTTTTTCTGGTGCACTTTCAACTCATCCTGATAAAAATTGTTTGGTTGGTGCTCACGAAGCATTCAAGTTGGTGGTTGAAGCACATTCTGTCCTATCGGATCCAGCAAAGCGAACTAAACATGACTTCAAAAGGAAGAATGGATCTAGTACAACATTTTAGACCAAATGCCCACATTGTGAATGTCAGTTCCAGTACATCAAAAAAGTCCTGAACCACAGGCTCGTCTGTCAGACATGCAACAAGATATTCACTGCATACCGTATAGAGGATCAGGAACCCATACCAGCAAAACAAACTGATCATTATTTGGTTGTTGGGATGGGGTTGTGGGTGCCTCAGTTCCTTCTTATATCTGCTTATTTCAGACATCCAGATTACAGGGGAAACTATGTCGAACATTTGAATAAATTCTTGTCTTAGTGATTGTTAGGAAATGTTTGGTAGCCTCTAGTTAAATAAACAACTGGGCTGTTACATGAGTAGCGCCACAGATCTCACGCCCACGGTGTGCCCTTGTTGGAGGTAAATCAGTTCTTAGTAGTTCCATATTTGTTTATTCCGATATATTGAGTAACATTACATTCTGCATAAATTGCATAGCATAATGAAACATGGTATGCTGCTCTTTAAACCAAGAGCACTTGCTTAATAGGATGCATGCCCATCGGTCATGATGGCACCATGTGTTGCTGTTTTAGTTGGGTAAGACGGCTCCATTGCAATGCCACAGAGCCCTTGCGAGTCCGAGATGCCTCGTTGCATTCTGATATAGCCCCTCTCACCCCAGTCCTCGCCCCAGGAGTTCTTCACTATCCAATATTTAGTGCCATCTCGAGTTGTACCGTACCCAACAGCGGCGACTCCATGGTCTAGGTCCGTCCCACAGCTTCCAGTGAAGACACCCTGAGAGGAGGCACCAAGAGCAGCCATGAGTGCGTGCACAGTTTTGATTGAACCGATATGTTACTGTTTCTAAAAGCAAATTAGATAGTAAAAAATGTTCCAAGTACATGATCTAGTAAGTAAAATGTTTTCAGACCTCTGAGTAGAACTGGAAATCTTGGCCGCTAGCCTCAATTGCAATGGCCACTGGCTGGTTTGCGACCGCTTTCTGTAGAGCATCTTCATTGTTAGCAGGGACATCCTCATATCCATCTATTTTCACGTCATGGGATCGTTCCTCCAATAATGCGATCGATGCACAAAATTTTTTGTTAGTTTGGGTTAATAATATAATGTTTACATTCCCATTTCAAGAATCATAAAAAGAAGCGTTTTAACCGCATACTTTTGCCTTGTTACAGCTCCTCTGCTCGGCAAGATACGGATAGTTGGACTCGGTAGTGATCCCTCCGTTCCTCTTGATGTACTGGAACGCGTAGTCCATGAGGCCACCGTTGCAGCCTTGGTTGTCGACGTCGTCGCAGTCCATGAGCTCCTGCTCCGACAGCGACACCAGCTTCCCGGTCCTGATCTTGTTTATGCCCTCCACAGCCGCGATGGTCGAGAACGCCCAGCAGCTCCCTTCAACAACAAGTACATACACACTGTGTTAGTTGTGAAGAAGGAGCTGATGGAAACATATCGCACTGTGTTTTTTTGTGATTTCATACCGCACTGGCCTTGGTCCTTGATACCGGTGACCGCGCCCCGCTGACGCCAGTCCACGGCCGGCGGCAGGTTCCCGGCTTCGGCATACATGAAGCTCCCCTGGCCGTGGCTTCTCCCGCCGCTCAGGGCGCGGTGGTGCCGCGTCCTGGAGCCGGCGTACGTCCACCGGAACTCGTCCATGGTCATGTCCGCGAACTTGTTCAGAGCCAGCCTGAACGGCCGGTCCTTCTTGTTCGCCTCGTGGATGTACCGCACGTTCTCCTTGAACACGTTGAACCGCCGCGCCTTGTCGTCGTGTTCCTGCAAGCCTGGGCCCGACACCATGTAGTGGCTGCGCCACTGCTCGTACAGCGCTCGCAGGCTCTCCTCCGACGCCAGGTCCTGCTCTGTGAACGGGATGCCGGCCCGTGCTGGCGGAGCCAGCGTGAGCAGCGCCAACACTGCAGCAAGCACGAAGCACCTCAACATGGTGCTGAGTAGTTTGTTCAGACCAGCTGCGAGGTGGATCGTGTGCATGCAATCTGAAGCAACGAGCATGTGCTATATATAGACAGCTAGGACACCAATATAGTGAGACTCCTGAGGTAGGACATGCATTATCATGCGGCCATTAGTTGAGGAGTGTGGGTGAAGCTGACGGGTATTGGAGATGATGGGCGGTAGGAGATGGCGGGAAGGAAGAGAAGAACTTTCTGAGGTTGGGCCGGGATAAGCTCAGGAATAAATGCAAAGAAAAGGGTTGCCTTTTGGTAACTGGATAAGGCGTGTTTGTGATAGGAAGCAAGATGCATGAGCGCTGGGAAAAGCTACCAAAACGGTTGCCCTGTTTGTTATACAGATTTTCTGGGAAGTGTTTAATTTCCTTAAGAAGCTACAAAGATAGAGGAAAATTATGGTCAAGATAAGCTGGTGTGAACTAGTTTTTGTGTTTTAGTAAAAATGATGGTTGTGTCAAGAAGCGTGGCAAGAAAAAGTTACAGAAAAGTACATCGTTTAGCTTTTAATTTCTACCTATATTTTGGACCGTAAGCAGTTTTTACGCTATACCAAACATACTAAGTGGCAATTTCTATATTACTTTGAAACGACCATAGACCATACATTTAGTTAGATCTAGATCGATATAATTGAAAAATATGATAGGTAATAAATGTATAGAAAGATTTATATTTATTACCAATTTTTCCCATGCATTACAATCCATATCTCTAATTAATATTATGGATAGTCAGATATGGCCAAGGCGTTGTAATGGTTCTCAAAATTCTACACGAAACTATTTAATTTGTCATTGTTTTCCTATATATGGTTCACATAAATTATGTGATGACAGCTGCTGCTAATGTTGAAAGAAAATGGTTCGATCATGGACGGTGAGGGAAATTTCATTTGTTCATGTTGGCTTCTCCATGCCCTTGACATTTCAGTAGCCTAGAATCCCCTTGAGTTTGGTCAATAGATTTACGTTGCCTTCTTGGACAATATATATAGTTTCCTTCAATTCGAGATGTATCACCAGTTCACCACCCACATCCTCAATGGTCTATAATTAGTTTTTCTTTTTTATAAAAACTAGAAGAACACCCCGCGCATTGCTGCGGGAACTACTGATTTGGAATGAAATTTAAGTATTCATACAATTCTTAGGGCATGTACAACGGGTCTTCAGAAGCCGTCTCTACGATGTATATTTTGCAAAAAGCACCCACCGATACGAGGAGACGGGGTCGGCGTCGTCTCGTGAGACGACGGGGAAGTCCCGTTGCCCGAGGCCGAAACACCGACTCTGGCAGCGTTGTATGGATCGCATCCCCTACTCGACCGCGTGCGGATCCCGTCTGCGCGCGGGGGGTTCAGTTTGGCCGCGCGCCGGAGGGAAGTCTCGCGCCAAAATCGTTCCCATCTCGCTGCTTCCCTGTTGTTCGCCGCCGCCTGGGACGCTTCCTTCGATCGGTGCCTCGACGACGCTCAGCGCTGCTTCCGGGCGTCCGCCGGCACCAGCTTGCCGCCGCCGCTGCACACCTCGACTCGGAGCTCGGCGCGTCCGTCCCGCTTGTCAGGCGCTGGGTGCCCTCGCCGCCGCCCCGCACTTGAGTCAACACCGCGCTCTACGCTGCTGGCTGGGAGCTGCTGGGCTCGAGGACGAGGCGGAGCTCTTGCAGCCCCTGTTCTGGGAGTTCGTCGTCAAGATGTTCAGGGAGGCCGTGCTGGGCTGCTCGCCGGAGCTCGCGACTGGTGTACGCGCTGGTGGAGACCGGGGCCGGGGGGCAAGAAGTGGGGGATCGAGGAACAAGAAGATGCGCTAGTGGCTCAGGTTCAATACGCGCCAGCTCGCAGGCAACATGAACGAGAAGATCAGCTCCTTGCTTCCTTCCTTTGTTTTTGATGAATCTGCAGTCAATTGCTTTTGTCATGCCGTAGTTGGTGTGAGTCTGTGATCTTTACTGATTACTTCTTGATAAGTTAAGGCAAAAATCAGGAAAACCAATGTTTGGATCATATGTCAAGCATTAGCAAAATTGTTTTCTTCTTGGCTATTGCAATATCATATTAAACCAAGATCACTGCAGATGATATATCATTGTTTTTTTCTTGGCTATTGCAATATTCTTCTATCACATTAAACCTAGCTGTGATGATTTAAAAAATATTGTAATTATATTGCTCTTATTTATCCTTGATACATTTTCTATCAAATAGCCACACAATGTCATACAAATATTTATTTATAGTTGATCTTAGCTACATGTAGAACATTAAATAGCTTAGAGACATAACTCCGTCTGTGGGTTGTATGACCGGTCTTTATACTTGTTTGTATGATAGATTCAAGGTACTTAGAGACGGATCCCTGTCTGTGAGTTGTACATGCCCTTAGAAAGAGATTAACTATTATAAACTAATGTTAGTGGATAGCATAGCACGCTGACGTGGACAACTAAATGTATGTTAGTGGATGATGTGTCTCACTGACGTAGATATCATAATTGCTTGTGCTAGTGAACTTTAATTGCAAGTGATAGTGGATTGCTGAGGTGGACACCTTGCATGTAAGTGATAGTGGACTACTGAGATGGACACCTTGCATGTCAAAAGAAATTGCTAGTGGAGTTTTGCTTTATAAGAGTACTAAAAGTATGTCCCGCGCATTGCTGCGGGAATTACGAATTAGTGGATTGTGTGGTATGATGACATGCACAACAAAATGCTTACGTGTCTTGCTAACATGGACATTACAATTGCATGTGCTAGTGAATTTAATTGTATGTGATAGTGCATTGTCTAGTTGGACACCTTACATGTTTTGCTTAGTGAATTTTAATTGTATGTGATAGTGCATTGTCTAGTTGGATAGCTTGCATGTTCAAATAAATAGCTAGTGGGTATATGATAGTGCATTGTATAGTTGGACACCTTGCATGTGTTTGCTTAGTGAATTTTAATTGTATGTGATAATGCATTGCCTAATTGGACAGCTTGCATGTTCAGATAAATAGCTAGTGGGATTTTGCTTTATAAAAGTATAAGATAGGATAACTGTGATGTCATGTCGCGCACAAGGACACGCGCTAATCACTAGTGCTATTCTATGGCCCATACGGAATAGGCCGATGATCATCGGGCCAATCGACTACTAATCCGCGTAGACATCACAAGTAGGGTGTAAGGAAAATGGATCATCGGCCCATTCAGTTTAGATTTTGGTGTTTGATGAGCAACAAGACCAAGTTAGACTAATGAGTTAGCAAGTGTTGTTTTGTAGTCCAATAGGTTGCAAATATGGATTGAACAAAGGCGACGTAGATCAACACCTCACACAAGACATATTGAAGACCTACATGATCGAGCAAAGTTGAAGCCATGGAAGTTGAAACGAAGCCGGACGCAAGGATCATGAAGAAACAAGTCAAAATAGGAGCTGCACAGCAACCATCGGACGCTGGCATATATGACCATCGGACAAATGGACAATTGTGTCCGATGCACTCTAGAAAGTTTCAGAGAGGAACAAAGCACATCGGACAAGTCCGATGGCTTGCACCGGACAAATGGATAATGTCCGATGTGGCGCCAACAGTTAGAAACGGCTAGTTCTGACACACGGCCGTTGTGAGACATCAGACGCTGAGGTCATTTGTTTGATGCCAAGTATCAGATTGTCGGATGATAGCCAAAAAAGCCTACTGTCTCCAACGGCTAGTTCTCAAGTTTGGGGCTATAAATACCACCCCAACCGGCCAAAACAGGTGTGGAGAAGGTGAGGGAAGACAGTATGGTGTTAGTACACCACTTTGAAGCTCTTCATATGCTAAGTGCTTAGTGATACATTCGATAATTAGCATAGGTGCTTTACGAAGTGCTTAGGTTAGTTAGACCATCGCTTATGCGCTTGCTCTAGGTTTAGGCCTAGGGTTTAGTGAGGTTTGGACACCTTTTACCACTCCATGCTTGCGCACAACATTGTTGTACATCGGAGGGGCTTGTAGTCTTGCGAGTGCACACCAACCACATTTGTGGTATGGCTGCCACCATGTACGGAAGGGAACAAGGCCCGTGGCATTTTGGCCGGAAGCTTGATAGTGAAGATGGCAGGGAGCGGTCCGAGAGAGGCTTATCGGAAGGCACATTGGAGACCCACTTGCACATGGGGAAGGCCTGAAGCTATCCACAGAGTTCCAATTCAACACTAGCATGATAATTCTAATAATGTAAAGACATGAAAGTAATTGGACAAACATTAACATTTAATGTGATGAGAGGGGTAGGAACACAATGATGTTCTCCCGAAGTATCGAAGAGTCAGTACTCCCCACTAGTCCTTACTAGAGCACCCGTACAAGGGTGTAGCTCCCCCCTTCATGGGCGAATATGCTATTCATGGGTATTCCTAGGAATACCCAACTTTTTTGATGTACTCTCAAGTATATATATGCATATTTATCTATATTTATATCTAATATTAAAGAGCCAAAATTTCTACTTTTTTTGTAAGGCCTATTCCTCTAACATCTTTTTTCATCAGTTTTTGTGTTCGCTCGGTTGTTTCTTGCCAAGTCAGTTTTGTTTTTCGTTATTTCTGCCAATCAGAATCTAATTAAATATTTTCCAATCCCCGTACCTATTGACTCAAAGTTGTCCCACTAAATATCCAAGACCAAATCATATCTTGCTTCCAAACCCCTTTACAAGACAAATCAAAAAACGCACGTCACAACATGTATCACCGAGAAGATCAAGTTCAAGTACATCTTTATTTCTTTCAACTCCTAAAGGCAACACGAGTTGTGTATGTCTATTAAAATAACGAAGAGGTTCTTTCATGTATATTTCTACTTTTCACAAGGCCCTTTTGTATCTCGACTCATGATCTAGTCTGAAACCTAGACTTACGACACATGTTCTTATGAGTTAGAACCACCTGCATTTGTGTACCCAATGACGATAAGGAGTCTGAATCCAGTACATATTAGAACATTGCCGTTACATAAATCTTCGAGCCACAAGTCTTCAAGTGACCACAGAATAAGGTGTATGTCCCTTTTCAACGCACCGGCATATTTGTTAGTCTATATAGATGTATAATATAGTACTTTCTAGTATTTTCGCTGATTCTAGCCCACAGGGAAAAAAAGGCCTGTCGGCCTGGCTCCTGATGGCACGAGCATCAGGCATGTGGTGTGAGTGCGGCCTCCATGTCTAGGCTGCCCTTGCACGGCGCCCAAGATGCAGCAACGGCCCACTAGGAACTAGCAAGCAGATAGCTAGCAGAGTAGAGGCAAGCAAAGCAAGGTGAATTTTTTAAACATGGGAATACCCAAGGTTTGAATCTTGGCTCTGCCACTGTTCCCTTGATCCGCACAAGGACCAAGTGCTCTCTACGGGATAATTTTTCACCACTCCGGCACTTGGGCCTCCCACAATCACCACAACCACTCACAATGTCACTTGGGCCCCCCACAATCACCACCGAGATATCACCTAACTTCCAATCACCACCAAGCCATCTAGGTGATGCTGATCACCAAGAGTAACAAGCATAAACCATCACTTGACCTAACCAAGCCTAACTAGATGAGTGAATGCACACTTGCTACTCTCTAAGCATTAATGAAGTCCTTAATCTTGAATTAGCAAATCCAAATCACTTCAATAGGCCAAACCTCTCTCTTGGACACAAATGGATGGTTGTGCAACTTCAGAATGCCAAGAGGGTCTTAATGCACGAGATGGAGGGGTATTTATAGAATCTCCAACAGCTCCCCAATATGATCCCTTATCCCCATAAACCTGTCATATTAGGGCAGATAGCCCTTTTCTCTTGCTCCAGCAGTTTTTCTATAGCTTTGCCTTTTTTGGTGATCACCAAATAGACTTTCCATCTCCCCTGAAATAAAGGGGAGTTGCATCACCATAGTAGCATGGGCCCCATAATAATTGTCATCTTTTCTTCTTCACTACTCACTACCCGTACTGGACCACCATGCACTACTATACTAAAATTAACGGAGGCGGGCAAAAGTGATTAATGGAGGCGGGCAAACCATCTGCCTCCGTCCAAAGGTCACGGTTAATCCAGACCTACAGAGACGGTTCGTTCGTCTGCATCGGTTAATCCTCGGTTAATAGATTAACAGAGGCAGTCGGCTTAAGGCAACTGCCACGGTTAATACGTATTAACTGAGGCGGTTGCCCTTAGCCGTCTGCCTCGGTTAATCCTTTTAACTGAGGCGGGTGACTATAGCCGTCAGCCTCCGTTAGACTATTAACGGAGGTGGCTTTTATTATTTGCCCGTCTCCATTAATGATTTTCTAGATTAAAAAAATACTTTTTTGAATTCGAATTTGAATTTAAATTCTATTTTAGCAAATTAAACATAGACAAAGTAGAAAATACGCATATAGAGGACAAACATATATTACATTCATCTATGTGTCATCCTTATCGTACCACGAACCAACATTAAGTTGTTACATTACATGCATGTCTTTCTTATCGTACCACAAACATATATCACATTCATACTTGTGAAACTAAGATCACCACTTATTTACGTTCCCAAATCCAACGATGTCCGGCGACTTGTAATCCATGAGTTCTAGCATGGAGCTCTAGTTTCTTATCTTCTTGTACTTGTCTGCCCTCGCTAACTCGCTCTCCTCGTTCAAGAACGTTCGCCCAACATGCACGCAGGAGTCCATGACAAATTTACATATGTCCACTACTGTTTGAGTGATGCTCTTATGGTCGACCTTTTCCTTCTCCCACCAACTTTGTGCTTTCTTGAGCTGCGATCAGCTATGGCCGAATTTGTCATACTCTCTGAGGTACTCGCAAGCGTAGTATCCAAATAATAATGTGCTAGGATGTTGTTTGGTGCACTGCACTATATATAATACACAATATTAGAACATATAGAGAGCATCAACAATAAAGTAGTACATATGAATTTTGATACATACCTGGAATTTTCGCCTCAGTTTTAGTTTTGCGCCATTCTTCTTCTCAGATCTTCGATCAATGAACTCAGGATCTTGCACGTACTTCTTGTAAGCGTTGTATGAAAACCACTAGTGTCAATGACAAATTTAACACGTATGTTAAGTGTACAAAAGAATAAGTACCACCACTTACTACCACAATGCGCTTTCAAAATCCTTGTACCCTTCTTTGTTTGATTCCTCTAAAGAGTCGAATACAACGGCTCTTCCATCCTGAGAATGGATTAGAAATGCAATCCAGTGGACCATCATGCCCCTACTGCACCATTCAAACAATATAGATTTCAAATCTTCAAATATGAAAAGTGGTGATCCTAGTAGCTACATATATGTTCCAAGTATCCTTTTGACTTACCTGAACTAGTGGGCGGCAAGGATACACCCATGTTCCCCAAGCTTCTTCATGGCTCTGTACATGTACATTGCTGCGTTATACTTCAATTCATTGCACAGTTCTTTCCGGACTTGCTCTCTCTCTCTCTCTTGCAGGTTCAAGTTCACCAGCTTATCATGCATGTCTGGTATATCGTAACCCGCGATGACCCTTTGGGTAATATGCATCGGAGATAGGTAAATAATATCTTTACCCAATACCTTGCATACATAGGACTGCATCCTGCAAGGACAAGTTGTCATGGCATTATTAGTTTCATTCTAAAGTACCTACAGTGATGCAAATGTATAAAAGTCGTAGTTAACTTACAAGGCAAATAGCGTCACTTGAGCGACATTGAGGTCCTTGTGCCGCAGCAGCCTATGCATGTCGTGGAAATCTACAACGAGTTGAGCATCGTCGGGACAGTGGAAGTACTCCATCGTGATCTTGACAACGAAAGTTTCTAGACCAACTTTTGTCGCCTCCATGTACCAGAGATAGAACCTCCATACCACCCACGGCTCCTCCTATACGAGCTGGCCCAAGGTCACCATGAACATCCGATGCTCGTATTTATCAAGCCAATCATCCGAAAGGGGCCAAATTGACACTGGTGTTCGTGACCTGTGCTTGAGACTAGGGGGAGTGAAAAAGTCTGCTACCATCTCCACATAAATTATACTTTGACTATGCTTGCCAGTAGCATACCTTTCAAACGTAGTTGAGCTTGGGAACTCTTTGGCTAGTTGATAGGCTGCCCAACTAGCCATGTTGTGGTTGGCGGGTATGGTCTCCTCTTCTTCTGTATGCTTCTTGGTGTGGTAGGACATTGCCCTGGACCACTTGCAGGCGGTGTAACGGTGCCAGGTGTTGCCCCTATATCTCTCTGTGGATTGCTCGTGCCGGGTGAACTGCCTGGAGGACTATTGCGTGGGTCAGCATCATCATTGTCATCATCACCTGCGGGAGATGGCAAGGGCTGTGACGCCACCGGGTAATCCAAGATAATATCGCTCTTCTTCCAGAGTACTTCAGAGCTGATAACACCACGGAGGTACCCAATCCCCTCTAGAGTGGGAATGCTGATTTCATCGTCATCAAATTCTGAGTTGGTCCACGTCATGTCCACCCTGGCATAGTCGGGCGAGATCAGCTTATTGTTGTACATGCTTCTACTTTCGGGTGGCAGTACCACTCCCGTGGCCACTTCCTTCTTCTTCGACATTATCCTACCGTAGGGCATCATCAGCATGCAGGGCGTTTGTTTCACAATATCATCGACTAGGTACCTGGGGAGTCCTCTGGTCAGTGGCACCATCTGCCCTTCTATGGCAGCTTCACCCTGTGGCAGTAGCACACTAGCATGGCAAAACATCTGCGACCTCAGCTCCACCATCTTGTGGTCAGTGCTCGTGAACAAATCTTGTATTGACCCCATGACAAACTTCTTCATAGCCGCGTCCTAGCCTTGTTGTACAAGCCTTTCCTTGTACACCTGCCCCATGTGGTATGAGCTCATGTTGGATTGCCGAGACTCCATGGTCCTCTAGCTCTTTCTCGAGGATACACCAAGGACACGGTCGCGATGCTCGTGCTTTCCCAATGCCTTGACTAGCTGGTCCCTCTCTCTGCGAGGGATGAACAGCCCACTCTCTGCTTGACCACAGCGACCGTAGGATCCTCTTCTCTAGATCCTCGGTCTATGGCTCGTTGAACTCGGTCTTGGCCTCATGTAGCTTTTTTGGCTTGCAGGCATTGAGGTAGTCCCATGACCTCTCATCGAGTCTATCATATGGATTCAGCCGCCCAGCCTCAGCTGCCACCCTTTCTTCCTCCCACCACATCGCCTTCTTAGCAGCGTAATCCGCAAGTGCACCCAGAAGTATTCTAGGTATCGTATCCATGGGGAAACATGTGAGATTAACTATAATCTAACTTAACCAGGAGTAGCAACAAGACTTAAGATAAACAGGAGCGTAGAAAGGACTACTAAGGCTCTCTAGTTCTGACTTCGGTAAGCTATGTCTTTAATTGTTCAATTATGTGGATATTACGAAGGAAAACATAGGCAGAGTATGTTTCCTATAGTAACTAGGTCCTGCTCGGCCTACAAACGGGAGGTGGACTACAAAGGATTCAATGAGGCTATAAGAGTCACCCTTGCGAGCTACTATCGATCCAGAATGTAGGGTACATCCATGAGTAACCGAGTCTAAGCACCACGCTTACACTACGAATAGTACTTTAACCTATGATCAATAGATTAAAGTACTCAAAAGTCGCAAACCTAAAGAACAATATAAACATGATGCTTACTTGAATTAGAAGTTGATTACCAGAGATGTCTCAGAAGCAAGCTCAAGTAGACTTGGATCCACCAAGATACAAGCCATAGAGAGAGCACCAACAGTGCGGCACTTCCTCCAAACTCTTCCCTCACTCTCCATCTCACTATTTCTAGTTACAAGACTAGATCCTATGGAGGACTAATCTTCTCTTGATAGCTGGCACTAATCCTGATGAGGAGGATATGAATTAGGGTTTTAGTATGGCTCTAGGGAGGGGGTAGGGGCAGCTATATATAGGGGGAGACGTCAATTCTAGACCCTCGGATCAAACTAACTAAAAACAACGACGTAGATTTTATCTTTAAGGCGGTGGGAAACTGACATACAAAGCGGGGGCTGACTGGTGGGGCCCATAGGCTGGCCGGCCTAGTGGTGGGGCCAGCTGGCCCCCTATGTTAGCCACTTGGGCTGTTCTTCGGTGGGTTGCCTTCTGGAGTGTTCTAGAGCCTTCCCAAGTCGGTACCGTCATGGATAGACATGATTTGCTTTGACAAATAGGTCATCCTTGATGGTTTTCTGATTAAACCCTACTGAAAACACAGATTCACCAAAACTCGTGGAATTTATTAGTTTAAACCCATAGACCTATGTTTGGTGATGGAATTAAGTATATATGTAGGTTATATTAACAGTTTATAATTGATGTTAATGACCATCAACAAGCTTCCCCAAGCTTACACTTTGCCAGCCCCCGAGCAAAGCTAAACTCAGCAATGGATCAGGAGTCGCTACAATGTCTTCACTCCTCAAAAGTACACATGCATTCAAACAAAAATTCTCCTCTGGATTAGAATAAACTGATCTAACTTTCAAACTTACCCATATTACCTTCAACCATGGGGCTTCTTAGCCTTCACTTGGGTCTTGAGCAATTGAAAGACAAAATGGTCAAGTCAAGCACTTTGTCTCAAGTTTTTTGTTCAACCATTATTCTAGAGTTTTTATAAGTTTTCAAAATAAAACTCAGAGATTTCATTGTATGACACTCTCAAGTCTCTTAATATATGTGGTATTTGTGTAACCTCACCAAGGCACTAAAGATGTTATGCCTTTTTTCTCTTCCTACCACTAAGGCTTTATGTGGAGTTCATAGGTAGGGAAAAAGCTAGGGCATACTTGCAATGCATATATTGTAAAGTCAAACAACTGATCCAAAGAGAGTTGTGTCATACAATCAAATCAAGATATGCATGTGTGTAGATATATATGATGGATATATATGGTGCCTAACCTAATTCTACTTTACTCCTTGAAAATTTATCTCTCTTTTGAAACATGAAAACATATGCTAGAGAATAGGGCTATCTTATTCATCTCTCTTTTTTCAGGCGGGCATCTGAGTACCCATTGTTTTAAATATCCTGAACACTTTTGTGTCCATTTTTTTCTTTTTTTGAATAACTTTTGCATAGCCCATGCCTCTTTTCTACAATGGAACTTAAGAGAGATAGCAACAAGAACTTGGAGCATTTATTTGGTGGATAGAAAATCTAACAAGCATGTTTTTGTGTTCACCCTCAGTGTAGGAGTAGAATATTTTTGGGTGGATCTAAATGGAAGGCATGTTTTTACGCCTACCCCCAATATAGGAGTAGTGCATATTTAGGTGGTGTGTACATGATCTTGATTTTAAGAGCGTGACAAACCTCTCATAAGGGTCAACAAAGCTTGACAAAACTCAATGCAAAATAAACAGCATATATGTGGAAGTTTTCTTAGCCTAAATAACATGTATGGCTCTAGTAGAAATTCAAGCTTTGTCATAAAGGAACTCATCATGTAGCAATTTTATGTTATTTCAAAAAGTAAATCTCCATAACTTTAGTGTCACTTGGAATAAGATAAACATCAGCTCAGACCTTCTCATATCATATCTGTCAATTACCTAGACTTAGATCAAGCATATACTACCCATGAGTTTTAAGTTTAGAGTAAATCCTTATATCAAAACAATCTTATCCAAACTCAGGAGAATTCAAGACTGAAAACTAGGTACTTAAAAGGAATTACAACAGAGCAACTATTCATTATTTCCATTTAAGAGATTATTCAGAGTACTCTTTATTTTATTCAATTCTTAGAAATCAAACTTAAAGCAAACTAGAGACACTCTTTTTATTTTACTACTACAGGGACAACTATTTATTTTATTTTCAATCACCATTTTTTAACTATTAAAAAGAAACTGAAAACTAAAATTAAGACAAAGAATACTTACCTAGATACTCGTGAGTGCTTCTCCCCCAAGCTAGCTCTTTCGCAAGGGTTTGGTGTTTCAAGTCCTTCGAATGGGACTTTTCCTCATGAAGTTCATTGATCGAGTACCTCGGTTTGCTCTAAAGACGAGGATTCTTGTGATGACGCATCTAATGGTGATGTCACCTTCTTCCGCCAAACCCGTCTTGGTTTTGAGTTTTGATATTGGTTTGACGGGTTTAGAACTTTCACTTGTAGAAATCTGGGGAATCGGCTGACTCCCCTACACTTTCCTTGAAGTGTGTCCTGCTCAAAAGACAAGGTAAAGATCAAGTGCATGGGCTCTGTTGGTGGAAAAACACCAACAGAACCAAAACTTT
Source organism: Miscanthus floridulus (assembly GCF_019320115.1). Classification (NCBI taxonomy): domain Eukaryota; kingdom Viridiplantae; phylum Streptophyta; class Magnoliopsida; order Poales; family Poaceae; genus Miscanthus; species Miscanthus floridulus. Next base: position 102,766,757 of record NC_089589.1, read on the forward strand.
ATTTATTCTTCTCTAACCTTAGGCACATTGAACAAGATGAAGTTGATGTTCATATGCTTTGTTCATTTATAACATGGGTGATAAGATTAGAAGATTGAGCGTGAATGTAACATTTAAGTACATTTGGCCAAAAGGGTTGAATTGCTTAACCCATGGAAGGATTGTTCAATTTTTCATAATGTATCAAACTTTACATGATTATAACTATCATCTTCCAGAGATAGGATGTGCACTTTCAGCTTATTTGGTTAATACTATGGGCTCAAGAAAAGTGGTGCTAGGAACAAGCTTAAAGAACTAAACATGTTGAGTTAATCGGGTTGGATCAAGCAAGTTGTGACTCAAACATATTTGTTTCTTACTTATGTGCATACCCAAATCAAGGAAAAACTTTTTAAATAATGACCATTTACCTTCAGATGTTACTTTTGTCATTGAAGCACGATGACACCATACGACAAAGGGTAGATGACTCATGATGGTCCTTCCCTTTTGATTGAAATTTTCCTTGTTTGGCTAGCCTCGCATCTTGAGTTGTTCATAAGCTTCTTGTCTCCTAGATTGCATCCTTTCTTTCTTATCTTTTTGTTATGCCTTCTTTTTGCCCTTTGATCTTTGACATTTTGTTGGACCTATTGATTTGTTTGTCCACTTCCTATGAGTGCGTGCTTTTATGGTAGATCATGTTTTATGACACTCATCTTCTTCCTCTTTGTTCCATGGAGTTCTTCCATCCATGTTGAATGAACTGTGTCTTCTTTGCGCAAAGTTATTGGAGTTCATCATGTGCCTTGCTTCATCTCTGATTTGAATTCATCTCATGACTTACCTAAATTGAATTGAGAGTTTCCTGTAGGGATTAGTCCAACAAAATATCCAGTATCTACTAAAGCACACTCTTGGTCCAAAAAATTAAACTCGACACCATGTCTAATTTAATCTATGAAAGCATTTTAACCTAAGCACCACGCTTAATTTAAAAGCCATGGAAGTAAGATCAGCACTCCTAAACTAAGCACCATGCTTAATTTAAAAGATGTATGAACATACTCCAAACCTTAAGCATACTATAGCAAACAAAGGTAGTATGAAAGTATTATAGAGATTTATTCAAATAGAGATGAAAGAGCATGATTGTTATTTAGCTAATTGAACATGGCATGAAGGTAGAGATAACCAAGATAATTTCGCAACATGGCATGAAATGTTTTTAGAGAAGTCTATCCCCAGCTTGAATTTTGCAATAAAAATTAAGTTTGGATGATAGAACTCTCATGTGTGAATGTGATTCAATGTTGCATGATGATTGGCTAGACATACCTTGCGTCGTCATCCTTCATTCTTTTTGCTTCAAACCTAGAATGGTTAGTGACAAAAATACCTGACAGAATATTCTCACAATTATCTCTTTATGCTCATTTCACAAGGGCATTATAGGAAAAGGTGAAAGCTCATGTTATCTCCAAAAAGTGCTTGTTTTAGGACAGAAGCTCGTCCTTGGGAAACCTTTGAATTGCGCTTTAAGTTGGTGAAGTGGTTTCCCCTCCAACACCAACCTTTATGTACCTGTCTCAAGATCTATGCCAACAACATAACGAGATCTGCAATATTTATGATATACAAACGCATCTACAACCACCCTTTCAAAGTTTTTATGAACAAGAAGTATGAGGGGGTTGAAGATCTCATGTGTGGTAATGTTGGAGTGACCAATTGATTTAGGAGATTTCTCATACGAGCATGGATTTGATGGGGTGTTTATGAAGTAGCTTCCATGCTCGTTGATGTTATCTTCCTTTTTAAACTCCAAGGTTGATTCTTCATGAATGTCCAAAATTTCCCTTGGATTTGTGACTCTCGGGTTGATCTTGTCAAAGGCCTCCTCCAAACTCAGATGAGCCATGTTTATTAAAGAGATTGACTTACGCTCACTATTCAGATCCAAACTAGGGTTAAATTCTACCCTTAAGGTTTCGGTCTTGTCCAACCATTCTTTACTTGCAACGACGCATGAATGCTCTAGTCGTTGTCATTTCTCTTCTTGATCATCCTTGGATCCTTCATGATTCCTATGCTTTGGATGTATTAGTGGATTTCTAGGATCATCATGAGACTCAGGAGAAAGAGCATAAGAGGGATCATCGAGGTTGAGGATGGGTTCAAAATTTATATCGGTTGTGGGCATAGAAGGGGAGAAGATAGGATTGGCTTCTACGTGGCTTGGCTCTCCTTCTATGGCATCACTTGTCCTTCCATCCTTAGGTTTTTCTAGATGTTCCAAATAGGAATTTGATTTAGGATGCTTTCTAAGAGATCCCTTTTTGAGAGGATTTGAATTATATTTACTCGAAGGTCTCTTATGTAGCAGAAAGTTTAAGATTTTCCCAAAATCAGCATTAAAAAGATCATCCTTAATTTCAACAGGGATTTCCAAAGATGGAATTTCTTCTTTCCTTGGAGGATTTTGGGGTATTTATGGTTCAGGATTGATAGCTAAATCTTGGGATTGGAGTGGTTGTGATTTGGCTATCAAAACTTCCTCTTCTTGTTCGGGAGATGATTTCTTCTCTTCCTCGGGGAGTTCATCATGAATACTAGTGTAGAGAATGCGTCCAATAATTTTGTCAACAGACAAATGAAGGAAAGCTCCTCTAGAGGCCATATCAAGGAAATTCTTGGAGTCCTTGTTAAGACCCATGTAAAAGTGTTGAAGAAGTACATGGTCTTGAATGGCAAGGTCACGGCCAGTGGTGATGAGGTCATTAAAATGAGCCCATGACCTCTTTTCGAAGGTGGACAACTCTAGAGGTGGAAAAAAGCTAAATAAAATTTAGAGCATAGCATTTCCCAATCTCCTTGCATACTTCCTATGGTTTGTCTATACCATCGCTTAGCTCTTCCCGTCAAAGAGAACAGAAACAACTTCCATCTTAAGGTCTCATTAGACATGCCAGTGATATGCACCATGCACAGGTCTGCTCAAACTCTCATAGGTGTGAGTTTGGGTTTTCATTGTCTTCTCCTGAGAAGGATTGTTCCTGAATCATTTTTATAAAGCATGAGCACAGCTCATAGCCAGGTGCTAGGATAGGCTCTACAGATTTTGGTGGCTCTAGGCGTGCACTCATACGTTTATCATATTGATATATAGGTATGGATTCCAAATCCAAAGTAAAAAGAATAAAAGAATAAAAGATAAAAGAATAAAGATACAAGGTTAAGCTAGGTTCGTAGTTAACTCAGCAACCGTTTCCCCAACAATGGCGCTAACGAACATAGATAAATCCGCAAGCACAAGGATACCGCTGTAGCTTTCACCTGAAAGTATTCCAAGTATCGTATAAATAGGAAAACATGTGAGATTAACTACAATCTAACTTAGCCAAGAGTAGCAACAAGACTTAAGATAAACAGGAGCGTAGAGAGGACTAATAAGGCTCTCTAGTTCTAACTTTGGTAAGGTATGTCTTCTATTGTTCAATCTGGGGATATTAGTAAGGAAAACATAGGCAAAGTGTATTTCCTATAGTAACTGGGTCTTGCTCGGCTTACAAACGGGAGGTGGACTACAAAGGATTCAACAAGGCTATAAGAGTCACCCTCACAAGCTACCACCGATCCAAAATGTAGGGTACATCTATGAGTAATCGAGTCTAAGCACCACACTTACACTACGAATGCTACTTTAACCTATGATCAATTGATTAAAGTACTCAAAAGAGTCGCAAACCTAAAGAACAATATAAACACGATGGTTACTTGAATCAGAAGTTGATTACCAGAGATGTCTCAGAAGCAAGCTCTAGTAGAACTTGGATCCACCAAGGTACAAGCCATACAGAGAGCACCAACAGGCCGCACTTCCTCCAAACTCTTGCCTCACTCTATCTCACTATTTCTAGTTACAAAACTAGATCCTATGGAGGACTAATCTTCTCTTGATAGCTGGCTCTAATCCTGATGAGAAGGATATGAATTAGGGTTTTAGGATGCCTCCAGAGAGGGGGTAGGGGCTGCTATATATAGGGGAAGACGTTAATTATGGACCCTCGGATCAAACCGACTTAAAACAACGGCGTAGATTTGATCTTTAAGGCGGTGGGAAACCGACGTACGAAGTGGGGGCTGACTGGTGGGGCCCATAGGCCAGCCTAGTGGTGGGGCTGGCTAGCCCCCTATGTCTGCCACTTGGCTCGTTCTTCGGTGGGTTGCCTTTTGGAGGGTTCTAGAGTCTTCCTAAGTCGGCATCGTCACGAATAAACATGATTTGCTTTGATGAATAGGTCCACCTTGACGGTTTTCTGATTAAACCCTACTGAAAACACAGATTCACCAAAATTCATGGAATTTATTAGTTTAAGCCCCTATTCCTATGTTTGGTGATAGAATTAAGTATATATGTAGGTTATATTGATGATTTAAAATTGATGTTAATGACCGTCAACACATGCCTAGGTTATGGTGGAGCACGTTCCTCTTGGTGAGCTCGGAGAACATCTCACCCTTGGCCTTTGCTTCGTCCCTTTATTTTTGTATGACAAAGACTTCCTAGACATCACGGTGATGAAATTGTAATGCACGAAGGGTGTCTTCCCTGTCTTCATGTATTCCTTATTGAGCATGGACCTGAAGCTGCGAAGCGCTTTGCATGCAACAAATAGCACATGCCCCTTGCACTTCCCTTCATCATAGCCCTCCATTGGATATGTGAACCGCCTCTTCATCTCTCCCCACACCGCACCCTTGAGGTCGTCTGGGACTGTCTTCCAATTGTCATATGTGATAGGCACCTTCTCCATGACTATATAGGAGCACTGGTTGTGGAAGGTGCCGATGATGCTCTTTGGTTCCAAGGGCTCTCCCCGCGGCCCCACCTAGTATATCACATGCATTCGATCGTGCTTCTAGTGCCTCCCTTGTTGGCCCCTTTTCAACGGTGGCTTGCCATCGGCTAATGTGGTTGAAGAAGTGCCCAGGAAGGTGGTTCCTCCGCTTCGAACTACAAACAAAGAGGCAACACCAGTATCTATCGAGGACAAGAACTTGCATTAATTATATACTTGCACGAGGCCCTCGAACATTGTGCCCATATTTATTATATACACTAGTATAGAAATGATTTTTAGAGGCGCCTCCCTTTTCTAACAAAAGCGTTGTCTTAGCACGCTGTCACTAACCTTCGTGGGAGGCACCGTAGCTATACAACCATTGCTAGAAATCAATTGTTAGGGGTGGTTCCGCTAAGAAATCCACCTCTAAAAATGTATTCATTTTTAGGGTGGTTCCGTTAAGCGAACCGCCTCTGAAAATGCTATTTTCAAGAACGGTTGCTTATGTCAACCATCTTTGAAAATGAGTGATTTTAGAGGCGGTTTTATTAAGTCAACCGCCTCTGAAAATCGATTTTCAAAGGCGGTTGACTAAGTCAACCATCCTTAAAAATAGCTGTAGCACAAATAAATTCATATCTTTTTTAAATAAAGTTAGATGAAGACAAAATTTGTATTAAAATTATAGAGCTTGACGAGATCTAAAACTTTATAGTTAATAAAATTTTTGTTTGGAATTATTTAGGGTTCAAAATATATAAATTAAGTCTCAGATTTTGAATTTCAAATTTTTGAATTTTTCAAATAACCTTTGATGGAGAAACACTACGTAGAAAAACGTTTTTAGGGGCGGCTGGTAACCGTTTGTAGGGGCGGTTTTACCTGCCAGCCGCCCCTATGAAAGGGTGGCTACAAATCATGCATTTGTAGGAGCGGTTCCTAGACCGCCTCTACAAATCGATTTGTAGAGGCGGCTGACCAGCCGCCCCTACAAAATCGATTTGTAGGGGCGGTTAGTACTGTAGCCGCCCCTACAAATCAATTTATAGGGGCGGTCTGGGAACACCAGCCGCCCCTACAAATTGATTTGTAGGGGCGGCTACAGTACCAACCGCCCCTATAAATCATTTTTCCGCCAAAAAATAAATAAATTTACAATTCAAATTCGACGGAAGGGCTGCTTAGCATACAGTTATTCATCTTAGCACTTTCACAAAGACATGAAAGACATGAAAATGATACTGAGATACATGGAAGGGCCGCTCAAACTCTTGCTATTGAAGTGCTATAGCTAGCTCCAGATCAGAGCTGCAAGCATAGGAGGGCCAATGTGGTAGCGTTAGAATTTAGATAACACATGCAAAGTGACTCATGAGTGCACATCTATGATGATTTAGCACATTGAGCACATTCAAAATCACAGTAAGGCATATATTGGTCATTCAAGTACATGCTAAGCCGACAGTCCAATACACAATGACAGAAAAACCATCAAATAGTCGAAGTTCAAGAAAGTTATTGCGCTAGGTTAACAGCAACAATCAACAGATCAGAAAAGAAACTATAGCTTCAACTAGCATATCATTTATAGCCCTACTGACGGACATTTTCTGCACAGTACCATTCATACAAGATTCACATGGTTGCTGAAATCCAAACTAGGAATGTTGTACACACACAACAATAAAGCACATTGAGAAAAAACAGGTAGGAAGAACATACTTTCCAGAAGTGTTGTCAAATTGAGCAAGATAATCCTGTGAACAAAGATAAATTTGAACTAGTTAACATTAATGTACATAATAACAACTATAGCAGTTTATTGATGTTATACATACAACAGTACTCGTCATAGCTTGCTGTTCATTCCATGAATCATTTCTTGGAGTTTCAGCCTTACAGGGTGTGAAGTTGCTGGTAAGAAAAACCCCATCTCCATTCACCTAATGATTGTCAGTTGAGAATGAAAAAGATCAGTAAAGATTTTGATCTCAAGCGAGAATTAAAATAATCACAGGAGTTAACATACCTCATCCAACCTTTGCCATACCAAATCAGTTTGGCTTATAAAACCTTGATCAGTTGCTAGGAGATATAGACTTCCGTTGTACTGTAGAATAAATATACATAAGAAATAAAGACAGCTCCAGTTCAAGTACTCAAATTACGGAAGAAGACACAAGGCTCACTTTTGTTAAGTCCCTCTTGTAACCAGAAGAGACTGCAACAATGAAATTTGACAATGTGATAAATGAGAATACAATTGAGAACATGTATTTAAACCATAGATTATTAGAAATATACCCATAGACAGTCAGCTGGTTAGCAGTGGTCTGCAGAAAATTATCAATCAACTCCCCTGAAAATATATCAATTTAAGTGTGAAGCCAAATATAGTAATTCTTGCATTGTACAAAGAGATTCACGCATGTACAAAAGTCAATAACAAAAAAAAAATCTCATATTGATGTTCTGTGGCCTTGTCATCCACGGAAGGGCTGCTTTCCCCAGTCTTGTCAGCCTGCTCAGCAAGAACCACCTCCCCCTCATACTAATCTACTATAGTCCAACACTCCAACTCCAATCCGATACAACCAAGCAAATCAAAACGTAAATGAAATGACTGTTAAATTTACATGTAAAAAAGGAATGTCACTTTTAAAAAATCATAAAAGGGTTTTTTTACGACCCTATAAACAATTGGATCCCTCCCAATATTAGGACCGATTTTGTTTCCTAACCCTGAGAGTAAGCCAAAGAAGCATTCCTCAACTGCCAATGTTAACATGTTCCTCAACAATTTAATATTTTGGCAAATAAATTGGCAAGAATCCATTGACAAAAAAAATTCACATAACAAAATCAATAGTTTCTTTATCTAAGCAGGCAATACGACCTCAGAAACTAGAAGCGTGTGTGCCTAGTATATATAGTTCCAGCAATGATAGTATTCTAACTAGCATATTGCTACAAGAGTGTGAAGCCCTGCATACTTACCAAGTGGCACTTTAAGCCCCACTGAAACAACATCCCTTATAGGCTCCTGCAGTTTGGCCAAGCAAGCCCTTTAACTGTTCAGGCAATGATTCTTCATTGATTCTGGGAATCTCTATAAGGCCCTCAACGTATTCCTCTTTCATTCTGATGGGGCCCTCAACAGACAATTGAGTTGTCAGTAGGAACTTGCTTTGTATCTGGAAACATAAAAAAGGAAGTTGCTAAATAGTGAGAATGGCAGTGCAACAATAAAATAATCCCCAATCACACAGAAACATTCAACTTGCAGATAATACAGATACTAATGTGTACTAATTTCAAAAAAAATATACAGATACTAACGACCTGCTAATAAATGACTTCAGCATAATTATGAAGTATCCTCAGCTTATGGAAGCTTTTGCGCACAATCTGTTACTAACACAGATATAGACACAGACTGGTTTTATTATAAAAGGTGAATCCTACATATTGTAACTTGTAAGCGATACTGACTTGCCAGGCACATAAATGTCGTATAGAACCAATATACTTAAGAATCAAAGATGGATCCCATAAACTATGCAAAAATAGTAGGTACACTCCTAAAATCTTCTGGCATTACCGTATTTAGAAACTTGAGGTTAGATGAGAGCTTGGAGTATCCATCCTTGATCGACACATCAAGTCCCGTAAAGTGTGCAACAGCTGTAGGTGACCTCCTTCAAATTAGAACACACATGCTATCAGGAGAAGCTTGACTTAAAATGAATTCAAGTCAAATGAAATATTGAAATTATAACTTGCACCCAACAAACAGCGACAGGGACATACTCAAACAAAAGACGGGACGCAAATGCTCCAGGACTGCTATCACCAAACCATTCAAAGTCCCATCGACTTTCCAGAAACGGCGACCTGCAAAGTAAATAGAAGGAATTCAAGTTAATGTAATATGCTTACACAGAAAAGCTTTTTTGGTCAGAATGAAAGAAAGTTCATCTCATCTTAGTGCTTAAATCATAGGGTTACTATGAAAATTATCTCAAGCAAGATACAGCACATAATACGTTTTTTGTTAGCCATAACACTTACGTTGTGGGGCGTGGTGTCGGATTCAGGCATTCAAGTCCAACAATTCGCTCATTGACATCGATCCTCTGCATCTCAGTAGTCTTCCCGCTGACCAAGGCCTCAAAACCCCCAACATCTTTAAACTGAAATTGGTAAGAAGAAATTCACATACCCTAGTTGAGAAATGCCTCAAAAGTTCAGTATCAACTAGCTGTCATTTCACAAGTCGGACACACAATCATGGAAAAAATATCATTTCCATGCTGAGATTGTGGAGAGAAAAAAATCAAAGTGAAATTTAGATTAAAATTACAGGTTAGAATTTGACAGTATCGCCTACAATTTGGTACGGTGTGGGGACAAGAGCCTCCCGCAGGCACCGCACAGGAAGGTCAGCAAGTAGTACTAGGCGAGGGACTGAGAAGAGCAGAGGAAGAGCAAGAGCTCACGGCGAGGAGCAGGGACTCCTTGGCGGAGAGGAGCTCCATCTCGCGGGCGTAGCTGGCGGCGGCGCCCCCCTGGAAAGTCTGGGCCGTGGCTCTGCAGCGCCCCGCGGAGTAGCGGGGACGGCGGGGCGAGAGCTAGTTCTCTAGATCCGATACGCAACAGCTTTGTAGGAAGCGGCCTCGCCGGATCTGGGGGCGTGCCACCGAGGTCGCCTAGCCTCCTTGGCGACGCCAGCGAAGGTGAGGCCATGGAGGGCCTCTCTAAATCAATCGGGCTTCATGGGAGCCGGCCCCTTACCGGATCTGGCGGCCGCTGGACTCACGAGCCACCATGCCTAGATCTTGGCCTCCGTGGAGCCGTCGTGGTTGGGGGATGGGGAGGGATGGTGGCGGCGGAGGAGGAAGAGGGGAGGTGCGGCGGCGGCGTAGGTGTAGGGGAGGAAGAGACGGCGGAGGTGGCGACGGTGGGGATGAGAGAGAGAGAGAGAGAGAGAGAGAGAGAGAGAGAGGAAAGGATCAGAGGGGAACGGGACCGGGCCGGGGACTGGGGACTGAGGACTGGGAGATATTTGTTGTACAAGTGATTTGTAGGGACGGCTGGTGATTGAGCCGCCCCTACAAATCGTAACACTGGGGGCGGCTGGTGAGTGAGCCGCCTCTATAAATCGACCCTGTTTGTAGGGGCGGCTCGTATTATTAGCCGTCCCTACTGTGCCATTTGTAGGGGCAGCTGGTCTAATGGCTTCCTAGCACGTCACTGTAGGGGCGGCTCCATCACCAGCCGCCCCTACAAAAAATTTATCCCGTTGCTACAAACCGTTTTTCACATAGTGAAATGTTCTATATCAAAGTTGGAGTGCTCGACGAGTTCTAAAACTTTATAGTTAAAAAATTTTCTCATTTAAGATTGTTTATGAGCTAAAATATTGATCATAAGATTTGTATATATTAGTACAAATAGACATCATCGTAGCACTTGACACATGTGATTGCATGGTGTGGTGGAAGAGGAGGGATCGCGCGAGGGAGAGGTTGTGGGTTCGAATCCGGGTGTAGACATTTATTCAAAACAAGTGAAAAATAAATCATGTGAGCTGTGGACGATCGGCCGATCCTCAGCCCTTCTAGCTATATTAAAAATAGTTTTTCTTATTTTTTTAGACTCTAAATGATTTTAAAAAATTTGAAAAATTTTCAGAGCCGGTTGACTTAAGAGAACTGCCTCTGAAAATCAAATTTTAGAGGCGGTTTTGAAACCGCCTATGAAAATCACTTATTTTACGATCATTGGCATAGTAGTGGTTTTAAAACCGTCTCTAAATATCACTTTTGACCGTCTCTAAAAATCTTTTCTGTAGTAGTGATACTTGCGCGAGGCCCTCAAACTCCAAACGAAGTGCCTACTTTCTCTTCCTTGTCGTGGTCCCATCTTTCTCTTTCTTCTTCTTTCCAAACTCAACCTCAATGCCCTTCACCATGTCAAACACCTTTTGCCCGTACCTAGTGTTTTCTAGCTTGTCAATTTGTGGCTCGTCCTTGTTGTCGAAGTACTTTTTTCATCGTAGTTGTTCGGTACCTATGCTATCTGATGAGGAATCGCCTATGCCTCATGTATACCATCTTCTTGGATGCATTAAGGTAAGTATAGCAAGTACCATCAATGCAAACTACGTAGACAGTCTTCCCTTTGATCTGCCCCGATAGTGAAAAAAGACCATGGTAAGTGGTGACAGTGACAGACATGATGGCTTTTAGAGTGAACTCCTTTAGGGACGCATCCATCATATTGACCCCTTCTTCCCATACTTTCTTCATTGTAAGGAAAATGAACCCTAGGCTCATTTACTTTGGATTTTGGTGCTTGATGACCAACACAACCAAATTGGACTAATGAATTTGCAAGTGTTTGTTTTGTAGTCCAATAGGGTGCAAGACATGACTTGGATTAAGGCGACGTGATGATCCGATGATCAACACCTTAAGAAAGACCTTAGAAGCACAAGTGAAGACCCAAGATATCAAGCAAAGTCCAAGCATGAAGATTGGAACCAAGCCGTACGCAAGATCGCGAAGAAACGAGCTCGCAGAGGCGACCGGACGCTGGACCGGACGCTGAAAGCACGACCGGACGCTGGACCGGTGGCTCGGCAGACAGGCGACCGGACGCAAGGACCGGACGCTGGAGGCAACCGACCGGACGCAGGGCATCAGCGTCCGATCGAGTACAGAGAGGTTCCAGGCACGCGAAACTGCGACCGGACGCTAGCAGCGTCCGATCGGTGGTTCGCGGCTACAACGGTCGGGACGACCGGACGCGTCCGGTCAGTAGCAGAATTGCGGGAGTTGGACCCCAACGGCTACTTTCTCAGTGGGGCTTATAAATACAACCCCCAACCGGCCATTTGGTAAGTGTGGAGCTGAGGAAACATACCAAGGGTGTTGATACACCATTTTAGTGATCTCCACTTGCATAGTGCTTAGTGTTTCATCAGGTGATTAGCGTAGGTGCTTTGCGAAGTGCTTAGGTTGATTAGACCACCGCTTATGCGCTTGCTCTAGGTGTATGCCTAGTGTTTAGTGAGGTTTGCATACCTCTTGCCACCCCGTGCTTGCGAGCACAAGAGTTGTACATCGGAGGGGCTTGAAGTCTTGCGAGATCGCACCAACCGCGTTTGTGGTGCGGCCGCCACCGTGTACCGAAGGGAACAAGGCCCGCGGCGTTTCGGCCGAAAGCTTGATAGTGAAGACGGCGGGGAGCATCCGGGAGAGGCTTGCCGGAAGGCACATCGGAGACCCACTTGCGCGTGGGGAAGGCCCGAGGCTATCCACGGAGTTACCCGACCGGGAGCTTGGCCCTTGCGAGGGATTCCTTGCGAGGGGCTCCAACGAGGACTAGGGGGAAGCTTGCGCGCTTCTCGATACCTCGGTAAAAATACCGGAGTCATCGACGGGAGTTTGCATATCTCTACCTTGCTCTTTAAGCTTCCGCATTTACATTGATCTTTTTATTATCATTTGCGGTAGAGATAGCAACATACTAGCAAAACCGTAGTTGCACATCTAGATAGATTATCTTTTGCATAGGTTTTGCTAGAGGTAGAAAAAGAGGCCATAGTTTGGAGTTAGAATTTTAAGTTGCCTAATTCACCCCCCCCCTCTTAGGCGTCCACGTGTCCTACAAGTGGTATCAGAGCCAGGTTGGCTCAATTTGGACCTTTGGCTTAACCGCCGTTGAGTCGACGCCTTTTTAGAGTGGTTGGGATGGATACCGCTAGGCCTCCACAATTTGACGGCACTAACTTCCTCTATTATAAGGCAAGAATGGCTTGTCATCTTGAGGCGGTTGATTTAGGTGTATGGAGAGTCACTCGTGACGGGATGAAACCCATTAAGAATCCCGAAAAACCCACAAAGAGTGATGAAAAAGAATTGCATTTTAATGCTAGAGCAAAAAATTGCTTGTTTGAATCCTTTAGCATGGATGTTTTTAACCAAGTATTTACTTTAAATACGGCACATGAAATTTGGTTAAAACTCCAAGAGCTCCATGACGGCACAAGTAATGTCCGTGAGCAAAAACATTGTCTAGCAAAGCAAAACTATGATTCCTTTACTATGAATGATGATGAGCTTGTTCGTGATACGTATTCTCGTTTGAATCTAATTATCAATGAGCTCCATTCTATAGGATTATTAAAGCTAGATGATGCGGACATCGTGAGGAAGATCATCTCCGTGCTACCACAAAAGAAATATGCAAGCATCATCACCATCCTTCACAACATGGAGGACTTGAGCAACATGACCCCAGGCATAGTGATTGGCAAGCTAGTGGCATTTGAAATGTCACGTAAGATGGGTCAAGAAGAAGCTTCTTCATCAAGCAAAGGCAAAGCTCTCGCATGTAGCGAGAAGAAGAAGATGAAGGGTAAGCAAGTTGAGACAAGCTCAAGCTCAAGCTCCTCAAGTGAAGATGAAGATGAGGATGATGATGATGAAGAAGAAGAATCAAGTGATGATCAATCTTCCTCCTCCACCTCCGACCTTGATGAAGAATCAATCAAACTTATCAACAAGGTGGAGAAGATGATTCAAAAGCTCAATGTCAAGGGTGTGCCCATCCAAATCCAAGACCTCATTTTCACCAATCAAAGAAATGAGCAAAGAAAGAAAAGATGCTATGGATGCGGCGAGTTGGGGCACTTTGTGGAAGTTTGTCCAAACAAGCCCATACCCAAGACAAAGAAGAAGGCGTGCAAGAACAAAGCCCTCACAACAATAAGGTCATGGGATGATTCTTCAAGTGAAGAAGAAAACCATCACAAGAGGCGAGGCCGCAAGCACTCATCATCAAGCTCTTCACGAATGTGCCTTATGGCACGAGGTAACGAAAGCTCATCCTCTAGTGAGAGTGATAGTGATGATGATTTGCCTTCTTACAATACAATTGTGCAACAAAATCTTAAATATGCTAAAATTTGCACTAGTCAACAAAAGAAGCTCAAAACTTTAAAAGAAGAGCTAGGTAGTTCACAAGAAGCATACAAGAATTTGCTTGAACAATATGAAAACTTTGCAAATCTCAATGTTGAACTATCTACTAAAATTAAGAAACTTGAGGCTAGTGCAACAACAAGTGCATGCACAATTAATGATAAGCAACTTGAAAAGAAAAATGAAAAAATTAAAAGAAAAGTTAGCTAGCTCACAAAATGATTATCAAAGTTTGCTTGCTAAAATGGAAATCATGTGCAAACATTGTGATGAGCTAACAAATAAAGTTGCTAATCTTGAGGCCGTTAAAAATACCCCCACAAAGGCATCTAAAAGAAATGACATAATTAAAAAGGATGCATCTACCTCTTGCAATGATTTATATTTAGACTCACCTTTGTGCAACCAAGCTTGTGTTGAGAAAGTGATTGTAGATACATGCACACAAGAGGTTGCAAAAGAGAATGAGCAACTCAAGCAAGAAGTAGCTCGCCTCACCATGGACTTGACTCAAGTGAAAGGCAATGCGAAGCAAACCCAACTTCATCAAGATAACACCATCAAGGGAGTGAAGAAGCTTGATAAAGGACAAACCGTGGTTTGCTACGTGTGCCACAAAGAAGGCCACAAGTCCTATGAGTGCAAGGTGAAGAATGGGGGAGGAGCAAAGAAGAAGGAGAAAAAGCAAACAAGCAAGCTCTCCAACACCTACACCAACAAGGTGGACAAGAAGGCCTCCACACCTTATCTCTTGAAGAAGAAGAAAAATGACAAGGTGGTGGCCATCAAGGTGAACAAGCAAGCCAACAATGGGGTCAAACGCTTTTGGGTGCCAAAGGAAATCATTTCCAACATGAAGAGCACCAAGAAGGTTTGGATCCCGAAAGGGAAGTGAGAAGTCCGTCGGAAGTCGGGGAATTTGGAGACTTGGCAAAGTACGGGTGCATTTCATGGGGTGCATCATGATGGACAAAGTCATTGCCAAGTAGGTTAGTGAATACTATGGACCCAAATTCCCCTTCCCATGTTAGGTAACTAGATGTCATTACTTCCAATTAGTATTCATTTCAATTGGCTTTGTCTTTCAATTGGTATACTCTTAAAAGCTTCTAGTTATCTTTCATGCCTAATGTTTGCATTTACATGCTTACAACTTTTGTTATGCATTCAATAGGTATATTATATGGTAGGCTTGCTCGGTTTCATTATCAACCCTTGGAGCAAACCTACATGGTTTAAAATTGCTTCGAAGCACGGCACATAGCTTGTTTTACAATTATTTATCTAATATGTGCCAAAGTCCAAATTGTAGATAATCTCTCCCAAATATCATCTTTCAAATGGTATTTTGATACTCAAATCAATGTGCACAAATGTCACAAGTATTCAACACTTGTGTGCACAAATTTAGGGGGGAGCTTAATCTACAAGATGGATGCCTTGAGACTAACACTTGTTCAAATGATATCATTTTTTTTAAAACAATCACATTTGTAGTAGTCTCATTGTAAGGAAATTGGAGTCCCCGGAGTTAAGCATCATTCTTCAATTGGCTTCATCATGTTGATTTCATTTCATATTTTCATGCTTTCTCCATGCATTATATAGATTAAACTCTCTTGAACAATAAATTGCTAACTATGCATATGCTTTGTTTTCTATCATATGTATGCATATATTTAGGGGGAGCTTATTCTATACAATATGAGAGTCAAATCTTGTGATCCATTTCACTCTATATACAAAGGATCATGAAATTTGACCCTTCCTTGTGCTACTAATGTCTTCCTTTTCGGTGTTTGATGCCAAAGGGGGAGAATTTGGAGGACCAAAGGCAAGCATTAAGTTAATGTTTACAAATGGTAATGGTCCAAGAAAGGAAGGATAGTGGATTATGGATTAGTTTAAGTAATGGGGAGAATTTATAAGAAGCAAAACTTTAATCCATAATGACACATGGGGACATTTGCAAGGGCAAGCTAGGTCTTCAATTGGTATCATAGTCTTTCATATAGTATCTCTTAGCATCATAAACTTGCCCTTTGCATTGCATCCTAGCAAGTAGATAATTTTTAAATTTAAAATTTTTATCATTTGCTTGCTTTGGTCGTGTTGTCATCAATCACCAAAAAGGGGGAGATTGTAAGGAAAATGAACCCTAGGCTCATTTACTTTGGATTTTGGTGCTTGATGACCAACACAACCAAATTGGACTAATGAATTTGCAAGTGTTTGTTTTGTAGTCCAATAGGGTGCAAGACATGACTTGGATTAAGGCGACGTGATGATCCGATGATCAACACCTTAAGAAAGACCTTAGAAGCACAAGTGAAGACCCAAGATATCAAGCAAAGTCCAAGCATGAAGATTGGAACCAAGCCGTACGCAAGATCGCGAAGAAACGAGCTCGCAGAGGCGACCGGACGCTGGACCGGACGCTGAAAGCGCGACCGGACGCTGGACCGGTGGCTCGGCAGACAGGCGACCGGACGCAAGGACCGGACGCTGGAGGCAACCGACCGGACGCAGGGCATCAGCGTCCGATCGAGTACAGAGAGGTTCCAGGCACGCGAAACTGCGACCGGACGCTAGCAGCGTCCGATCGGTGGTTCGCGGCTACAACGGTCGGGACGACCGGACGCGTCCGGTCAGTAGCAGAATTGCGGGAGTTGGACCCCAACGGCTACTTTCTCAGTGGGGCTTATAAATACAACCCCCAACCGGCCATTTGGTAAGTGTGGAGCTGAGGAAACATACCAAGGGTGTTGATACACCATTTTAGTGATCTCCACTTGCATAGTGCTTAGTGTTTCATCAGGTGATTAGCGTAGGTGCTTTGCGAAGTGCTTAGGTTGATTAGACCACCGCTTATGCGCTTGCTCTAGGTGTATGCCTAGTGTTTAGTGAGGTTTGCATACCTCTTGCCACCCCGTGCTTGCGAGCACAAGAGTTGTACATCGGAGGGGCTTGAAGTCTTGCGAGATCGCACCAACCACGTTTGTGGTGCGGCCGCCACCGTGTACCGAAGGGAACAAGGCCCGCGGCGTTTTGGCCGAAAGCTTGATAGTGAAGACGGCGGGGAGCATCCGGGAGAGGCTTGCCGGAAGGCACATCGGAGACCCACTTGCGCGTGGGGAAGGCCCGAGGCTATCCACGGAGTTACCCGACCGGGAGCTTGGCCCTTGCGAGGGATTCCTTGCGAGGGGCTCCAACGAGGACTAGGGGGAAGCTTGCGCGCTTCTCGATACCTCGGTAAAAATACCGGAGTCATCGACGGGAGTTTGCATATCTCTACCTTGCTCTTTAAGCTTCCGCATTTACATTGATCTTTTTATTATCATTTGCGGTAGAGATAGCAACACACTAGCAAAACCGTAGTTGCACATCTAGATAGATTATCTTTTGCATAGGTTTTGCTAGAGGTAGAAAAAGAGGCCATAGTTTGGAGTTAGAATTTTAAGTTGCCTAATTCACCCCCCCCCTCTTAGGCGTCCACGTGTCCTACATTCATGTCCTCCATGAATGGCTCTAGGAACACATCTATATCATTGTCGGGCTGCTTCGGTCTAGAAATAAGCATGGTCAGCAAAAGATACATGTGCTTCTAACATAACCAGGGAGGTTTGTTGTAGATGGTGAGGATGACCGGCAAAGTGTTGTGCGAGCTGCTGAGGTCACCTAACGGATTCATCTTGTCGGTACTCACCACGAACTTGACGTTCCTCGCCTCGTTGCCGAACTCCGGGAACTTAGCGTTGAAATGCTTCCACTTCTGGCCATCAGCTAGGAGTCGTAGCTTGCCATCATCCTTTGTGCGATCATCAGATGCATGCTAGGACATTAGCTTGGCATCCTCGGGGTTCTCAAATATAGCACGTAGGCGATCGATCACCGGCTGGTACCACATCGATAGGGCATGGCTTTTCCTCTATGTGCAACCCTCTTCTTCCTTGTCCTCATGAGACGGGATCTGCTTTGCACTACTCTTCTTGGCCGTCTTCTTCTCGGCCCACTCGAGGCTCCCTTGTCATTCGCATCCATGCGACAACCGACATTCCTCTTGTATCGACTCACGCCGCAGTGCGAATAGCTCCCTAAGTTCTCATACGGGCCCCAATATAGGATACAGTGGTTAGGGTAGGCGTGGAACTTTTTAAGCTTCCTCGCCACTGGCCGAATTAGCTTCTTTGCCTGATAGGTATTGGCGGGCACCTTGTTATCCTTGGGTATGTGGAAGCAAGGATACGTAATAGGTTGTTGAAGCTAGTGTCAGACCAGCCATGGTGAGCCTTCAGCTTTAGCATCTGGAGGTTAAAAAGCAGCGCTATCCACTGCTTTGGACAATCCTTATAGAGGGAATTAATTGATGCTTGCTTCATCTCTCTCAAATTCTCCAGCTACCTCGGGCTCCCAAATAGAACATCGTCATGGTGAAGGCGGTTAGATATTTCCTCAAAAAGCTCCACATCCTTGGGCGCCCTCACAGCAACCTGCTCACCATCCCCATCGCTGCCCCCCTGCCATCGTCACTGGCCATGTCTTGGAGTAAATCATCCATCATGATGTAATCACGATCAGCATTGCTGCCAGCAGTAGTGCCATGCCCGTCGGCTGCTGCTGATGATGATGATGAGGGTTGTTGTCCTCCGTCATATTCTACGGTCACCACTGTCGTCAACGTCGACGAGTTTCCTCTAGTTACACCGGCACTCCCATCTGCTTCACCGTAAAATTTCCAGGTGGTGTAATCTTTGAAGAAAGCAAACCGGACCAAGTGAGATTGCACCATGTCATCTTCCTTGGCAAGCTTGTTCTGGCTGTGATTACACGGACAAATGATGCATGACCGCTTCATACTCAGACGATGCTTTTCCACAGCGGGAACAAACTTTTTCACCTGAACCAGGTAAGCCGGATCCAGCCGCGATGTCCGGTACATCCATTCCCTGTCCATGCCCGTGAACCTTGCACACACAGTGAAAAAGGCATATAAGCATAGCAGTATTGAAAAAATGTAGCCAGGTAGCCCAAGATCTGTTTTTCTCTCTCCTCTATGTAGATCTAGAAAAAAGCACCCAAATGTTGAAAAAAGAGAGAAGAATGAGGATTGAAGAGCGTGTAGCAACCTCTTGCGGTGCCCTCCTTCAACAAATCCAAGGACAAAACTTCTCCCCCTAAGAAAGGCTCAATTTTTAGGGTTTTGAAGCTCAAAACCCACAAAAATGGAGAAAACGTGAGAAAGAATGGTGGGGGGTGGCGGCTGGGCGCATTTATAGCCCTAGGATTAACCGAGGCAGGCAACTTACCGAGGCGGTTGCCTTGTACCAACCGCCTCCGTTAATGGATTAACCGAGGCGGGCAACCTTAAGCACCTGCATCGGTTAATATCGATTAACTGAGGTGGTTGCTTTCAGACGACCGTCTCGTTTAATGTACTAACCGAGGCGGTTGCGTTAGGATAACCGCCTTGGTTAATTGATATTAACCGAGGCGGGCGGTTTAGGTTGCCCTCCTCCATTAAGGATTAACCGAGGCGGTTGCTGGTCTGACTGCTTGGCCACCGAATAACGGAGGCGGGCAACCAGCCTGTTGGTCTCCGAGCCCCAAAGCCAAACGTTGTGTGAAAGATTTTGTGTTGTAGTGATGGTCGTCGTCCTTCGAGCTGCTCGCAACCTCCACCGTCGTAGGGGTTTGGAGCAGCATAGATCCGCTTGTAGAGCTCGATGGTGGTGGTGAGAGCACCGCCAAGCGTGCCAGCCTCTCCTCCGACGATGTCTCCACCCTCCGATGATCTAGGCCCACCTCCCCAGACCCCGCGTGCCGAGGTAAAGAGGGTCCTGCTCATCATCGTCGTTCTCACGAGCGATAGCAGGTAGGCGGCATTGGGACGCCATGGCCCGGAGGTAGAGCTTGCAGGTGGTTACCATGGCAGAAATGTCGCTTCAGATTTGGGGGAGAAGAAGAGAAGGGGCACCATGGTCAGGGACGGAAGGGGTGGAGAGAAGGGGCACGATGGCCTGTGGCGGAGGGCTTGGAGAGAAGAGGCACCATGTCTAGGGTGGATGGGATGGAGAAATGGGGCGCTAGGGCCATGGCCAATGGCTGGAATGCGGCGTTTGACGGGGAGTAACTGAAAGAAAAAATAAACAAAGAAAATAAAAAATTTATAATCTAGCGGTAGGTCCAATTAATTGGGGAGATTATCGGTAATGTGCCGCAACATCTCTCGTAGTAATAAAAAAAAGTAGAATTAGTTATCCCCAATATCACCACTATAAAAACATTGCTACAGGAGTTAAAAGAATAAAGGAACTGCCTATGAAGAATATAGGTCCTTTGGATTGCGGGATTTTTTCTCATGTCCTGTGTTTTCCCTTTGAAAATAAATTGATTCTCGTGAAATTCCTAAACTGCTACCGGAGTCCAATCGTGAAATTCCTAAACTGCTACCGGAGTCCAAAGTCAGAACTCGAAACTACCGGAAGACCGATTCCTCTAGAAATCCTTCGAAAGTCCTAGATCCAAACACAGCCTAAAACATTGCTCTCTTGTCCCTTTTCCGTTGCGCGGAACGGAGGCTGCCTAGCATAGCCGCCGTAGTCGGTAGTCACGGCGCGGATGCGCGCGCTCACGCCCAAATCACCTGCGAAAACCCTAAACCCATGGCGACCGGCCGCTCCCCGGCGCTCCCGGGCCGCCGCCGCCGCGGTCGACAGAACTGGAGCACTCAGCGGGAGGCTCGGCCTCAGCCACCGTACTCCCTGTGCTCTCCGGATCCATCCCCTACCGGGGAGATGGGCCTCCTGCCCCCCGGCGCCGAGGTCGAGGTCCGCCTCGACGGCAAGGGTTACTACGGCATCTGGTTCAAGGCCACCGTAGTGGGCTTCGCTGCCGCCCGGCGCCGTACAGCGTCACCTTCGACGGCGACGGCCACATCAGGCGATTCGCCCCCACCCACGTCCGGCCGCGGCCCCCGGCTCCGGAATCCCCGCCGTGCTTCCTCGTCCACGACTTCATCGAGGTCTTCCACGAACGCGGCTGGTGGTCCGGCCTCGTCCTCTCCGCCGACCCCAGGTCCGTCACCGTCGCCTTCCCAATCACCCACGAGGTCATCACGTACGTACCCTGCCTCGTCCGGCCCCGACGCGACTACGTCGACGGCGACTGGGTCCCGTCGCGGGCGGTTGTCGCCGTCCGCCCCAAGCGCGAAATCAGGAGGTACATGGTCGGGGAGTTGGTGGAGGTGGTGAGGGAACGGGAGATGTGGTTCCCTGCGAAGGTGGCCAAGGTAATCGATGAGTTCAGCTACATCGTTGAGTACTCCGATCAGAACGGGGAGGAGGGTGGCCGCTCGGAGTACCTGCATTGGCAGTTTATCAGGCCGGCCGTGCAGCACTTGCCACCGGAGAGTGAGTTCCACCGGAGAACTGAGCGCCAAGGTAATACAACAACCCCCATTTTTTAACTCTTATTGCTTTATTTTAGTTAGCAAGCCCACAAAGTTTGGCACAAAACTAATACAGTGGGTATGCCGCTGTCCACTAACAAAGTTTGGCTCAACTTGTGTTTGTGGACTTGGTGGTAGACTAGCGGAAGCCCGCACCCCGCATACATATAGCCCACAAAACTCACAGCTCAATATGCTTACTTGTCTTAGTTACACTGTACTTAGTAGTTAGTACTTGCCTGCCTAATTCCGTAATGCAGGCGACTGATAGTGTCCACTATTGCTACTAAAAAGATATCTAGGAAAGACATATGCATGATCAAATATAGATTACATCATCTGAGATAAACAAGAACTCTTAGCTTGTTTTAGTGAGTTAAATCAATACTTCACAGTGCTTTTGAATATTGATGGAATTCTCAACAACACTAAAATAGTCTTCATAAAAGTTAGGGTAATAAGTCTTTGACAGCAACAACACAATGAAGTAGTAAATAAAAAACCCGAAGCCTCTTCTTTCTTCAGTGCAAAGTTCAAAAATAGAAACTCTGATAATCAGAACTACAGGCCTGTAATATGAAGCCCCAGCCCAGCTCGGTTGCCCTCTCCTGGAATTTCATTAGGCTCTCCTGCAATTTCAAAACTGAGACGTCACCATTCAACTATTCAAGCAACAACTGAGAGATAATAACTCTGCAACTGTAAAAAGTAATAAGGCCGTCCCTTTTTACTTGCAGTGCACTGTGCACGTATGTAACAAAATAAAAAACAACTCGTTGGTAATTTCCATGTCACTATATCAATGTTAAGCTATATCCCTTTTTTTTAATAGAAGACAGTAAGATGAACCCAGTCTTCTGGCGCTATATGCTTTTCTGGAAAGAAGACAATAAGATGTTAAGCCATATGCCTTTTGAATACTTTTGCCACTATCATGCAGGCAACCAAGTGGTTGCAGGATGGATTTGTCACAGATGTACAATTTATACACAATAATAGTAACTTCTTATTCAACACAACTTGCGGCCATTTTATGTAGAAAAAACAATAATAATTTCACAGAACATGATATTTCAAACCATATGAGTCTTAACACTACACAGTAGTACAGTACACAGAACATGACATTTCAAGAAGAAAAATAGTACCAAAAGCACATAGCTCACCATAAACAGGAATGCACAAATGTAAATCCCTCCACGGACAAGCTATGATTGTTGTTATTTGTTTTGCCTATGACAATTATTGTTCCTTTGTCATTGCAGCGACTTGAAAAACAGTGTATCGTTAAATTCTATTTACAGTGTATTGTTAAAAAGTATACAAGTGAAATTGTTCCAAGGTAACATGGGACAATAATCCTGTTGTCTCCCTGTTTAGAAAACTAGTGATTACAAAATTAGTCAAATAAAAAAGAAATGAAGTTAGCCTGTACAGTCATCACATTCTGTGGCCTTTCGGAGTCCACCGAAATATCTAGGTACCACCAGCAAAGACAGGACACAACAGAAATTGAGGAAGAATTGCAGATGTGTTGTCTTGTCATTTAATTCAGAAACATGTGTCAAGAATTTAGAAACGTCAAATATCTAGAGATCTGTAAGATCTAGCAACAAATTAGACCACTGCTGAATTAGGCACATGAAGATTTTCATCTCTGTGAGACAATGTTTACAAGTCATCCGATTAATCGCGATTAGTCGGTCTGGTCGGTACCATGACCTCGATTAGAGACTTCGACTCGATTAGCTCGACTAGAAACCTGATCGTCCGACTAGTTGACGACTAATCACGATTAGTCGTCCGACCAGGCTGGGCACTGCCTTCTTTGGGCTTGCCTGACTGGGCTTCCAGATGAGTAGTTGGGCTGCCAATTTGGCCCACTAGGGTCTGTAATATATATACAGGAGGCCAAGTCTCTAGGGTTCCCATCTCTCATTCTCTCCGGTGCGTGACGGCTGCTGCTGCTCTGCTCTTTCTCTCTTCTCTCCTGTGCGTGACGGCTGCTGCTGCTCTGGTCTTTCTCTCTTGTTTGCTCCTGTGCGTGACGACTACTGCTGCTCTGCTCTTTCTCTCTTCTCTGCTTCTCTTCCCCAGCCAGCACGCCTCTTGGTGAAGCTCTTCCCTGGCTCTCCGGTGCATGACGGCTGCTGCTGCTCTGCTCTTTCTCTCTTCTTTGCTCCTGTGCGTGACGGCTGCTGCTGCTATGCTCTTTCTCTCTTCTCTGCTTCTCTTCCCCATCCAGCACGCCTCTTGGTGAAGCTCTTCCCTGGCTCTCCGGTGCGTGACGGCTGCTGCTGCTCTGCTTTTTCTCTCTTCTCTCCTGTGCGTGACGGCTGCTGCTGCTCTGGTCTTTCTCTCTTCTTTGCTCCTGTGCATGACGGCTACTGCTGCTCTGCTCTTTCTCTCTTCTCTGCTTCTCTATCCCAGCCAACACGCCTCATGGTGAGGCTCTTCCCTGGCTCTGTGCCTCTGCTCCCCCCTAGCTCACGAAGATGAGCTCTTCCTCCAATGATGGTAGGTGTGCCCATTTCCCAGACCAGACTCGACTGGTCGTCCTGTTCGACGACTAATCGTGACTAATCGTCTGGTCGGTCCCATGGCGACCAGAGTCGACTAGACGACTTGAAAACATTGCTGTGAGATGTTTTGCCTCATCTCACAATTAAACATCTAGATTTTTAGCTTCTAGCTCTATGCAATAAGGCACCCTTCTAGCTTGTGTTCACACTTCACAGAGACTGCATTTTCATATAGCGACAATTTCTGTGAAGTAAACTTGTCAAGCAATAGGACTTCAACCAAGTTAATTAAGGATGAAAGGGAGCATCTCTTGGTGAAGGAGGATGAGATCAGACATCGATGGCAAGAGTATTTTGACAAATTGTTCAATGGTGAGGATACGGACACAATCTTTCAGTTGGATGACTCTTTTGAGGACACCAATAGACGCTTTGTGCGGAGAATCCAAGAATCTGAGGTCAGAGAGGCATTGAAAAGGATGAAAGGAGTAAGGCAATGGGACCGGATGGTATTCCAATCGAGGTGTGGAGATGCCTCGGGGACATAGCTATAGTATGGCTAACCAAGCTGTTCAACCATATTTTTCGATCGAACAAGATGCCTGACGAGTGGAGGAGAAGTATATTGGTACCGATCTACAAGAATAAAGGAGATATTCAAAGTTATACTAATTACTGTGGAATTAAGTTGATGAGCCATACTATGAAGCTATGGGAGAGAGTTATCGAGCATCGCTTGAGAGCAATAATGTGGGTCTCTATGAACCAATTTGGTTTCATGTCCGGAAGGTCCACCATGGAAGCCATTTTCTTAATAAAACAAGTTATGGGGCGGTATAGGGAGAAGAAGGATCTACATATGGTTTTTATTGACTTGGAGAATGATAACATACCAAGGAATGTTATGTGGTGGGCTTTGGACAAACATAAAGTTCCAACGAAGTACGTCGGGCTCATTAAGGACATGTACAACAATGTTGTGACTAGTGTTCGAATAAGTGATGGAGACACAGATGACTTCCCGATTAGGATAGGACTACATTAAGGGTCAACTTTGAGCCCTTATCTGTTTGCCTTAGTGATGGATGAGGTCACAAGGGACATACAAGGGGACATCCCTTGGTGCATGCTTTTCGCGGACGGTGTAGTGCTAGTTGATGAAAGCCGGACATGAGTGAATCAGAAACTGGAGTTATGGCGGGAGACTTTGGAGTCCAAAGGTTTTAGACTCAGTAGAACTAAAACTGGGTATATGAGATGTGACTTCGGCACTACTACTCGGGGGGGGGGGGGGGGGAAGATATTAGTTTGGAAGGTCAAGTAGTGCCTGGGAAGGATACCTTTCGATATTTAGGATCAATGCTACAGAGAGACGGGGATATTGATGAAGATGTTAGCCATAGAATCAAAGCAGGGTGGATGAAATGGCGCCAAGCATCTAGTATTCTATGTGACAAAAGGGTATCACAGAAGCTAAAAGGCAAATTTTATAGGATGACGATTAGACCTGCTATGTTGTATGGTGCTGAATATTGGCCTACGAAAAAGACGACATGTTCAACAGATAAGCTTGTCCAACAACGGTTAAGATGGTTTGGACATGTCCAACGGAGGCCTCCAGAGGCACCGGTGCATAGTGGAATCCTAAGCCAGGATAGTAACGTGAAGAGAGGCAGAGGAAGATCGAAGTTGACTTGGGTAGAGGCAATAAAAGGAGACTTGAAAGGATGGAATATATCTAAAGACTTAGCCTTAGATAGGAGTGTATGGAAAACAACTATTCACGTGCCTGAACCTTGATTGCTTCTGTTGGGTTTTAACTCTAGCCTACCCCAACTTGTTTGGGACTCAAAGGCTTTGTTGCTGTTGTTGTAAACTTGTCAAGCACTGGAATATGGTCTAACAATTATTTTAGTTTGCTCCTTGACTCCATTCCCTGGAGTGATTTGAGCAGGGGCCATGCCACCCACAAGACAGTAGAATTTGCACTGTAAAATCCAAACGAAATATTAAAATTATACTAGACACAGGCCAATTAATGAAACATGTGCCTAGACATGTTATGGGGAAAAAACTGTGTAATTTAGCACTCCATCAGATTCTATTGTGTGGTAGCATTGTCTTAAGTATTGAGATTATATGACACTTTTTCGACATTTGCCTTATACAATCTGATGTGCCATATAACTTGCACAGACACAGGCCAATTTCAGGCAGGCACTTGCATCTGGAAAACGTCTGAAGTCACATGTTCTGGTGCCATTCAATTGTGATGAACATGATCATGATGCCGAGTATTCTTGTGCAAAAAGATCAATGAGAGAACCACAGCAAAAACTGGCAGTATTAACTCAAGGTTCTGAAAATGCTTCAGTTTCTAAGATGGGCACTCCCTTATCTGCTTTGGAAAATTCTCTAACAAGCATCTGTCCTCCAAATTCTTGTTCACCACTCTACGGTAAGGGTGACCTTCATGTGCTTTTTCACTATATAATAATGAGTGGTTGTTTAGTAATGATGACATAGTTTATCTATGCTTCCCTAGGACACTCAACAAACCCAAAAATTGTTGCGTCTGACAATGTGAGTCTGCTGCATTATGTCTCTTTTGGAAAGTTAACATTTGCATCCAAGGTGTTTACAATGGCTTTCCATGAGTCCATGTCAATATTTTTGTAGGTGCAAAATCAGTTGGAGAGAAAAAGATCCCTCATCCGTAAGGTTTACACCTCAAAGAAAAGTAAGTTGTTGCACTAGTACTGATTAGAGTCACCAGTAAAGATGGTTTGTCAAAATTCGATGATTGTGATACAACCTGCAGGGCTTAGTAAGAAAAAGGAAGGCTTCGAAGACCCATTAGAGTCGCCTAGTACGGGCCAAAAGATAAGGGTAAATGAAATAGATGGGCCACAGAGAGAACCTTCATTAGTAGTAAGAACATTATTTGTGACTACTTCTGTTATATATTAGATTCTTACTCTAATATCTAGTTTCATACAGTTGGAGAGATCAGAATCTACTCAGCTGCAGCTTGATAGTACTTTGGAGGATACAGTGAACACAAATGAAGTAAAATATGAGGAACCAGTAGCTGTGGTACCTTTGAGCTTCGAATCGGCTTCTGATGGTATGATCTATATCTGTTCTTATCCATGGTGAAACTGTTCATATGATAATGTCCGTACATCAAATAAGTAGGTTTCTGATGATTGGATTTCTGCATATATTGACATATATGGTAGCAAGTTTGATGAAGGACTGACTGCTCAAGACAATAGAATTACTGATGTGCTCACACACAACTTTCATACCCAGGCTCCATTTTTGAAAAACTCGTGTTTATGGTCTGCATTGGAAGAGATGGATGTCTTTAAAGAGTTTCCTCAACAACCACATTTTCTTCCACTTCAGCAGCAAAAATATCCTCACGCTACGAGGAGGAATGGCTTTTGGTCTGATGGTGGCATTTGATCTCTTCGTAGGAAGCATATGGAAATCAAACATAACTGACAATGAGGGATCATTTCAAGAGAAAAAAAAGTACACTAGCTGCACTAGAGATTAATGGGTTTGATGTTCAATGTTTTGAACGCTGGCTGGATGAATTGATTAAGGTGAAATTTGAATACAGCAAACATCTTTAAGAGAAATCTGCAGTTCAAACACAGAAGCAGCAAACAATGAATTCTTTGTCTCGAAATGATTCATTACTTTCTGAAATTGATAATGATATAGCTGAGCTTGAGAAGAAACTTGGCCTCCTTCGCCACAAAGGACAGCTTATTGAAAAGGAAAAAGAACAGGACGAGGAAAATCTTTCAGACTGAATGTGGTGGAAAGCAACATAGAACAAGCACTTGATGTCCATGCACTGCAGTTCAATGGCATCTTGGCTGAGGTGAAACAGAAATGCCTAACTTGAAATGCAGTAAAAACATGATCATGCTAGACCTTGAAATGCAGTAAAAACATGATCATGCTAGACCGTAGGTCATTATTGCTTGGCATCAATGTGATTTTGGATCAACTTCCAAGGGCCATTTGCTACTTTATGAACATCTGCAAGATGTAATATATTTGCTAGTTGGACCTTATATTTGGCCCTTTGCTGTGCTCCGTTTGTGTGGAAGTGGAACCTTCATACCTGCTAGGATTTTGTCAGTTGACTTAAACTCTTACACTGAGTGATATCTGGGGTTGTTGCAGCAGTACTTGTGTGTGGGTCTCGTTTGCTGCTTTTAATTTGATCAAAACAAGACATGCTGCTTGCTACTAAGCTGTTGCTTATTTAGTTATTTATTGTAATATCCTTGATGAAAGGATCAAGATGTCCAAGAGGAGGTGAATTGGGCTAATTCTAAATTTCTTTTCAATAATTAAACACTATTATTATCTCAACTTCACCCCATGTGCCTAGAAAGTGTTTCTAATGTTCTACCGCACAAAAAGTCTTGCGACATAAGTTCAAATATTACTCTAGCATGTCAATTCTATGAATGTAAAGACAAGAATTGAATTGCTCAAAGTAAATGTTCAAAGTAGAGAGGAGGAACGCGGCGATGTTTTGTCGAGGTATCGGAGAATCGTTACTTTCCATTAATCCTCATTGGAGCACCAACGTAAGGGTGTAGCTCCTCCTTGATCCGCGCAAGGATCAAGTGCTCTCTACGGGTTAATTTTTTGACATTCAGTCGCGGTGAATCACCCACAACTGCTCACAACTTGAGTTGAGTCATCCATAAGCTCCGCTAGATGATCACCAAGCTTTCAATCACCACCAAGCCATCTAGGTGATGACGATCACCAAGAGTAACAAGCACGAACTCTCATTTGACCACGACAAGCCTAATGAGAAAGGTGGATGTACACTTTGCTACTCTTGCTTTCACTAATGAGGTATCTCTTTGGAATTCTCAAATCTCAATCACCTCACTAGGACCTTGTTCTTCTTGGCACTCTCAAGGGTGTTTCTCAGCTGTTGGAATGAGCAAAACTACCCCCTCACACGAATGGAGAAAGTATTTATACACCCTTTTCAAAACGAACCGTTATGTGCCTCTGCGAGGTGATCGGACGCTCCGGTCATGTTGATCAGACACTTCGGTCAGTTCTCCCCGAAACCCAGTGTTTAAGTTGTGACCGAGCGTCCAGTCATGATTTTCTCTCTCTAGAACCTTACTAGAGTCGACCGGACGCTGGCACCCAGCGTCCGTTCACTCACCTCTCAACGTCCGGTCGCGCCAGACAATTTCACCTTGATCAAATGAACTGACCGGACTCTGCGTCAGCATTCGGTCACACCGGAACCAGCATCCGGTCAGCATTTGACCCTCCATTCACTTTCAACTCTCGATCATATATGAATGAAGTTTGCTCCAATTGATCTAAGGGTTGTTTTGGAGCTACCTAGTGCTAGTTTCATCAAGTGTGTACCACACCTAACCCACTAGACTCACCTAGGTCAAGCTATTCGTCCGTACCCCCCTTAATAGTACGGTCAAAGGAAAAACAAAGTCCTAAACTACTCTAAGTGTCTCTTCAACTCCAAACGACACTTAGAACTAGTCCATCCTTAACCTTGTCGTCCATCCTTTGAAAACCAAAACGATTTCCATCGTAGGGGCATGACAACCATGATTGCCTAATCAATTGCTATTACCATGACCTAACTTAATTGCCTCTGCAAAACACACGTTAGTCATAGTAATTACGTATTGTGATTAATCATCGAAACCTAACTAGGGGCCTAGATGCTTTCAATCTCTTCATTTTTAGTGATTGATGACAATACCATCTCGTGTATGTGAAAGAGATTGGGTTTTCAACATGCTTGGTTCATATAAGCTTTTGGCAATAAGAACAAAAGAGTTAGGCAAGCTTATATGACCCAAGCCAACATGATGTACTCAAAAGATATGAAATAAGCATGAGTACAAGTAATAAAGCTCATTTGCATCGGAGTAAAACGCGGAAGCAAAGCAAATGACCATAACATAAGTGATATGACATATAAATAATTCAAAGTATAGAGCACACATATCACATATCACATAAACATCACAATCACGTAGATATCACTATCACATAAATATAGTTTGATGCATGAAAGTAAACACATGAATGCATAATAGTGTATCACACATAAAAACCAAATATAGTAGATAAGCTAAACTCCCCCTAGATAAGTCGCTCCACCCTAAGTCTAACATACTCGATCTCTCTCTTCCTTTGGCGTCAAACACCAAAACCTAAGGGTCGGTCGGTGGGGCTGTAGCAGACGAGTCGGGCGCTGAGGTATGAGGAGCGAGCTGGAACTGTGTGCCATCATCATCTGATCCTGAGCTTTGAGCTATCTAACCCTCTGTAGCTGGAAGCGATGCTGAAGCGGTCTGGGTCGGATCAGGAACTGGTGCGGCCTGAGACTCTGCAGGTATGACTGTAGCAGGCGGCTCTGATGATGCAACAGAAGAAGTCAGCGTCTCTGTAGTCCCGGTAATAGGTGCAACTGTGGAAGAACCTAAGACATATAGATATGGCGGAGTAGGCTGCCCTCTCAACTCACTGAATGTAGCACCAAGGCTCCTAGAAACTATAGTATCTGGCACTAGCAGCGAGGAAGTCTGAGCCGGTGTGAAGCCCGTCTGAAGAGGTGTGAACTGCGGGGCTAGCACTGGCGAGACAAACCACTAGGACACCTGCTCTGTAGGAGAAGGAAACTGTGCTGGTGGCTATCCCTGACTCTGAAGCCCATTGGGCTGTACAACTGGAGTCATAGAAGTGGTGGCAGGCTGGCCGATCTAGGGTGAAGGCTGTGGCGGTGGAGCCCCAATAGCCGTCACAACATGCTGCATAAATCTAAGGAGCTGCTGCTGCACGAGGAGCTGCTGCTGATGCATGGCCTGCTGCTGCTGCTGTATAGCCTGCTGTTGTCGCTGGAACTCATCCTGCCTAGTCTGGAACTGTGCAAATGTAGCAGCGGTCTCCTGGGCCTAGCGAGCCTAATCCTGCCTCATCCGCTCAAGGATAGCAAGTAGAGCGGGGTCTGTCTGTGGTGCAGCTGAACTAGAGCTGCCGGCCTCATGATCATGTCATCATGGAGGCATCTGAGGGACAGCGTGGTAGTCATCATCTGAGCT
The DNA here is from genome assembly GCF_019320115.1 of Miscanthus floridulus. Classification (NCBI taxonomy): domain Eukaryota; kingdom Viridiplantae; phylum Streptophyta; class Magnoliopsida; order Poales; family Poaceae; genus Miscanthus; species Miscanthus floridulus. The sequence continues at coordinate 102,797,681 of NC_089589.1, forward strand.
ATCACTAGGGTCACTCTCGACCATCCCCTCCTACTGAGCATCAAGCTCCTCCTCCTCCTCTGTAGCTGCTATGCCCCTGATGGTCTCATCCTGCTAGGCTACAGTCTCTGGCACCTCTAGGCGACGGCGTGACTGGCTAGGTGTCCTCCCTGCACTGTGGCGGAGCATCTGAGTCATGTTGTATGTAGGGAACTCTGTAGTAGCACCACTATACTCTGCCAGCATCTCAGGTGGCCTCACAATAACTGCCCTGTGTATTAGAAAAGTAATCCAGTGGGCATAGGGCAACTGTCGGTGACCTCTGAACCCCTCTACAATAGTATCATCCATCTCTGATAGAAGGAGATCTCAAATGTCAAATATAGTCTGCTGATTAAGAGAGTTCAGAAGCCACAGCTGAATGCGAGTCAATCCCTTGCGATATCCCATCGATATCCCATCCTCGGAAGCAGTGTCCTCATGATAGCATCAAGCACTCTAGCTGTAGGAGTGAGATCTCTGGATGTCCTGCTCGACCCCTCGCCGAAAGGCTCTGTGAAGCAATGACGGACTAGATCTGTAGGGGGTACAAGACCGCCGTGAGGGCGTTTGGGAGGCTCTGTCTGTCCATAGCACACCTCATGTAGCCGGATGGGCTGCTCCTAAAGTCTGAGTATCTCTCTAATCCTGAAGCTCATCAACCTGTAATCTCTGCCTTTGAATGCAAAGTTGTGGGGGGTACGACACCGGATACCCACGACAGACCACATGGGCTGCGCCCCCTGGGGTGGCCTAGCCCACAAGATGAAGCCTTGCGGGGCATGACTCTGCTCGGCGCCTCCCGCAAGACACCGGGAAGATATCCTGAAGATACTACGAGATCTGTTAGGATATATATGATCCCAATATTCCTGTAATCAGTTATTACTTTTCGGTTATCTCTCAGATCTAACCGACTTGTAACCCTGCTCCCCGGACTATATAAGGCGGGCAGGGACCCCCTCCAAACTCACGCAATATCATACGATAGCTAATACAAACCAACAGACCACAGGAGTAGGGTATTACATCATACTGGCGGCCTAAACCTGTCTAACTCGTGTGTCTCTGTTGCCTTCTTGTTCTTGATCTTACACTCCTCTGCCGATCAATCTACCTTCGTGGGATACCCCTCGGAGGACTGCCGACGATATTCTATCGACAGTTGGCGCGCCAGATAGGGGTGTACATGCTGTTTCCTTGTCGAACAAGATGATTTTTTTGCAGGCTCTTCGTCCCTTCCGCAGCTCGACCAGATCTTCATGGTCAGATCCATCTCATGGGTCATCAACGCTGATGGAGTCGGAGAGCTCCTCGAGCCGGTGCAGATCGGTTCTGCGCCGACCACCCCCGCACCTACAATTGTAGATCCGATCTTGGAGCTGATTCCGAGGTCTCCTTCAGCAACAACTCACCGTCCGCTTCCTCACTACCAGAGGAGGCAGATCAACAACGATGATCTGATCAAATCCATCGATCGGGTCAGACTGAAGCTCGCCGATTGTCTCTCCATCGCCGAATCGGCTTTGGACACTCTGGTTCAGCGCCGATCACCCTCCGATCGAGATCTATCGGAGGCTGCTCGGGAAACTACAGGGGTTACGGCCCTACCCTTCGGGTTCACCAACGCCGCCGCCGCTTACCAACACGCCCTGAGGGGCAAACTCGCCGACCAGGTGGAATGCGCCCATCTACTCACCGATTAGGTCGCCATCCAGCTTTCGCCAACTGTCAACATGCTACACTTAGGCCGGTGCCCCGGGGTGCCCCTCCAGACCATCCCGGAAGAAACTCCGGGCTCCAAGTCTTAGGGCTCTACGGAGACCCTCGCCAAAACCTTCTCCGAGCAACTCCTTCCATCCTTCCGGGGTGGTGCGATCTTCAACGTCAGCATCGACAGCCCTCCTCGGATTGATGAAACTGAGGAGCGCGTTGCTCGGGAGAACCGGAACGTCAACCGCGCGTAGCGCCGAGAAAACGAGGCAGCCATTACGAGGGCCGAGGCTGCTCGGAATAATCGGCTCGATTCACAAGGAAGATCGCTCCTGCTCCACTGCGACCTTGACGAAGAATTTCTCCGCGTTGACGGCCACGACGTCTTCAAGACTCCAAGCGTCAATTTGGCAGTAGCCGCCAATGAGCTCGCTCGTTTCCCTCAAACGCCCGAGCTCGCGAAGGTCACCGCCATGCTCAAAGCGGCTCACTGTCAGGTCAATGAGATTTGCGAGGATCAGAGACCTTCGTGCTCTACGAGCACAATTCACCGATCAGCTGTGCCAAGATCTAATCGCCGCCCCAGTCAAAGCCGTTTCGCCGACCAGTTGCTACCTCTCTAGGGGGGAGCCGGGGCCATCGCGCCGAACACCATCGCCAACACGGCTAGGAGGTCGAACAGGACGCTCGAGTGCACCTCAGCAACCTCCAGGATGCGCGACAGCGTATCGAGCAACGTCGCTTCGGTCGCCATGAAGACGAAGTGCGTCGCCGCTAGGAGTACGAGCAGGAGTATGGCAACCCGAACTCAGCCCTCGAGCCTATCCCTGACCGCAACGCTGTAGACGACGGTGTCGACAACCCTAAGGGGTCTCCAGCTTTCACAAGGGCACTCCGAACACTTCGGTGGCCCTGTGGTTTTAAGATCACTAGGGTCGAGCCCTATGAAGGAAGAATGAACCCGACACAGTGGCTGTAGGCTTACGCCACTGCTGTTTGCGCTGCCGGAGGAGACACCAGCGTCATGACAAATTATCTCCCCATCATGCTCACGCCACCCACCATGAGCTGGTTTACCAGCCTTGCGCCGGACTCCATCGGATCCTGGGAAGAGCTGAAGAAAGTCTTCACCGACAACTATATGGCCACGTGTACTCGACCCGGCACCAAGCATGATCTCAGCCGCATCAACCAAAAGCCATCCGAGCTTCTTCGCAGCTACATCCGACGTTTCTCCGAGATGAGGAACTTTATTCTGAACAACACGGAAGCTGAGGTCATCACCACCTTTATCCGAGGACTCCACCATCGCGAGCTTCGCTCCAAATTCAACCGCAAGCCGCCCACCGGCATCGGCGAGATGATCACTACGACCAACCAGTACATCGACGCCAAGGAAGCTGATGTGCGCTTCAACGAGGATGCAAGCACTCATCGCCCGTCTCACCGCTACGACGATCGACCCGACGACCGACGCCACAGCGACCGTCGCCCCGACGACCACAGCTACCATCGCGACAACGGCCGTGATCGGACAGGAGGACCCAGGCCTAGCCAAAATCGCCGCCGCCGGCCAGACCACATCATCGCTGCCGTCAGTCAACCTCGCGCCAAGCGCAACTACGATGAACAGTACCAAAAGATCCTCGACGGCCCTGCCCTCTTCACAAGAATGCCAAACACAAGATGAAGGACTGCATTGGTTTGGCTAAGGAGTTCCAGGACAAGAGGCTCGACGACGACGCCAACGATGGAGCTGGAGGTCGCCGACCACCTGGGGGCAACAACAATGCCTTTTAGGACCACGATAAGGTGGTCGCCACCATCTTCGGGGGCCTCGCCTCCACTGAGAGCAGAAGAGAGCGGAAGCTCGCCACACGGCGGGTGCTCTCCGTCACTACGGAAGACGCCACCGCTAACCCCATCTATCGCCCATGGTCTGAGGTCCCCATCACCTTCAGTAGGGCCGACCAGCGGGTAGATATTCCCTACACAGGGCATTTTCCCCTCGTCCTCAACGCAACCATACAGAAGGTGCTCTTTAGAAAAGTGCTCGTTGACGGTGGGAGCGCTATGAATCTCCTCTTCGCTGGAGCCCTAAAAGAGCTGGGCCTTGGTTTGTCAGATCTCACACCTTCCGACTCCACCTTTTGGGGTGTGGTGCCAGGTAGGGCCTCCAAACCGCTTGGAGAGATTACCCTACCAGTTCAGTTCGGCATGACAAGCAACTACCACGTCGAACATATCAACTTCTACGTCGCCGACTTCGACACCGCCTACCACGCCATACTTGGTCGGCCAGCTCTGGCTAAGTTCATGGTCGTGCCGCACTACGCCTATCTGGTGTTGAAGATGCCTTCGCCTACTGGAGTCTTGGCCCTGCGGGCCAACCTCACCATCGCCTACGCTTGCAAGACAGAGAGTCTCACCCTCACCGAAGCTACCGACCTCTCCATCCAGATGGCTAGCGTGGTCACCGAAGCCAAGACGGTGCCTGCCAAAGACATGGAGATCCCAGAGCTAGAGCCTCCCCGCGCCTCCGCCAAGTCAAAGGAAGTCAAGGAGGTCGGCCTCGGCCTCGACGATCCCTCCAAGACCGTGAAGATTGGGGCTCACCTTGACCCCAAATAGGAAAGCGCGCTCGTCTCCTTCCTACGTGCCAATGCCGACGTGTTTGCTTAAAAACCTACAGACATGCTAGGGGTACCATGGGAGAAGATCGAGCACTCCTTGAATGTCTCGCCAACCGCCAAACCGATCAAGCAGAAACTCCGCAGATTCGCGCCAGACAAGAAGGAGGCTATTAGGGTAGAAATAAAACAGCTCTTAGCTGCTGGATTCATAAAAGAAGTGTATCATCTAGATTGGTTAGCAAACCCTGTTCTCGTTCGAAAAAAGAATAAAGAATGGAGAATGTGTGTTGATTATACTGATCTTAACAAACATTGCCCTAAAGACCCCTTCGGCTTGCCTCGGATAGACGAGGTTGTAGACTCCACCACTGACTATGAACTGCTCTCCTTCCTTGATTGTTACTCCGGCTATCACCAGATTTCCCTGAAGGAAGAAGATCAGATCAAGACATCGTTCATCACGCCCTTCGGTGCTTACTGCTACACAACCATGTCCTTCGGACTCAAAAACGCCGAAGCAACCTATCAAAGGGCCATCCAGACATGCCTCGACCAATAGATCGCCGCAACATCAAAGCGTACATCGATGATGTGGTCGTCAAGACCAAGGCCGCCGACAATCTTATCGTCGACCTTGAGGAAACTTTCGCCAACTTGAACAAGTACCGATGGAAGTTGAAGCCTTCAAAGTGCATCTTTGGAGTTCCATCTGGTATACTACTGGGCTACATTATTAGTGCTCGAGGCATCGAACCTAACCCTGACAAGGTCTCCGCCATCACCAACATGAAATGGTCGACATGTGTCAATGATATACAGAAGCTTACAGGCTGCATGGCCGCCTTAAGCCGCTTCATATCACACCTCGACGAAAAAGGGCTACCTTTCTTCAAGCTCCTCAAGGCCTCCGAGCGCTTCTCCTGGTCAGAGGAGGCAGACATAGCTTTCGAGCAACTCAAGTTGTTCTTAACAAAGCCTCCGATAATGACATCGCCACGACCAGATGAAACTCTGTTGATCTACATCGCCGCCACTTCCCGCGTCGTCAGCATAGCTATTGTCGTCGAACGCGAGGAAGCCGAGCACACCTACAAGGTGCAATGTCCGGTGTACTTCATAAGCGAGGTACTTAATGAGCCCAAAACTCATTATCCTTAGGTAAAAAAGTTGTTATATGCAATCCTGATTACGTTGCGCAAGCTCCGACACTACTTCGACTACTACAAGATCGCCGTGGTCACTGAGTTCCCTCTAGGGGACATTCTCCGCAACAAGGAGGCCAACGGCTGCATCATCAAGTGGGCCGTTGAGCTCGGTACTTACTCCATCGAATTTAGAAGCAGGCCTATCATCAAGTCATAGGCGCTCGCTGATTTCATCGCTGAGTGGACAGAGATCCAAGAGCCTATTGCTGCCACTTGCCCCGAGCATTGGGTGATGTACTTCGACGGCGCCCTTAACATCAACGGTGCTGGAGCGGGCATTCTGTTCATTACGCCGACCAAGGATAAACTCTGATATGTTCTCTAGATACACTTTCCGGCCTCCAACAACACCACCGAATATGAAGCATGTCTCCACGGACTTCGTATAGCCATCGAGCTCGGCGTCAAACGCCTCATGGTGTACGGGGATTCTGCACTGGTCATTAACTAGCTTAACAAAGACTGGTCTTGCTCTAGCGAGAAGATGGACTCATATTGTGCTGAAATCAAGAAGCTTGAAGGAAAATTCTACGGCATCGAGTACCACCATGTGGTACGTGACCAAAATCAGCTCGTCGATCACTTATCCAAGTTGGGCTCTTCTCGCGCCGTGATCCCGCCGGGGGTCTTCGTTCAGGATCTCCTGGTGCCATCCATCAAAGAAGATAAGGAAGTTCAGGAAGTTCCCCCCGCCGAGCAACTGGTGCTTACAGTACTTTCACCGGCCACCGATTGGAGGGAGCAATTCATCAAGTATCTCACCAGCGCCGAGGTACCCGCCGACAAGACTGAAACCGAACGTCTAATTTGTCGAAGCAAGCTTTACGTGCTGGTGGACGACAACTTGATGAGGAAAAGTGCTAAAGAAGGAATACTGTAGAAATGCTTCACCCAAGAGGAGGGAGTAAAGCTACTTCTCGAAATTCACTCTGGTTCCTGTGGCAACCACGCGGCCTCGAGAACACTGGTCGGCAAGGCTTTCCGAGCTGGTTTTTATTGGCCCACAGCCGTCACTGATGCAGAAGACCTCGTCCGACGTTGTGAAGGATGCCAATTCTTCGCTAAGCAAATACATGTGTCGGCGCAAGAGCTGCAAACCATCCCAGCTTCCTAGCCCTTCGCATGCTGGGGACTGGACATGATCGGGCCTTTCAAACCAGCACCAGGTGGTTTCTGATATGTATATGTCGTCATTGACAAGTTCTCCAAGTGGATTGAATATAAACCGCTCGTCTCGGCTACTGCAAAGAAAGCAGTCGAGCTCTTCGAAGATATCATGCACAGATTTGATCTCCCAAACAGCATCATCATCGACCTCGGAACTACATTTACTGGTCATCACTTCTGGGACTTCTACGAAGACTGTTGCATCTCCATCAAATATGTCTCCGTTGCCCATCCAAGAGCCAACGGCCAGGTCGAACGGGCGAACGTCATGATCCTTGATGCCCTCAAAAAGCAACTATCAGAAAGAAGAAAAGCACCCGGGCAGATGGCTCAAGGAGCTTCTAGCGTTAGTCTGGGGACTGCGTACTCAAGCTAGTCACAGCACCGGCATGACTCAATACTTCTTGGTCTACGACTTAGAAGCCATACTACCAACGGACATTGCCTTCCGAGCACCTAGGGTGGAAAACTATGATGAAGAGCAGGCCGCAGTTGTTCGGTTAGAGGACGTTAACAGGGTCGAGGAAGAACGCCTAATCACCTGCGTCCGCACAGCTAAATATCTAGAAGGCTTGTGGAGGTACTACAACCGAAACATCAAAGATCGTTCATTTGCTGTCGGCGATCTCGTTCTCCGCAGAAAACAAAAAACTAAAGGGATGCACAATCTATTTTCCCCTTGGGAAGGGCCTATGTCGTCAAAGAGGTTACCCGACCAGGGTCTTATCGCCTAAGTGACTTAGGAGTCGATGTTCTCAACTCGTGGCACATCGAACACCTTATACGTTTCTATCCTTGAAACGCTCCAGATATGTACTCTTCACTTTTATATTGAATAAAGTTTTGGTCTCCATAACTTGTCTCCATTTTGTCTCTATTGTGGTTTAACATCCACTCGCGGTCGCCGAGCTCTATGCTACTTCATAACGAACTCCAATACGTAATCACCATAACTGCGTCGACCACGTTCCTTCAAATCTCCAACGTTATTGCCGAACTGTTTTCTCCAAAATCGCCGAAAGATTTCTCCAAGTCGCCGACACATTTTTCGCCAAAAAACGCCGAACACGTTTTCTCCAAAATTGTCGAACACGATTTCTCCAAAATCGCCGAACACGTTTTCTTCAAAATCGCCAAACACGTCTCCTTTAAATCGCCAATGAATTTCGCCATGTTTTTTCTCCAAATCGCCGAACACTTTTCTCCAAACCTCCGAGATATTTTGCCGATCGGCGAGCAACATACTTTCTTTTCTATTCTCTTTGGAGAAGACCCAGTCTCCGATCTCTCCCTACACTTGTTACGGGCTCCGCGCTATGCGATATGGGTGGTCGGCTGTGGTTCCTTGGTCACGCCTGTTTGTCCTACACATCTACGAGCTCCGCGCTCGACGTTATGGACTATGGGTTAGCCAAGGCCGAGAGTTCAGCATAAAATACATTGCTCAGATGCCGTTTATATTACCTATATCTCCAAGTTATCTTGATAACCGCCGTGCAGCACACGTCCCGTTCTTTTCTCTATGGAGAAGACCCAGCTTCTGATCTCTCCCTATACGTACTATGGGCTTCGTGCCCTACGTTATGGGTGGTCGGCTGCGGTTCCTTGGTCACGCCTGTTCCTCTTACACATGCACGGGCTCCGCGCTTGACGCCATGGACTACGGGCTAGCCGAGGCCATATGGGTCAATAGCGAGCCAACTGCTCGGACTCTACTTACATTACATGGTTAAAACTATGAAGATTTTTTCGCCGAAATACAATCTAACCGCATACACATGCACCTTATAATATTTATCGTATACATAAGTGTTTTTTACGCCTTCGCGCGTTCTAACTACACTGTCCAGAAATTACAGATGATATCCGCTAGGAGGATCATTGTGCCCCGCCATCGCCGTCCATTTCGCCGAACAGGTCTATATCGCTTGCCAACTTCTTTGCTGCTTCCTCCACCTCATCCTCGAGCTGCTGGGTCTCCGCTTCGCTCAGTCCTTCAGTGAACCCGCCCCCTATCGCCTGAAGGTCAGTGGCTGGATAGTGGGACCGAACCACAGCAAGGGTGTGGGTAGCGGCGGTAATAACAGCGTCACGGTTGAAGCCCTTGAAGCTCTCCCACACCATCTTGCACCTTTCGATGATGATGTCCGGGCGTGGCGGCCTGCCGTCGGGCTGAGGAGCCACTTCTAGTTCAACGCAGTCGAGCACTAGTCTAATTCCGGCAACCACGGTGTCAAACTTGTCCCTTTGGGTCTGGGCGTCCTGCTCTAGCACATCAAATTGTGCCTTGACCCTCTGACGGTAGTTTGTAAGCATTACAAAGTTTCATCAAGCGAGGAAGTTACTTCAGCGTTAACCCTGACCAGGGAATACTCACCGTTCAACTCCTCGGCTAGCTTGCTCACTCGCCCTGTCTCCTTCGCCTTCTCCTCTCTAAGTTGCTCGAGGGCCTGGCGTAGCTAGCCGAGCTCTACATCTTGTTCTACAAGTACAACAGTCAGCACCAAAAGTAAGCGTATCCAACTATGCAGAGCACTTTCGTCGATCACACGTACCTTTCTTCTGCTCGGAGATTTTCTGCAGCTGTTCCAAATGCTCGGAAGCATCCTTCAGTTGTGTGGAGGTAGTGGCCAGCTGCTCGGACTTGCTCCGTAGTTGCTCTTTTGCAATCGCCAGCTGTTCACACAGGACGCCCTTCTGGTGCTCCAGGTCCCGTGCATTGGATTCAGCGAGGTCTCGCTCGCGCTAGGCCCTCTGAGTGTGTCTCTTTGAGAGGTTTATCACCTCTTTGAGTTTTTGGTTCTCGATGAGGGGCACCATCCTCTTTATTAACTGATGCCGCTGCTCGGCAGTCTGATTTATTCCCTGAAATTCACAAGGATAATAATGGTATTCGATCTCCAACGTCAAAAACGAATGCTCCGGATTCAGTACTAACCTCGATTTGTTTTATTACTCCGCGAGGGCAGATTTTAGCCTCCTTATCTCCTTGGGGGCGTCCTCTTCCTCCACAACTACCATCTCGTCACTGCGCCTGCGGAGGATTCATACGGATTGGGTTTGAGGTTCATCACGAACGATCTCCTCCACCTCGTCCTCTTCTTCCGCAGCAGCGGGAGAAACCATCGGGGGGCTATGTGGCCGGACAAAGGGTCCGACCATGCCCCGTGACGCCTCCGGGGGCGCCTTTAGCTCTGAGGGGGCCATCGGTTCGGTTGACCCAGACTCTGGTGCTTCGCTGGCAATTCCAGCTTTAGCTCCCGAAGGCCCAACAGCAACCACCATCACTTCAGGTATTGTCGCCGACTCGTTCCTCGCCGACGCCGACCTCTCGCCATGTCCAAGTCCACCCGCAGTAGTGGTTGAGTCTTCCGCTGGCTGCCGAGCACCCGGGGACCCCGACATGGGAGCTAACGGCGTTACCTCCGCTCCGGGATCAGCCCGAGGTTGCTCAGATGGGTCCATATCCTCTGTTTGCCTTGCACTGCATCAGATCATCTGGTCAAGTGGCAAAAAAGCTAAGACAAGACAGCAGAGTGACTCCAACACGAGAATACTAACCGTTTGGTCTGCCGGTGCAATTTTTTGAATCGGCGAAGCCTGCCTGAGCCCCCAGGCGCGGTTGCGGGGTGGACCCCCTTATCCTAGGGTAAAGGTGTCGCCTCCTCCATAGTCGGCCTTTGCTCCACCTGCTACTCGGATACTCTCATCGCCTGCCCAGCGGGAACCTCTGTCGCCTGATGCTCGAGGACATCTTCGCTTCCCCTTGGTTGCTCCTCCATGTGTGTACTACTTGGAGGTGCTTGGGTGCTCGGAGGAGGAGCAACTGGATCTTCGTCGTCATCAGACCACTCGAGCACCATGGTCCTTCGCGGTCGAGTGGTCTGGTCGCCACCAAGCGAGATGTCGCCCCGTTTGCGGGGAGCGGCAGCCGCCGTTTTTCTCTTCTTCTAGGCCGGCTCGTCTGCCGCTGCCCTCTTTCCCCGAACTTTCTCCGTCACCAGGGGCGAAGTGTCCGTCCGGCCAGCGTCGGTGCCTCCGAATTCTGATGAGGTGCTAGCCACATTTTCTTCAGACCAAGCTGATCGCCGGGCATCTACTCCCCTCAGCCAATCAACCCTCGGGACGCCGGAGAAGTACACCGCTCTTTCCTGCGAATGGATCTTTGCATAAGTAAATTAGTTCACAGCTCGTCGATGTTTTAGGATTAAAAGTCTTGGGAATAAAAATCAGGATGATTACCTCCGGGGGCGGATATGAGCAATTGAAGACCCTCATTTGCTTTGGCTAGACGAACGAAATGTTGGGAGCGAATAGCTCTGCGGCCCGCCCCATGACATCCTTCTTCGTCAGTCGTTCCATCATCTCACGGGTCTCGTCGTCATCACCTCTGTAGTTAAAACCCGGGTGGGCCCTCTCCTTGCTGGGCTGGACGCGGCGCACTATGAAGCTTGCTGCCACCAGTTCGCCTCTAATTTCCACACCTCTAATTAGGTCGAGGAGCTCCGTCACTTGTTCCATGTCAACACTGTTCGGTTTCTCCGACCAGCTCCTCTGGTTCTCTGGGATATGGTGGACGTCGCAGCAGATTACAGGGTGGCTCTGTTTCATGTAGAACCACTTAGAATTCCACCTTTTCAGAGAAGTGTTCAGCGGTACGTTAATATACTCACTGGCCATTCCGTCTCGAAGCTGCAAATAGACGCCGCCGACCACCCTGGAGCCACCACCACCTTTCTTCTTCAACCAGAAGAGATGTCTGAAGAGGTTGAAGTGCGGCAGAATCCCAAGAAACGACTCACAGTAATGGATGAAGATTGAGATGTGAAGAATGGTGTTGGGATGGAGGTTGCACAGACTAACCGCCTAGAGCTCCAATAGATTCCTCAGGAATGGATGAATAGGGAACCCCAACCCACGCCAGAAATAATCTTCAAAGACTACAACTTCATCGGTGTTAGGCATTGGGAAGGGCTCACCACTGGCTGGCCGCCATCCGGCGGTGATGCGGTCAGGAAGCACGCCCGCCGCCACCAATCTCTCGAGCTCCATTTCTCCCGTGCGCGACGGCATCCACTCTTCATCACGTTTGGCTTTGGTACTTGCTCTCTGTGGGCTTGTTCTCTTCGAGTTCGTAGCTCTCTTTGGCGCCATCTTTTGGATCTAGCTAGGGGCTAGCGCCGGCTGTGTGCGTGGGTGCGAATCTGGAAGTGTGAGGACTGCAGAGGAAGACGAAATGGCAAAGTGGCGAAGGTGAAAACTTGGGATGCGGCAGCGCAGTTATAAAGCAATTTCTCCACCTGTTCGCAGTTGAGGGTTTTTGGGAAACCGTTCCCGCAATTTGTGCCTCTCCGAATCCTCCGCAACAGCAAGGTGGGCCGTAACGTGGGCTTTCGCGCAACCGCAGCCCACGTCGCTCATTTATCGCCATCATCAGTTGCTACTCGCCGAATGATCGCCGACTTCTCTGCCATTTATTGAGCTCAGGGACTGGCTGTCTGCTCGACTGGTCTTTGATTGTTCTTCTATTTCGGACCCTGGCACCACGTGACTGCGTCACCTACTGTCAGGCTCGGGGACTAAGTGGGCACACTTCACCTTGCGGTGAATGTGCTTTGTCTCCTTTTGGGACACGTGATGAGTACAGGCCCGATCTTCCGAGAGGTAGCCGGTAAGTTCGATTTGTGGAGATCTCGACGTTTGCGATCCGGCTTCAAATTAGACACGATTCAAACCCTGCAACCGTTACACCACTGCTCCGTTGGTTATCAACCAAGCACAACTTGATTGACCTCGCCAAGAAGGCTTTTCCTGCAAGCGAATCGAAGAGCACAAGCAAGATGGTAAAACACGCAATCTGAAATTGCAAATATGAATGACGTGAATATCAATAGAGGGTTCAAGAACTCGGTTCCAAAGGACTAATCGACACAGTGGAGGAGATCAAGAACGGGGGCCCTGGATCACTGTAAAAGGATTTGTCACCACAGTTACAATGAACGATTCAGTTTCTCGATGGAAAACTAAACTCTAAACAAAACCCAATTGTGTAGCAGCGGCGGCGGCTGTGTTTATAGTCTAAGACTCGACCTAGGGTTGGGGACGGCTAGGGGTTGGGCGCCCACAACTTGGGCTTAAGGCCCGACACGATACATGGCCAAGTTGGCCCAAATAGGTGACGCAGCACCTTGCCGTGGTCACACAGAATGATCCACGGACCTTCTGGAGCTGGGACCAGATCCAAAACGACGGCGTCGTCGTCCCCTTTCCAACGCATCCAAGAACGGCCCGTTTCGATGTCGTATGAGGAAGTTATGACCGAAACAGTGACGACGTGTCTGCTGAATCCGAGGACGACGTGGCAGCTGAGTTGGAAACGAATTGCAACTTGGGGAAGACCATGGCGTCGATGTGTCCAGCGTGGCGATGTCCTCATCATCCTCCCCTTCTCGAATTGGAGTCGTCCTCGACTCCATCTTGGCGATGTCCTCATCATCCCCTCCTTGTAGAATTGGAGTCGTCCTCGACTCCATCCCATCATGAGCGAACTCCTGCAAAAGGTTAGTGACAGCAGGCAATGCACCAGACATAAAAGGTTGACAAAACATAGTATAACATGGTGCATCAGGATTATCACATAACTCAGCAGTAGCAGGAGTTGTAGCAAGAAAAGCACCTCCTTTTAACTTAATCCCATTATTTTTAGCAATGTCTGTTGGAGGTTTATTTTTGATCTCATTAGCATATTTAATAATATCCGTAGGAGACAAAGGCAGCAATGTAATTTTCTTGTCCTTATGTATGATAGTGTATGTATTAGTTCTACCATGGTGTAAAGCATCATTATCAAATTCCCATGGGCGACCTAACAAAATGGAACAAGCTTGCATAGGGACAACATCAAAATCAGCAGTATCATGATAAGAGCCTGTGAAAAAGCTAATGCGTGCTGATTTAGTTACCTTAGTCTTACCACTATTATTGAACCATTGAAGTTTATATGGATACGAATGTTGTCGTGTGGTCAAGCCAAGCTTGTCAACCAAATCTGAACTCACCAAGTTGTTGCAACTCCCGCTATCAATGATAGTGAGAACACGACAACCCTGCACAATGAGATACATGTGGAACAAATTGTGGCGTTGGATCTTCATCTCTTCTTCATGACCCACACGTGTACTCAACACACGCTGCACAAGAAGGCTAGGGTAGTCCGCGGCAGCAGCCACGGAGTCAATGGTGATGGCCTCCTTGTCTTGATCGCCCTCGGTGGGATCTGCATCAATGTTAGCAGCAAGGGCTAAATCATCTTCAACATCACTAGCACTTACATATCCATCCTCGGTAGCAATGAAAGCGCGACGACTGGGGCATTCCTTCATGACATGTCCCATGCCTTTGCATCGGTGGCAAATGATTTTAGAGCTGGACGAGGAGGAGCTAGTAGAAGCACTCGGAGTGCCACCTTTCTTTAGCTGTGGAAACCGCACATTAGACAATTTACTTACCCTGGAAGAAAATGGAGGTGTAGATGGCTATGGTGCAACAGGAAGCTTGGGCGTCTCCGGCTCAGAACGCTGCTGAAAATTCCTCCCATTGTTAGACCTGAAAGGCTGGTGTTGTTTGCGTCCCTGTACTTCTCGTTCGGCCTTAATAGCAAGATGATACAATTGGGAAAAATTGCGCCATTCTTTGTAATCAAGTATGTTCTGTATATCATGGTTTAAACCACCAAAAAATCTAGCACTAGCATCATGATCATCTTCATTTATACCACAACGTGCTAAACCAATAAGCAATTCTTGATAGTATGCTTCTACTCCTTTATCACCTTGTTTTAAAGTTTGTAGTTTCAAACGTAAATCACGTTGGTAATAAGGAGGAACAAAACGAGATGTCATACGTTGCTTTAAAACATTCCAAGTTTGTGGCATAGCAGCAACATTATTGGCATTGCAAAGATCACTCCACCAGAACAAAGCAAAATTAGTAAACTCACTAGTAGCAAGTCTAACTCTATGCTCAGCAGGAACATTATGAGAATCAAATTTTTGTTGAACAGCAAGCTCCCAATCTAAATATGCCTCTGGATCAACATTACCAGCAAAAGGTGGTAGACTAAATTTAATTTTAGCAAAAGGATCATTATTACCATGATTATTACCTGCCATACCGCGACGATTGAAGTTGAGGCGGCGACGGGCACCACCGTCAGCATACGCATCTTCATCACCAAAAGCATCCGCATCTTCATCATCAGCACGATAAGGTGGAGGGCGTTGCTCAAGCTGTTCAATGCGGGTGACCAGATTGTTGACGTTGCGCGTCAGCTCGGTCATAAGATTGCGTTGTTCAGTCATGAACGTTGCAAGCTCGCCCTTGGACACGCACTCATTGAAGTCCGTTGGAGTTCCTGCCATGGTTAGAAGATAGAAAAAGACAACACCAAAGTATTATCCCTATCAACTTAAAGGAAACAAGTGGTGGTGGTGGTGATGGTGGTGAAAGTGGAATGCAAAATCACAAGCGGCTTACCACCGTCTTGCCTGTATTCTTACCAACGCCAAACAGGAGCAAAACCAAAGTGGCGAAACAATCTGTTGTTGAGCGTGGGTAACAGTTGCAAGATGAACCTGTGCTGACAGAAGAATATGTGGAGCTATGGGTAGGCACACAATATGACAGCAAGGATTAGCAATTAACGAGTGCAGAGTAACGATTGTTCAATCCGGATCCAAAGTACAAATCACAGGTGCTGGCTAAGACGTGTCGAGACGTAGCGCAACAAGGTGAAAACAAAGGACAATCGAAAGAACTCACAGAACAAGCAAATAGCCCGGATTTCTCCTTTTTCCTGAATTTTTCCCGGATTTTTTCCAAAAGACACTAGTAGGAAACAAACTTTTTTTTTCACTATTTTTTTATACTTTTCTCTGAACAAGGATCACAAAAGATGCAACCACAAAAATTGGCACCTACAACTGAGGTGGGATGTGGTCTACAGAAATTCAGCACGTTCTCTGAAAAGCGTGCAAAAACTTTGACAATTTTTTTCTATATTTTCCTGAATTTTTTTGGCAATTCTGAGGAAACCAAATAGGGCGTAGCCGAGTTTGGGTTGGCTCCAAATGGTGTCAAGAAGTTGCTGAAAAAATTTCAGATTTTTCTGATAAACGAGCGAAAAGTTATGCCTATTTTACCGAAGGTATCTCAAGGTATGTTTTCCGGGAGGCACAACATGGCGGCGGCAGTTAGGGCAAAGCGTCCCTAAACTCTAACACCGATCACAGCAGTAGGTATTCGCCTGATGATGTAAGGAGGGCTGCGATGCAGGCAAAATAAGAGCGGCTGGCAACCTATCTAGGGTTTGCGCGGCGGCGAGAAGTTACACAAGGCGGCTAGCGGGGCAAGTCGAATAATGTGGTGGCTTCGACTTGTTGTTTGGGAACGGTGGATGGGATAGCGGCGGAAAACAAAATCACAGCAACGGGCGATTGAACTACGACCACGAACACAATCCTAAACCAGCAACAAGACTCGACCACGGACACAAACTCAACAACACGAATCTGAAACGAAATTGCAAAGGCACAAAGGGCGATAGGACAGCGGAAATTGAAATATTTTTGGGCTTTTTGTGGACTCTAGGTAATGAACAAATATGAATCTAAGGCAAACGAGATTATACCTCGCGGTAAACCTGAAATATCTGATACCAATTGATGAGTACAGGCCCGATCTTCCGAGAGATAGCCGGTAAGTTTGATTTGTGGAGATCTCGACGTTGGCGATCCGGCTTCAAATCAGACATGATTCGAACCCTACAACCGTTACACCACTGCTCCGTTGGTTATCAACCAAGCACAACTTGATTGACCTCACCAAGAAGGCTTTTCCTGCAAGCGAATCGAAGAGCACAAGCAAGAAGGTAAAACACGCAATCTGAAATTGCAAATATGAATGACGCGAATATCAATAGAGGGTTCAAGAACTCGGTTCCAAAGGACTAATCGACACAGTGGAGGAGATCAAGAACGGGGGCCCTGGATCACTGTAAAAGGATTTGTCACCACAGTCACAATGAACGATTCAGTTTCTCGATGGAAAACTAAACTCTAAACAAAACCCAATTGTGTAGCAGCGGCGGCGGCTGTGTTTATAGTCTAAGACTCGACCTAGGGTTGGGGACGGCCAGGGGTTGGGCGCCCACAACTTGGGCTTAAGGCCCGACACGATACATGGTCAAGTTGGCCCAAATAGGTGACGCAGCACCTTGCCGTGGTCACACAGAATGATCCACGGACCTTCTGGAGCTGGGACCAGATCCAAAACGACGGCGTCGTCGTCCCCTTTCCAACGCATCCAAGAACGGCCCGTTTCGATGTCGTATGAGGAAGTTATGACCGAAACAGTGACGACGTGTCTGCTGAATCCGAGGACGACGTGGCAGCTGAGTTGGAAACGAATTGCAACTTGGGGAAGACCATGGCGTCGATGTGTCCAGCGTGGCGATGTCCTCATCAACACGCCTAGGGACTGGCTGCCTGCTCAGCTGGTTTTCCACTATACTTCTACTTTCTGACCCTGGCACCACAAGACTACGTCATCTACTGTTAGGCTCGGGGACTAAGTGGCCACACTTCACCTCGCGGTGAATGTGTTTGCTTTGTTCTGGAAGACTCTGTGCCACTTAAAGCTAAATAAGAGTATCTCCTTCACTCATGGTCGAACTCTAAGTGGGCACACTTCGTCCACTGCGAGGAAATTTTTGATTCTGAACTTGAGCTCCTTACACCCTTATGGCAAGCCATACTTGGGTCACATTGCTCGGCGACGGTTCCCACAGCTCGGAGATAGGTCACGCTGCTCGGCGACGGTTCACACTGCTCGGTGATAAGTCACGTTGCTCGGCAACTCATCACGGTGGTTGGACCATGAGTTTGATAGCTCGGCTTTATTCATACCTGCTTCGGACGAGCTCAAGACGGCGTTGCACAACGGGTACAAGGCACTCGGGGACTAGCTGTGGGGGGTTTGACCCCGGATACCCACGGCAGACCACATGGGTTACGCCCCCTGGGGTGGCCCAACCCACAAGACGAGGCCTTGCGGGGCACGACTCTGCTCGGCGCCTCTCGCAAGACACCGGGAAGATATCCTGAAGATACTACGAGATCTGTTAGGATATGTATGATCCCAATATTCCTGTAATTAGTTATTACTTTTCGGTTATCTCTCAGATCTAACCGACTTGTAACCCTGCTCCTTAGACTATATAAGGCGAACAGGGACCCCCTCCAAACTCACGCAATATCATACGATAGCTAATACAAACTAACAGACCACAGGAGTAGGGTATTACGTCATACTGACGGCCTGAACTTGTCTAACTCGTGTGTCTCTGTTGCCTTCTTGTTCTTGATCTCACGCTCCTCTGCCGATCAATCTACCTTCGTGGGATACCCCTCGGAGGACTGCCGACGATATTCTGTCGACAAAAGTGTATAAATCTGTGCTGTGGGTCAATCCATAGTGTAGCATAGAACTCACGGACCCAAGATGGAACATATAAGCCTGTCCGTCTGAGTAATTCTGTCAGCTCTAGCAAGTATGATAGGTAAGGGAAAATATGCTCTCCAGCTACTACTACAATGGACTCAATGTTGCACACCCTCTGTGATCTGAATACTGCTCTACTATTAAGATATGGATTATAAAACTCTTTCTGCAGTGGTGTGTAGAAGCCCTCTGATGCACGCTCATCCCTCCTAGGCAGGAACCAGTTCTCAAATGAAACAAACCTAAGCTGCTGCACCTGCTTGGCCGTGGCGGCCCTCAAATCCAAGTGAGTCACTGGAGACAGACCCTGTGGTCTAGGAGGCGGACGAGAACCCCTCTGCTATGTCTCTACCCTCGGTGTCACTTGGGTACGGGTACGACCAAAGTGGCGTAACTGTGGCTGAGGTGCCTGCTTTGTCTCCTCTACCTGCTCTCCCTCCTGAGTCTGCTCTGCTGGCTGTGGCTCCTGCTGTGACTCTCCCTGAGGCTGACTCTCATCAATAGCGACACGCCATCCTCCAACCATGGCTGTCCTAGCTGGACCACCATGACAACGCTCAATCTTCTGGATAACGGCCCTCTGAGCTAGAGAAAGCTACTCTGCAATCACTACACACCTAGCACCTCCTGCCTCTGCACGCTCTGCGGCGGCTGCAACTACGGCTGCTCTAGCTGTATCAGCATCTGGATACTTACGCTTCTTTGTTGCAAGCTTCTTCATCGCCTTGCCTTTTGCATAAGTAGGCAAGCGAGGCGGACGCCTCGGATCCTCATCACATGGACCACCACCGGCATTCTTGACACGGACCATCTAAAACGAACGGCTACCTCTGATAAAGATCAACTGCCAACTGTCACTTCTGAGGCTTGGCCTCGATCCGTACTTGCGAGCTTGGCCTCGAGTTGCCTAACAACTTCCAAGATGACCTCAGAAACACCGACTCGCTGCACGATAGAATAGATCAGATATATAAATAATTACAATATATCTAGAGATACGAAACCCTAAGAAGCAAGCAATAGATACGAAATTGGAAATAAGGGCTTGCTACCTGACGAACCGACGAAACGAAGAATAAGGAATGAATCGGGGAACCACCAGATCGACACTTGTGAAGCTAGGGTTAGGGTTCGTTGGTCGGCGTGAATCGGTGGCATGGAAGATGCAATGTAGGCACTAGAGGTGCTGGTGAAGGAAGCAGGGACTCCGGCGAGGATCAGTCGGTGGTGCTAGGGAACAGGCTCACGGTGAATGTGGGCATGGCGGCGCGGTGAGGTCGGCGTAGCTCGGCGGTGCTGGAGCGAGAGCAGCGCGGGCACGAGTGGAGCTAAGGCGTGGGCGCGGGCGCAGATGGCGCAGCACGGCGATGTGGGAGGCGGCGCTGGAGAAGATGGTGTGGCGGCGTAGCTAGGGCATAGGCGCGGTGCGGGTAGGAGCAGCGAAGTCGGCGCGGTGGATGCGGATAGGTTACGCGTGGTGGATTTGGTTATAAGGGGTTCCCCGACGAGACAGAAAAGGAAACAAAGAAGTCCTGAACCCGCATGATTTCTACTGACCGGATGCTCCGGTGGCAACGATCGGACGCTACCACCAAGTCTGGTCGATTCCAGAGAGGTCTAAAACCCCTGGAATTGCGACCGGACGCGTCCGATCACCACTGACCGAACGTAGCTAGAGTCTAGTCCACATTGTCTCCTTCGTCTTCGCTCGATCGGATGCTAGAACGCCTTCTGCCCGGACGCTATACAGCAGAGTCCGGTCACTCCTTCGCAGCAAGGTTCACCTCCTGTGAACTGACCGGATGCTGGACTTCAGAATCCGATGCAGCGTCCGGTCTCTCGTTTTCAGCAAATCTTCAAAGTTCCTTCGTGCTGCCTGTTCTCAATCAAGTTCCAACTTCAATAAGACTCAAATAAACACCAATTGGAACTGATGTGAGTGACCTCTCTCAAACCCTCAAATTTTTCAAAATATTTTACCGTAGGCTATAATTCTTTTTAAGAAAATAGGCAATAAAAGAGTGATTGAAGAGAAATGACAAAACAACATCCATGCATATGCAATGCAATACTTGAAAGTAAATCTAGTTGCTTGTCAAGTTTGATCCAATGTTAAACTTCTTCACTTGCTTTTCGGCGGTTATCTTAACCATGTTAGACAAGCCCTATGTGCATTACAAAAAATTAAACATGTTGTATACTACAATGCAATGCAAGGGACAACACAAGCTCATTTTCTAGTGAAGTTACTAAAATCAAGAACATTGAGCTCATTCTGCAATCGACAAAAAGTCGCCTCATCTAGCGGTTTAGTGAAGATATCCGTCAATTGATCCTCGGTCCTTACACCTTCTAATGAAATATCATTCTTTGCAACATGATCTCTAAGAAAGTGATGGTGGATATCTATGTGCTATGTGCGAGAGTGTTGAACCGGATTATTTGTAAATTTTATCGCACTTTCATTGTTGTACAAAAGAGGTACCTTTTCTAGAACTACACCATAGTCTAGCAAAGTTTGTTTCATATATAGTATTTTTGCACAACAAGCACCTGCGGTAATGTATTCCGCTTCGGCGGTGGACAAAGCTACACTATTTTGTTTCTTGGAAGACCTAGACACAAGTGATCTACCAAGCAAATGGCACCCTCCGGATGTGTTTTTTCTATCAACTTTGCAACCGGCATAATCCGAATCAGAATAGCCAACTAATTCAAATATAGCTTCTTTGGGATACCAAAGGCCAATGCTTGGTGTGTGCTTAAGATACCTAAGGATTCTTTTATCGACAATCAAATGAGTTTCCTTAGGATTAGCTTGAAATCTAGCACACATACGCATACTAAACATGATGTCGGACCTAGATGCGGTTAAATATAACAAGCTACCAATCATAGAGCGGTAGAGAGTTTGATCAACCGTGTTACCTCCCTCATCTAGGTCAAGATGTCCATTAGTTGGTATTGGTGTATTGATTGGTTTACATTCATCCAACTTGAATCTCTTGAGAAGATCATTTGTATATTTCTCTTGAGAGATAAAAATCTCTTCTCTCATTTGCTTGATTTGAAAACCAAGAAAGAATATAAGCTCTCCAATCATTGACATCTCGAACTCCTTCGACATCAATTCACCAAACTCTTTGCAAGAATCTTCACTTGATGATCCAAAGATGATATCATCAACATACACTTGACAAATAAAGATATGTCCATCAAACTTCTTGGTGAATAGTGTGGTGTTGACCTTCCCAATGGTGAAGCCCTTCTCAATGAGGAAGTCCCGAAGGCGCTCATACCAAACTCTTAGGGCTTGCTTAAGCCCATATAACGCCTTAGACAACCAATAAACATATTTAGGATATCTAGGGTCTTCAAATCCGGGAAGTTGATCAGCATAGACTAGTTCAATAATAAAGCCATTTAAAATGCACTTTTTCATATCCATTTGATATAGTTTCATTTCATGATGTGATGCATATGCAAGGAGGATACGAATGGCTTCTAGTCTTGCAACTGGTGCAAAGGTCTCTCCAAAATCCAAACCTTCAACTTGAGAGAACCCTTTTGCAACTAGTCTTGCCTTGTTCCTCACAACAACGCCTTGATCATCTTGCTTGTTGCGGAACACCCACTTTGTTCTAATAACTCTTGCACCTTGTGGTCGCTCTTTAAGAGTCCAAACTTCATTGCGAGTGAAGTTGTTCAACTCTTCATGCATGACATTTATCCAATCCGGATCTTGAAGAGCTTCTTCTACCTTAGTAGGCTCAAGACAAGAGACAAATGAGTTATGTTCAATAAACAAAGCAAGCTTTTGAGAGCGAGTCATTACTCCCTTTGATGGACTCCCTATGATGAGATCTTGTGGATGAGCTTATAGTAGAGGTGAATTTCTTTTATCAACCACTTAAGGGGGAGGTTGTGGAGCATCAACATCATGTGCTTGTGTCACCATTTGCTCATGGGAGACATTAGTGTCTTCATTTTCTACTCTCCCATCTTTTTCACCATCTTGTGGCACACTTGATGAAGAAGGATGATTGATCACTTGTACATCATCTTCATCATCATTAGGCTTGATGTCTCTAACCAGAATGTTCTTCATAACCTCCCTCAATGGTTCATCACCTACATCATCAAGATTCTCATGTGCTCCTTGGGAGCCGTTAGATTCATCAAATTCCACATCATATGTTTCTTCAACCAAGCCGGTGGCATGATTAAATACTCTATATGCTTTGGACTTTGATGAGTAACCAACAAGAAAACCAATATCACAACGTCTTTGAAACTTCCCTAGGTGTTGCCGCTTCTTGTAGATGTAGCATTTGCAACCAAACACCCTAAAAAATAGACATCCGACTTCTTTCCATTGAGCAAATCATAAGGTGTCTTGCCAAGAAACTTTGAAGGAATAGGCGGTTGGATGCATAGCATGCGGTGTTGATAGCTTCCACCCATAGAGCTTCGGGAGTGTTGTACTCATCAAGCATTGTTCTTGCTAGTGTGATCAATGTCCAGTTCTTTCTCTCAACTACACCATTTTGTTGAGGAGTATATGTTGCGGAGACCTCATGCTTGATCCCAACTTCATCACAATAGGCTTTTATGTTTGTGTTGTCAAATTCTTTGCCGTTGTCACTTCTAATCTTCTTGGGCTTCACTTCAAATTCATTTTATGCTCTCTTGGCAAACTTCTTGAAGCATGATGCAACTTTGGATTTGTCATAAAGGAAGAACACCCATGTGTATCTTTAATAGTCATCAACAATCACAAGACAATAAAGATTTCCTCCCAAACTCTTATATGTTGTAGGTCCAAATAAGTCCATGTGAAGAAGCTCTAGCACTCTTGTGGTTGACATGAAAGCTTTTGTTGGATGAGTATTTGCAACTTGCTTGCCGGCTTGACATGCACTACAAAGCTTGTCCTTTTCAAACTTCACATCCTTCAACCCTCTCACCAAATCATTCTTCAGTAGCTTCTTAAGTGAGTTCATCCCAACATGAGCAAGTCTTCTATGCCATAGCCACCCAAGTGTTGTTTTGGTGAATAGACAAGTCTTCAAGTTAGCATCTTCAGAGGTGAAATCCACTAGATATATGTTGATGTATCTAAATCCTTTGAATATCACTTGATCATCATCCTTCTTAGATACAACAACTTCCTTCTCGGTAAACAAGCATTGGAAGCCAAGATCACACAATTGTCCAACGGATAGCAAGTTGAAGCTCAATGAAGCAACATATAGCACATTTGAGATAGAATGATCATTTAATATTGCCACTTTACTCAATCCTTTAACCTTGCCCCTTAAATTATCTCCAAATGTGATTCTTTTTTGTCCATCTACTTCTTCATCTAGTGAGGTGAACATACGAGGATCACCGGTCATATGTTGTGTGCAACCACTATCAATAACCCAATGACTTCCACCGGTCTTGTAGTTCACCTACACACAAGAGATCAAGCTTTAGGAACCCAAACTTATTGAGGGCCCTTCACCTTCTCAACAAGTGACTTTGCTACCCAAATTTTCTTAGGCCTATTCTTGTTGGGAGGTCCTAAGAATATGACTTTCATCTTTCCACTAGAATCCTTTCTAAGCATGTAATGAGCATTGAAAGCAAAAGGTCTAGCATGCTTGGGCAAGGGTTGTGGTGGTGGAGTTTGACACTCATGGGCAAAGTGGCCTTCTTGTCCACACTCAAAACATCTCTTTGGCTTTGACTTTGACTTGTGTTGTTGTTGAGCTTGAGCCTTCTTCTCTTGGTTTGCCAAGTACCCAATACCACTTCTATCCATCTTCATGATGGTGTTCATTAGTAGCTCACTCTGAAGATGCTTGCCTCTTGTGAATTTGCTCAATCCATTCTTAAGATGCTCTTTCTCTAACTTGAGCTTCTTGTTCTCTTCCTTGAGTACATCATTGTTTTTCTCTTCATTGAGTTTCTTGTTCTCTTCTTTGAGCTTCTCATTCTCAAGAATCAAGTCACCATCATGATCAAGAGTTTCTAGCACTATAGTGTTGGTGGTTTTGAGCTCTTCAAGATTTTTCTTTAGCTTTTCATTGTCATTCTTGAGCTTGACATACTTATCATAATTATCAGTCTCAACCACTTGCTTTCCTTTGCTACTAGAACTTTGCTCAATGCTCTCAATGATCAAATCATCACATGATGTAGCTATATCAATCTTAACAACATTATTAGTAGCATCATGTGGCTCATTGGATAGAAATTCTTTAGCAATGACAAGATTATCATGATTAATCTTAAGAGTGGTATATTCTTCTTTTAGCATATTATGGCTAGTGATGAGCTCATTGTGTATCCTCTCAAGTTTGTCATGTTTATCTTTAAGCTCTTTCTTAGAAGAATTGAGCTCCTTGAGTTTGGATGATTTAGCATCATTTGCTTCTCTAAGTATAACACTAGTCTTTTCGGCTATATCACATTTAGCTAAAAGAGAATCATTCTTAGCTTCTAGCTTGTCATTCTGAGCTCTAGTCTTTCTAATGATCCTAGTATATTTGTTTAGCAATTTGACAAGTTCATCATATGAAGGTGATTCAAATTCATCATCATCACTATCACTATCACAATCATCATTGTTAGCATGATCATCACTACTACTATCATCATCATTTGATACCTTTCGTTCACCTTTGGCCATAAGGCATAGGTGTGTAGAGGATGATAGCGGTGGTGTTGGTGAAGATGATGAAGAGTCAATCACAATGGCGGCCACCTTCTCATTATCACTATCATCATCGGATAAACAACTTGATGAATCAATTTCCATGAGCCAATCACCGACGATGTATGCCTTTCCACTTTTCTTCTTCTTGTGGAATTCCTTTTTGTTGTCATCCTTCTTCTTGTATGGCTTGTTTTTCTTCTTCTCATCTTCTTCTTCATTACTTGAGTCATCTTTCTTGCCCTTGTACTTGTTCTTGTACTTGTCTTTCTTGGGCTTTGTGCATTGGTGTGCTAGATGACCAAGTTCTCCACAATTGTAGCAATCCATCTCCGAGATTGGCTTCCTTCTAGAGCTAGTGAAGAACTTTTTCTTCCCATCAAACTTGATGCCACTCTTGTTGAGCTTCTTTAGCATCTTGGCGGTTCTTCTCACCATGAGAGCAAGACTTGCATCATCTACTTCATCATCACTTGAGCTTTCATACTCAATTCTTACTTTGCCCTTCTCTTGGCTAGCTTTGAATGCTATGTCTTTTTCTTTCTTCTTAGTAGAGGATGAGCCATCTTATGGTGTTATGTGTATGTACATCTCATGAGCATTGATCTTTCCCAAGATTTGTGTTGGTGTAGCGGTGGAAAGATCACCTTAATGAAGCACGGTCACAATATGTCCATATTTATCAATGGGAAGTACACTCAAGATCTTTCTTACAACATCGGATGGTTGCATTTGAGTGAGTCCAAGCCCATTGACTTCCTCTACAAGAACATTCAAGCGTGAGTACATTTCATTAGCACTCTCTTTGGGAAGCATCTCAAATGAATTTAGCTTTTTCATAACAAGATGATATCGTTCCTCACGCTCGCTCTTAGTTCCCTCATGGAGCGCACAAATATTTGACCATAGTGCATGGGCGTCTTTGTGGTTCCTCACCCAGTTGAACACATCTTTGCAAAGGCCTCTAAAGATGGTGTTTTGAGCCTTTGCATTCCATTTCTCGTAATTCACGTCATTGTCTCGTAGGTGTGTGGCATCCCGACGTTTTAGGAAGCCTTGTGAGTTGGCTCTAAGTATCCCAACATCTAGAGCTTCTAAGGACGCCTCCATGCGGATTTTCCAATAAGGAAAATCATCTCCCTCAAAGATAAGAGGAGGTCCATCTCCGGAGACATCTTTCTCTAGACAGTTAAGTCTAAATACTTGAGCATGAGGCTTATTGTTCTTCCTTTTGGCAGAACAATTGGAGGCGCCTTCGCCGGCACCCTCATCCTGCCTTGCCTTGCCATTGAGACGATCGAAGATCGCTCTGACCGCTTCTTCTCCTGAGGAGTGGCTGGTGGCGATGTCTAGGAGTTCCTTGGTGGTTCGTGGGCCCTTGCGTCCCAGCTTATAAACCAAAGACTCGCAGGTAGTTCCGGACAGGAAAGCTCCTATAACGTCGACGTCGGTGACATTAGGTAGCTCATTGCACTGTTGGGAGAAGCGCCGGATGTACCCACGGAGGGTTTCACTGTCCTTCTATCGGCAGTTTTTGAGGTCCTATAGGTTCCCAGGGCGCTTGTATGTGCCCTAGAAGTTCCCCACAAAGATCTTCAGGTCCACCCAACTCTGGATTCTGTTGAACAACAGGTGCTCCAACCACGCTCGTGCCAACGGCCTAGAATAGTGGAACGTTGCGGATAATGGACTCTGGATTCTATTGGACAGCAGGCAAGTCGATAGTCTTCGAGCCATAGTCTGGGGTTTGTTTCCTCAGAGTACTTTGGGATGTTGGTTGGTGGCTGGTACCTTGGCGGGAAGGTAGCGTTGAGGATGTGTTGGCCAAAGGCCTGAGGGCCTGGCAAGCCAGGGCTCGAGCTTCGGTCCTCGCCGTTGTCAAAGCGTCCACCGTGATGAGGATGATAGCCACGGCTGGCTCCCTCTCTTCAGTCGTCGTGGGTACGCCTGCGAGCATCGAGAGTGCTGCGTGCGTCATGGTTACGGCCGAGACGCTTATTTACCGGGACCATGGCGCGCCGCCTACTGCCCTGTGGTGCCTGGTGGACCGACGCGTCCCTATTGGGATGCCCGGAGAGCGTGTGTTGGCTAGCGTCGAGCTCGCGTCGTCGAGACAACGAGCTCTCTGCCTGTTGTGCCGCCGCACACTCGAGCAGCGTGCGAATCTCATGGTGGGCCTGACGATCCTCGGGCGTCGCGGCCTCTAGAAGGCCATGGAGCATGGCCACCGTGGTGGCGATGTTCTGGCTTGCCTGGATGAAGCAAGGGAGGGTTTCATCGTCTGCAATGATCCTCCAGTTCACGTCGCGGGCCATGGTGCTTGCGCGCCCACTGTCTCCATGGCATTCGATCTCCCAATCGAGCTCCACGCATTCCTGCTTGAGCTGGAGTTGCGCTTCCTCAATCTCCCGATGCCAGGCTTTCAGCTGCTCCACCCTCATGCGAGGTGGGGCCGCTGTCTCCCCTTCGGCCTCGATGCCGAGGTTGTTCGCCGGGGTAGCCTCCTCCTCGGAGATGCTTTTGATGTGTCCCTCGGGGGTACCCATCATGAAGCATTCCCGAGAGGGGTGATGGCTCCCCCTGCTGGAGTCAGAGCCAGAGGGCAACCCCGGCTACTCTGCGAGGAGGTCATGGAGAGATTCCATGACATGTTCGATCACCCCCACAAACTTGTTCGCGGGGAATGGGGTCATGTGTTGTGCCATAAGGTGGCTAACGGTCACCGCGATGTTGCGGAGACCGAACGGAAGCACTGTCGGGGCGCTCCGTTTGGGGTGCTCCGGAGAGAGGGTGAGGTGGCGTGGGTCCTCCCTGGACGGCTAGGGTCCCAGGGAGACGCCGAGCTGGCGCTCAAGCCTCCCATAGTTGAGGCCAATGGAGGGGAGAGGTTGGGTGGCGGCGTGAGCCAATGCCAACTCTCCTCCCACCGTGACGTTGAAGTCTAGGTCACCGAAGCACATGTGTGCGCCTAGGACCTAGCTGATTCCGTGGCTAGCCATCCGTGGCCTGATGTTAACATTGGGACGGGCAAAGGTCCCCCTACCTGGCGCGCCAACTGTCGGTGTTTTGAGTAAACACCAACTAGTAAATTTGTATTATTGCGCGTTAGGCTCGGATGGTGTGCTAAAAAGACATAAGATTTATACTAGTTCAGGTAGAATGTCCCTATGTTCAGTTCGTGGTTGCTGCTTGTGTTATTTGCACTGAAAGGTTCATAGTAGGTCATACAAACGGGCGAGAGAGGGATATGTCTCAAGTCTCTGATGGAAAAGGTCCAATGGGTGCTGAGAGCTTGGATGCTGCTTAGCTATGTGGTGTGATGTCTGTGGAAAAAATGATCCATCCCCTTAGTGGGGTGTCCTGCCTTCCCTTTTATAGACCAAGGGGAAGCAGGGATTATAGATGGGAGAAAGGAGAAAAACTAGAGGTCAATAAAATCCTTCGAAGGTGTCGGGTCTTCCTTTCCCTTCGAGCCAGCCCTGCTAACACAGCAGATGATGCCAATGATAGCTCCATGCTGAGCGTCTGTCCGTTGATGATGCCATGCTCTGACTTGATCAGCAAGTGGTCACGTCCCATTCCACCCCGGCGGGCGGCACGACGGACCGGCGTGTCGATCCGCAACCCCATGGGGAGCAGACAATGTAGTGACTGCACATCCGTCACTGTAGAGGACATGAGTCTCCTCTTGGACCATAGTGGTTGTCGTATGGTTCCGTCAGGATCCGCGCCCGAGGGCCAATGGTAGATGTCGGCGCCCACAACACTGTAAAACAAATGTCGGCGCCCACAACACTGTTCGGGCTCTGACATGCCCGAAAGGGCCATAAAACGCTCGTCTTGTCATATCTTGTCGGTACTTTTCTACAGGTGTGCAGGGTATGGTCCTCGGTATTGCGGTTGACTTGAGTGTCCTGCCTTATCTGTGCTCGTAGTTATGAAGGAGTAGCGTGCAGATGTTAGGCAAGGCGGAGTCTGCCCCCAGACGCCGGGCGAGGCGGAGTCTGCCCTGGACGTCGGGCGAGGTGGAGTCTGCCCCTAGATGTCGGTCGAGGCAGAGTCTACCCCAGACGTCCGGCGTGGCGGAGCCAGCCTTTGGGGGTCGGGCGAGGCGGAGTCTGCCCTCGGACGTTGGGCGAGGCGGAGTCTGCCCCCGAACATCGGACAAGGCGGAGCCAGCCCCCAGATGTCGGGCGAGGCGGAGCCAGCCCTCGGACGTCAAGCGAGTCGGAGTCTGCCATCGGACGTCGGGTGTGGCGGAGCCAGCCTTTGGGGGTCAGGCAAGGCAGAGCCAACCCTCGGACATCGAGCAAGGTGGAGTCTACCCCCGGACGTCGTGCGAGGCAGAGTCTGTCCCCAGAAGTCAGGCGAGGCGGAGCTAGCCCCTAGACGTCGGGCGAGGCAGAGTCTACCCCCGGACGTCGGGCGAGGCGGAGCCAGCCATTGGGGTCGGACGAGACGGAGTAAACCCTCGGTCGTTTGGACAAGAGGCGTAATCGCGTTCTTGTCTGTTCGGAAGCATCAACATTTAATGGTTATTAGCTCCTCTTTGGGTACCCCAGTATTTGGTCCCCGACACTGCCTGTCCCCGCGTATCAGAATAGAATGGAATAGAATTGCGTCCACTGTGCCCCTGTCCTCCGCCTCCCCACCGCGCCCCTGTCCCCATTCCCCAACGCACCCCGTTTCCCTACCGCGCCCCTGTCCCAAAAGCATGAACACTTCAAAGTGCAACATCGCAAAACAAATGGAAAAACTATGTAGTGCAACATCGTGATATAAATAGTGCAACATCACTGAAATATGTAGTGCAACATTGAAAAATATGTACCACAACATCGAAAAATATGTACTGCAACATAGAAAATTATGTACTACAATATCGAAAAAATATGTAGTGCAACATTGAAAAACATGTACTACAACATCGAAAAATATGTACTGCAACTTCGAAAATTATCTACTGCAACATTGAAAATTATGTACGGTAACATTTCAAACAGTAGTACTGCAACACCGCAAAATCAACCATGAAACATGGAAATGGAAACAGTCGAAAATCATATGTTGCAACAACCTAAAAAGTCCCATTGCAACATTCGAAAATCATCTGTTGCAACATCCAAAAAACACATTGCAACACGAAGAAAAAGCAAGGGCTTACAAACAGCAAGGGGATGGTTCAAGGTGTAGGCTGCTCCAGCCCCTGGCCCATCACCTTCGAGCTCGCTGGAGGGAGGAGGGAATTGGACCCTAGAACTTGTCGGAACCCTAGCCACCGCCGCGTCCCTCAGATCCAGAGGAGAAGGAGCACGAGGAATACGAGGGCTCACATCCAGAGGAGGAGGAGGAGGAGGGCTCAGATCCAGAGAAGGACCAACCTACCCCGTCGGAGCCTCAGCTGTTGTCCTCATCTCCGGTGGGGGGAGCGGGAGCCAGGTCGCTGGGAGCACGGGGGTGCAATGGAGGTCGCGGAGGGGGAGGGAGGGAGTGAGGGAGGAAGGAAGGGAGCGCGGGTGGACGGGACGGCAGCAAGCGGCCAGGGGCACGTAGTGGCGGATGGGGAGTAGTGGTGTGGGAATGGCGAGGTCGGAGGAATCGATGCGAGCGTTCTCCTTTTGTTCGGCATGAGCGTCGCTTTATTGGGCCGCAGGCCCAGGCATGCGGCGCCTGGACGGGACGGACACCCGCATTGTATCATTATCGTTTTTCTAAATAAGCATGGTTGGTCATAACTTGTAAGCACATAAGTTTGCTGGAATGGAGACCAGGGAATATCATTATTTTGAAAGTGAAACTAAATAAAATTAAAATTATGGTTCACTTGCAGACTTATTTAATTTGATATGTTGCTAATAACCTTAATGTGTAGTGGCGTAGCCAATATTTAATATAGGGTGGTCCAGTTCAATATAATTTTTTTGTTAACAATATAGTCTCGTTTGACACGTTAACAAACATCTTCGATTTCTTGCTACAATACACATAGGAGCTAGAACTGATGAAACAAAAAATAGTGATTTCAATGAATCCTTATTCATTTTAAGAGATAAAAATAGCCCCTTGCTCTAGTGCACGAAGGAGCTGAAACCAAAACAGAACGAAGCTCTACGAAACAAGGCATAAATATAGCATGTCATTATGCAAATATATAATTTACTGAAACATAAGACATATACATTTAAAAAGTCTTACGAGTATTTTTAAAATAATTAATAAACTCTAAAATTTACTTAAAATAACTTACTATCTAAATACTTATAATACTTTGCTCAAAATTCTAGGATGGTCCGTGGCCCACACAGACCACCCCCTAGCCATGCCACTGTTAATGTGCTATCATGATACTATTTAATCTTGTATAGTATTCATAGCCATGATATCAGATAAATATTTGGAATGACCCGTATTACCCATTTGGCTAGGGAGGCTAAAGTAATAAGATGAAATGGATCGAGCTATGGCCCTTAAAATTGGTCGAGGCCATGGAGCCAGGTCCAAGGCCGAGGTCGGGTCAACCTATTCCCTTCTCTACCACCAGATGAACCATCGGGGGGTCGATTCTATCATCTAGTGTGTACTTTGGCGTTGTTTTTCAGCCTGTTCCATGTTTGACCTTAACTAATTCAAAAATTTTGAGGTCCTTGACTTGAAACCATCTTAATGAGGCCACTTATCATCAGCAACTCGACTGACAGTCAGTCTCATGTGCATCTGCATGATCTTGCTTTGAGTTTGTCAAGCTGAATGCCTTGAACGCCCCTTCATAGTGTGGCCAAAGAAAAAACAATGGCCTAATACACACTAGTAGCAAATGTCCCATGCATGCATGTAGCCTACATTCAGTATATAGTGTCCTTAATCTTCTCCAAAGTCCTTTGCACCATACATCAATCAACGAACCAAGTCTTGGGACCATGACACTTGTGGTCATTTTCAATGTGACGAACTCAATTGCATATATCACTGCAAAAACATACGTTAGTTACAATACATGTGTTCATCAATCAATGAAACCCCAAGTTCACCATATTGGTAAATGTGTTCACCTTCCGGAGCGTGG
The DNA here is from genome assembly GCF_019320115.1 of Miscanthus floridulus. NCBI lineage: Eukaryota > Viridiplantae > Streptophyta > Magnoliopsida > Poales > Poaceae > Miscanthus > Miscanthus floridulus. Next base: position 102,829,742 of record NC_089589.1, read on the forward strand.
ATCTGGCTATGGCCAGAGCCAAGGGCATCGAGCCCATCTCGTCCAAGAAAGGCCGCCATCAGGGCTTGGTCATGACCAAACTCGGGAGGCATGTGGAGGATACGATGGGGAGTGCGATGCTAGCCGCCGCCACTTGGTCATGGCAACAGTGCTTCTTTTGCTGGTCGGATGTGTTCTGGCTGTTGTTGGTGCTAGTGCTCGGGCCGCGGTGGCGCAAGATATAGTGGTGTGGTGGCATGGGAGGGAGTAAGGAAGGAGATGATAGAGATGGATGACGTGTGAGCCTCACATGCTAGATGCATAGTCAGCAGTCATGCAGATGATTTATTCAGATAATGGTAATTTGGACCTTGTCACGTGTGGCTCGAGCATGTTTGGGGCCTGGATCCGCAATATTGGAAGTTAGGGACCTAGATGGCAATCATCCCACGCAAGCTTAGTTATCACTATGTGGCCCATTTAGCAAGCACTAGTACACAGATGGGCCATAGTCCCTATAGTCCTGGTTGGGAAAGGGATAGTCTCCTTTGGTCCCGGTTGTCTGAACCATGACTAAAGGGTTTGTGCAAGGCTAAAAAATAATCTGTGATTCGTGGGACTTGAACTCAAATCCTCATGCATTGCCTCACTTGTAGCTAACCACCCCACCTACATAGCACAAGTGACTTTGGATGTGATTCTTTCCTTTTAAACTGAAGTTCGGAGGCATAGATTTGCAATTAGAAGTTTGGGACCTAGATGGCATCACCATACAAGTTTATGTATTGGAGCTAACATGTCAGATCTACATCAGTGCTAAGCTCAGTTAGCATGCAATGTCAACGAATGAAGCGGGATGAAACCAGTTTGGATGTAGTACTGGGGAGCTTGGGGCAAGTTTAGAGACAAGAAAAATTGGAAGTTTGACACCTAGATTGTACCACATCCTAAATTTAAAAGAATTGCTGTCCGATGGGATAGAATTTTGTCGAACGGTAACCTGAGCACACTCCCAGCGAATGGCCTAGCACACCGGCCCATCAGAAAATGCCATCCCGCGACCTCGGCGTCGGTCGCCAGCACGCCCGCCCCGGGCCTGCCGCTAAGCCATTCGCTGCTGCATGCGTGCGTCCATCCCCATTCACCTCGTCCCGCCCCGCACACGTACACCGCCCCCGTCTGCCTTGCCCCGCCCAGCACGTGTACCCCACCCCCATCCGCCTCACCCCGCCCCGCTCCCGCCGCTCCTTCCCCCTGTCCCCCTCTCTCTCTTTATGCGGGCGGGGCCCAAGATTTGGGATGAGGACAAGCATGCCCCATCCGTAGGATCCCAGGCACGTCGCGCGCCCCATCCGCCGGCCCTCGGCTCACCGCGCCCCTTCCCCCGGCGCCCGGGCCGTACCCCAATGACTCTTTGAACATTACCCCTGAAACACGAAACACTTGCAACATGAAACACTTAAATGCAACATAAGTCTCAAGCAGATGAAACATTTGGGACATACACTTGTAACATATGTGTGAAACATATCAACATCCAGATAAAACACTTGCAACATGATAATATTTACTGCAAGATAAGAATGAAATAGCTGAAACATTTGGAAGATACTCTTGCAACATATGTGTGAAACTTATGCAACATCTAGATCAAACCGCTTGCAACATACGTCTAAAATAGATGAATCACTTTGAACAAACGCTTGCAACATGCCTCTGAAACACATGTAGCATATGTAACATCCCGGTCTACTTTTGCAACATCCATATGAAACACTTGCAACGTACCTCTAAAATATTTAAAACACTTGAAACATACGTTTGCAACATGCTCTTTCAGCATAACATTTTCTTGTTGCTTGTGAATAGAGGCTCGTCGGCGCGTGGAGTTTACCGGTGGCGCAGAGCTCGCTGATCCAGTGGAGAAGGCCGCAGTAGGTCCCATGGAGAAGGTTGCGGTGGGTTCGTGTGCCGGAGAAACCCGCGGTGGGCGAGAGACGCGGTGGAGAGGGAGGAAGACGGGCTGCCGTGCTCTGGCGCGGAGGAGATGCCGGTCGGCGGAGCGAAGGCGCGATCGAGAGGGAGGCACGGTGGAGAGGGAAGGCCTAGGCGGCGCGGCGGAGCGCGGTCGTAGAGAGCTATCGCGGCGCTGCAGTGAGGTGAGTTTTTCTTTAAAAAAACGGTTGGATGAGCCGATAAGATGCAGTTGTTGTTGTTGGGCTGCATCGCGGCCCACCAACGGCGCCGTCTGGGCGGACGGATGCGCTATACCCAGCGTTACGGTAAATTTAAGACCTTCAATGTATTTTACTCTTATATTAGTGTGAAAGCTCAGGTGCTCAGAGATTTACCGTTGTGAGTTACATATAGCAGTTGGCTCAGCCAAGCGCAACCATCGATCACTCTTTCATCACTATGCCAGAAAACCTTATCAGTGACGCGTGTAGAGGGTCATCAGTGACGCGTAAAACACGCGTCACTATTCTTGCGTCTGTGATAAGGGCACATTAGTGACGCGTAAAAACGCGTCACTGATAGGAAACTATCCGTGACGCATATTTAGAACACGAGTCACTGATAACGCGAACATGCGTCACCGATAACTGTAAGACGCGTCACTGATAAGGAAATAGAGTGACGCGTATTCAGAATATGCGTCACGGAAAACAGGAATACGCGTCACTGATAAATCCATATCAGCGACACGCTGTGGGAACCCGCGTCACTAATAAGTCTATATCAGCGACACGTTGTGGTAACACACGTCACGAATAAGGATATATGAGTGACACATACTAAGAATATGCGTCACTGATTTGCATCACTGATAATTTGATATCAGTGACTCATGTCTGTCTAATGTGTCACTGATAGCATATAACAAATGTACACATTGCTCATCAGAACCCCACATCGTTCACAGAAGAAATATATATAAGTCATCAATATGTAACATGTTCACACGAGATAGACATCAAGTTCAACAGATTCACATTTATATCAAATGTTCACAACTTGTTCAAAATCCATCACAACTTGTTCGAAATCCATCTAAACATTGGGCTTAATTTATTTAGTCACACACTACATCACTGGACTCACACTGATAATGGCAAACACACATCACTGGTCATGATGGAACTCTCCTTTCTTCTCGATGACTTGTTCCACTAAGAACCTGGCTAGCTTTTCTCTAATCATGAGGATATCGATGGGCGTCGTCAACACTTCAAATTCCTGTGTCAAGATAGAACTTTGGTAAAAAAGAAAACATGGTACAGTACAATGTACAGGACAATATAGACAATCAATGTAAAAATCACAGTTGCTAAGCTTGATGCAAACAATCAAGGGACATAGGAACATCCGCAGATGTGGAAATTCATTAGCAAGCAGATGGTGCTGTGCCTATGTCTATCACTGAGTAAAATATATAGGCAGCGTAAATCATCGAGCATTCGAGCTTATGACTAAAGTAGTACTGTGCATGTTTCCACTGAAAAGAAACTGCAGAGTTTTCTTCTACATCAAGGGAATAGCCTACAAATGTAGTGAAATCGCATTAAGGTTTGACATACAACTGTTACTTGAGACTTTTTTCTGGACACGCAGGACTGTTTCCTTGAGACTGATTTGAAGACAGAATGCTGAGGCCACACAAACTTTTTCATCAAGACTATGAGCAATCGGCTAGTGCCACTATTACCGAATAATGATACTCAAATTGAAACACAAACTGGCCACTGCGACAATGGCCACACTATATCCGAGTGCTAGGAAACAAATAAACAATCAGAGAAAATAATCTGTTAGCTAGCTGCATGCTCCTAATCCAATCACTAAACTACCTGGAGCATAAGGAGGTTCAGCTGCAAAAGCACAGAGCTGGCACCTGCTCCTCCACCCTCATCAGATCACTCCCCAAAACGAAAAGACAGGTAGCAATACAAATAAAGCCTCCACCTTTTCTCTTCTCTTGAGATAGAAAAAGACAGGTAGCAGAACAAGTACCATGGGCTAAAAACTATACTAGGACATGACACAGTCACACACTCAAACAACCATGGGCCATTATATTTGCACATCCAAAGTTTAGATATGAATACCTCAGAGTATTCCAAGTTTGTCTTTCTCATAGCTAAAAACAAGTGGTGTGCAGCATACCAGCCAGATGACTTAGCAGAAGATTGTTGAAGGCACTGCGAGAAATATATATAGAACACAATAATTTGAAAATGGAAGTTGAACACAGTACTTAATATACTAGAGGCACAATATTGACTTTTATTTTTGGAAGCACTTACCGCATATTTAAAAGCGTGTTTCAATGGCTGTGGTCTGTCTTTCAGCTTGTTTGTGTATCTTGCAAAAGCCCTACATGTAAGAGTACAACACACACATATATATGGCTCATTATGTTGGTTCAATGATATTGGCACTTATGAAACAAGTCAATAGTAGGTAAGCAAACAACTCACTCGTCAATCAACAGTTTTAGCACGCTGAAATCATGGTTTTCAGATCTGTTGGAATCAAGGTATATGACCTTATTCCACTTTTGAATTATTACCACGACGATCCAATGATCACCAGCTAAGCCGCCAGAGTTGTAGGCAAACATTATGTAGTCATTCTTGGTATACTTGGTGAAGGCCTTTTGTACATACTGCAGAACTTTGTCTCTATCAAATGTTATGCTGTCCAGTGACATCACTTGTGGATCTAGAAAGCCCACATGAATGTCCTTAGCCTTAGCTTCCACAACCAGTGATCTAAAAATAAGAACGAACATGTAGACAACATGAGTACATAAACCAAAAGGGATATGCCTAGAGAAAATGAGTACAGAACAGCCGATGAACTGCAAGCATATGTATCTGGGTCAGCTACTTCAACCAGCTTAATTGCATTTTATCTGGGTCAGCTAGAATACACATGATGCAGAGCATGAAAATTGAAGTTTAACGTCTGTACTCTGTACCTCAACTCATGCAAGAACAGTTAAACCCACCTACAAACAATCTACTTTAACTCCGCCACTACCAATTGTCCCCGAACTACTATGTGTTAAAGGTAATTGGTTTGTCTACGCTGAAGCCAACCAGTTTAGCTGTTAACTGGAGATTAATAGTGTGGAACAAAATTCGGCAAAAAACTGATGTCAGGTGGTCACTCAGACAATAATCAAAATACAGTCAGTGAACCAAACCAAATTCAACATGAAGTTAACAGAGCAACGCAAAGGTTGAGTTGAAAGAGCATATTTAGAGTATTTTAGCTAGTTTGACCGAGTCGGAAGTCATAATTATTTTATTTTTACGGAGGGAAGTACCACTATACCAGAGTAGGAACTGACTCGTAGTCTCGTACGTGTGCAGCGCATCCGGCGTGATTGCACTGGTCACTGGAAAGTGACGAGGAAGCGGATCAATTTCCGGTGAAGTTCTGCACAGTGCACACATAACGTGACACTGCTATCTCAGTTTACAGCGATTTATACGATTTTGATGTGCCCATTCAATTCATTGAGGAAGTGAAGGACAAGGAAACTTGGCTTCAGTCGTAATTAGTCCAGCTACCAAAGTGTGAAAAAAGGCAGTCCTCCGTTTCACTTACATAATTGCAAGCATCTAGGCGGCAACATACATAAAACAGCAGAGGTACCTTGTTCCTGAACAGTGAGCTACGGAGTATTACAAATGATCATTTGAGTTTGCATTTTTTTTCTTCAAAATGGAAACAGTCGTTGATAGCTAACATGAACGATCAATACAGGATTATAGTTTAAGCACCCTATAGTTTACGGTGCATAAGTCACAAGTTACACAACCCATGTACCAAGGGCACGATAACAATAATAGATTAAGTTACGAGAGAAAACGCAGAAATAAGTACTGCATGAGTCCATCAAAGAGGTGCCACACCTTTGGTTCCCCAGCCGCTCTTCGCCGGAGCTCCCATTTCCAGCCTCCAGGAAGCATACGGCCCACACCAACCAATCAGACGCTCTCTCTACAGTTTGGATCTATCTTTGCCTGATTGTTATAAATTTTAGTTACCAAATACTCTATATGGAGATGGCTAGATACAAATGTAGGGATGATATAGATAGTTTTCATAATGACATAGGTGGATGATTTATTTATTAGATGGTTACTTTAAATGTAAGGAGAACTACTATCAGCTATGACCTTATTTCTGTTCTTCTACCATGGGGTAACAAAAGTAAAGAACACAGATTTGTTTGGAGGTACTTACAATATCCAGCATTGAAGAAGAGAGGCATCCAATGCCCCAAATTGGAAGAGGTCATACAGAAAATTGTATCTCACAAGCCTGACTTCGAAATTTGATGAGTTCAGCATATAAATACCCCTGAACCTAACCACTATCCCATGCTTATTGTTGACGCAATCTTTCATGTAATGAGCATGAAGAGCAGTACATCCAGGTCCTACCGCCTTGAGGTCCATTGCTGGGAGAAATGGGTGGCCACATTTGTACTTATCAATCCATTTTTGCTGCTGCGGTTGTTTTAGACTCTGTCCAACAGCCTTACTAGCCAACTTTTTATTTGTGGCTGCCTTTTCACTCTCTCCAGCAGCCTTACTAGCCCCTTTGGGTTGCTTGGGTGGCCTTGCACCGCTTCCAACAGCCTCAGTTCCCACTTTTGGCTGCGTGGGCAGCTTAGTGCATTCCTTCTCTGAGCTGTTTGGATTTTTTGAAGGGTTGGCTGTATTATGCTCCTTTGGCACACTCTTTGTTGCATCAGATGTGGCCGGAGATTGATGATTTGAAGGAGTTGAATTGGCTCCACAAAGTAGCTTTGTAGAAATAATAGCATTAGTGCCCTTCGAAACACTCTTGGCACTCTTTGTGGTCTCATCTGGTTGAGATTGGGCTGGCTGGGTCTCATGTGTTTGTTTCACTAGAATCCAATCCCTTCTCCACTGTATCCTCTGTAGTAGAGCTTCTCTAAGTGTTTTGATATCATCATTAGGGGGCGGCTGCAGCACATAATCCTCATAACCCTGATGTACACATTCCACTTGGACTATTGCATAATCATAATCTATTTGGACTGATTCTAGCACAAACTCCTTTGGGAACACCCGACCCTCTGCAACCACAGGTCGATAGTTTCCAAGGTTCACTACCAAGGAACATTGGGTTGGCTCTTCAAGAAGATCAATAGTATCTGGAGCAACTGAACTGGGCCCCAACTCCAAGTCGTTTGGAACAGCGTTGGAGGCAGAGGCACAACTGCTCCTTCGTCCGCAGGCAGGACTAGGGGTCCTAGAAGATGGTGGTCTTACCAACAAGCCTTGGTCTGCAAGATAGGACATGACATCCTGTGTGACCTTGCTGGTAACCTCTTTCGTGACCTTAGCCGTCACTTCTTGTGTGACTTGAGCTGTAACTTCTTCTCTAACTTGAGCTGCTATCGCTTGCACATCCACATCTACTGCACCAGACCTCTTTCTTTTTCTGTACATGCCAGAACACCCAGGCCAACCATGCTTCCAGCCAGTGTAACTTGAAACAGCGCGCACGCGGCCTGGCTGTTCAGGGCCCAAACATGCAGTTAGCACATCATTCTCCCTGACCCAAGTGACGCCTGAAGATTCTGCGGCTGATTGCTTCTCTTTAATGTCTTCAGAGATTTTTTGTGTTGAATCCTGTTTCCAGATGATCTCAGCTTTATCTTCTGATACCTCAAGCTTACTCCTTGCTCGTAGAAACCTCACAGGGCGGCCTTCAGGGTAGTCATCCCATGGGTTAGGGATGCCTTTCTTGACTAACTCTGCATCCTCCACCTCCCACTTTTTCTCTTTCCCATCATACCCTGCAGAGCCCAGACAATGGTTGTGCACATTTTGTTGCCGAAGCATTTTGTATTTCTCACTTTTCGCTATTTGTTCTGGGGACTTCTTCAATACCTCAAATTCTGCCCAATCTTCAGGTTGAATGTAGGGGTGCTTCTGAAAGGGACTGAGGTTTTTCTCGATAAAATCGGTCACTAGCCTGTTTTTGTGGGTTCTCCAACTCTTAGATATCACCTTCATTATATACTTAAGCCCCTCAGTCTTCATTGCATCTGGGAACTTCAAGTAGGGCATGACATGTTTATTAAACAATTCCCATTTCCTCTCATCAGTAAGGTTTTTGAATGATGGCATAACTAAGGATAGCTGTTGTCTAGCAATCAAACGAGCAAGCAATCGCAATCTTCGTTGTTGTTTCACCTCAATTGGCTTCCCATCTGGATGTATCTCTGTGACCTCGATCATGTCAGTAGGCCACTTAGATGCTGTCTTTGGTTTTTGGGGTCGGCGCACAGGCTCAGGCACAGACTGCTGCTGCTCATCATCAACGGGTAACTCTGCATCCTCAGAAACAGTTTGTGTCCCCGCTTCGTCGTCACCACTTGATGAAGAATCCGTGGAAGAAACCTATCAATCAAATTCGAGAAAGATGTGGTTTAGCAAATTGCAGAAGACCAAATTTAGATGCTAGAAATATGCTAAACACTTGAAATGACTGTGGGTGGTGATAGCTTACCATTTTGATGTGGAACTTGAAATGACCGAGGAGGAGGCCGGGGCGACGGGGGTGGTGACCGGTGGATCTCCAGCTCGGGGCCCCAACTCTTCCCGCCGCCGGCAAAGCCGCTGCGGCTGCCCTGCGCGTCCTCTTGCGTCTTGCTCGCGAATGGGAGAGTCGAGGGCGGGAGAGGCGGTGGCGCACGGGAGAGGCGCGCCGAGAGATGCGGCGGCGCACGGGAGAGATGCGGGGCTGCGGATGCGGCGGCGCACGGGAGAGATGCGGGGCTGCGGGGCTGCGGGAAACGGGAGGGAGGGACTGCGGGGCTGCGGCGACTTGGGGACTGAATTTGGGCCTGCTGGTTTCCGGCCCAAACAAAATAGAACGATTGGTGAAAAGCAAGCAAGCAAGCACCTGGCCATCCTTGAGGACGCCTCTGTAAACCCGGCCGAAGCCGCCCTTGCCGTCGAGGTTGCGATCGCTGAACATGTTGGTGGCCTCTTCCATCTCCTTGAGCGTGAACACCATCGTGCAGCTGCGTTTCTTGGGCGGCGGCTGATGCTCCTTCGCCTGCCATAGCTCAGCCGGCTTGTACACCCCTGCAGAGTGCAGAGGACAGTCCGTTCAGATCATCAAACCATAGCAAATTCAGAAGTATCCCTGACAGCAAGAACAACGAAATGCTAACTGTGCTTCAATAAAACATAACGTGAACTAATAAAGCTACAGAAACCCAAATTGGTCATGCGAATCACTCGAAATAGATGCAGTGACTAAGTAGTTTCATATTTCATTTCATCTGTTAGCATCACGAAGTTTCACTGATTTCATCATTTAAGTATCACTGTGACTGAACCTACTACGCTCGTATATGAATTACGGACAGACCAAGGATGGAGATACTTACCAGAGTTGTAAACGTACAGTTCGGTCTTCCAGTACTGCTATTTTGAACACTGTACAAAGGATGATTGGCATTGGACCAAGCTTGTGTTCTTCCTGGTAAGCCTCAATATACTGAAGGATCTTACATACCTGCTAATTACACCAATAAATATTTATGAATAATATTGCAAACATTATGCTTAGATGTAAAAAAGAACAGTGTTTCTACCTCTGCTCTACTGAAAGGAGAGCACTGAACCTCGATATGCAAAGCACCACAAATAGCCATTTGCAAGTATGGAGTTTCCTCAGCATTTGCAAAGCACCTACAGCAGTGCAAGCATGCCAGTACAATCAAACACCTTTTTTGTGAATTATCCAACATACATATTTTGGTGCAAGTGACTAGTTCAGATAAGCATTACTTTTTTGAGAACCTAACACTGTAATATCTCTTGCGTACCTTCAACAGATAAGCATTACTTTCTCTTGCGTACTTGCCGGTTTCGGACGGCCTTTTGCAACGGTGGCCTCTTCTACATGACCATGTCGTAAGTATGAAGTTTCCTCACTCTCGAGAATCATAGGGAGGGTCCAATCACCAAAAGGAGGGACTTCATCAAATTGATTGTACTCTTCCTCCTCCACAGCATCTTCAACTCCGACAACCCGTTTTTTACCGGGGAGAACTACAAGGCGTTTCTTGTTTTGCGTGTCGAGCACATAAAAGACTTGTGAAACCTGAGCTGCAAGTACGAATGGTTCATCCTTGTACCCAACCTGTTCAAAATCAACGGTAGTGAATCCATATCTGTCCTTGTTGATGCCCCTTGTGCCCTTAACCCAACGGCACCGAAAAACAGTCACCTTGAAGGGCTCCTTGACCCCAGGATAAGTTAGCTCCCAGATCTCCTCTATCTGACCATAGTATGCATCCTTCTGTACGTCAGTGTTGTCCAAAGCAACTACACGAACACCACTATTTTGGTACACACTTTTCTTGTCTTGAGCCAAGGTGTAAAATGTGTATCCATTTATGTCATATCCCTGATAACTTGTGATTGTGAACAAAGGGCCTTCTGCTAGGTTCCGAAGCCCTTCATCTGTGCAAGAGCTCAAACTGAGGATCCGCTTTTTGAACCAAATGTTGAATCCCTTCATATGTGCCCTCCCTATCCATGCTTCGCTCCGACCTGGATTCTCTTGACGCAACTGCTCCTTATGCTCCTCGATATAAGGAGACACTTCTAGTGTGTGTACCAACACGAGAAAGTGAGCCCGCTGGTAATCATCCGGATCTGGATTAAGTGTCTTCTTCCCAAGAGTCCCTATCCCCGCTAGCCTTCCCTCATGGGGAGACTTATATAAGCCGATTGGATTTGTAGGATCAATGTAACCAAGGCACCAATCAACCACCTCCTCAGCAGAGTAACCCTGGACCATGCTTCCCTCAGGATGAACCCGACTCTTTGTATACCGGTTCAAAGTGCTCATGAATCTCTCATACGGGTACATATGATGCAGGAACACGGGACCAAGATACTTTATTTCCTTGACCAGATGAGCAATGAGATGAACAGATATATCAAAGAATGCCGGTGGGAAGTACGCCTCTAGAAGAGACATTGTCTGGAAAAGCTTCTTCTCAAGATTGTGCAGTGACCTCTCATCAAGAACCTTCTGAGATATTGCATTGAAGAAGAAGCATAGGCTCATGATTGCCATTCGGACTTTTTCTGGCAAAATGTTCCTGATTCCAACCGCAAGCATTGTTGTGAGCATGACATCGCAATCGTGAGCCTTCATTGGGAGCATTTTGTTCTCTTTTGGCGCCACGAGCTTCCTGATGTCCGCTGAGTATCCGGAGGGAACTTTCACGCTACGGAAGAAGTCGCACAGCTCCTGCCTCTCTTCCTTAGTTAGATTTATGGCACATAATGGTAGCTGGGCACTGGGGCCCTCGGGACACAACTCGGGCCTGATATCCAAATCTTTCATGTCCGCTCGTGCATTTGCATGGTCCTTGCTTTTCCCCTTGGTGTTCAAGAGTGTTCCAAGTAAGCTCCCACAAACATTCTTTGTCACATGCATGACATCGATGCTGTGGCGAACTGCTAAGTCTTTCCAATAGGGTAGCTCCCATAGAATGGACTTCTTCTTCCACCTCTTATCAGCGACTTCTTCCTCCTTGCGCTTTCTCTTTCCAAGGGCACTCTTTTTGTTCTTCCCCAACGTAACATTGACATCCTTTACCTGGTCATAGACATCATGCCCAGTGAAATGCCTCGGAGCAGATCCCTTCTCAATTGTGCCATCAAACTGGCGTTTCATGAGCCGGTAAGGATGGGATCGGCTAAGGAAACGGCGATGTCTTATGTACACCCTCTTCTTCGAGTTGTTCAGCCAAAGACTCTCGGTATCATCTAAGCACTGAAAGCAATCTTTCTCTCCTTTGGACTGCCCAGACAAGCAACGGTGTCCCGGAACATCGGTGACGCTGGTTAACACCATTGCACGCAACTTGAATGACTCTCTCTTGAACCCATCATATACCTTGATACCGTCTGACCAGAGCGTCTTGAGCTCATCGACAACCGGCCTCAGATACACGTCGATGTCATTCCCTGGCTGATGCGGACCCGAGATCAAAAGTGGCATCATCATGTATTTCCTCCTGTTACACAGCCACGATGGAATGTTGTAGATCGATAACAACACAGGCCAGACACTGTGCGAGCTGCTCCTGTTACCGAACGGGTTCATGCCATCTGTGCTCAGTGCAAAGCGAATGTTTCTTGGCTCATCTTTAAAAGATGCATACTTGGAGTCGATGACGCGCCACTGAATAGCATCTGCTGGATGCCGTAGGTAACCATCATTCTTGCGTCCCTCCTTGTGCCAACTCAACAACTGCGCGTCCTTGGCAGTTGCAAACAAACGCTTCAGGCGAGGGATTATAGGGAAGTACCATACCACCTTCCAAGGAGCTCCATGCCTCTTGTCCTCATCACCCCCAGTCATTTCTTCGTTTGTATCGAGAGACTCCACACTCGGGGCATTCGGTCAGTTTTTCATTTTCTTTACCATGGTACAGTATACAGTCATTCTTGCAGGCATCGATTTTCTCGACCTCCAATCCCATAGGGCAAACAATCTGCTTGGCCTCATATGTGGTCTTGGGTAACTCATTCCCCTCAGGCAACATGTCCTCTAATCGATGTAGCAATGCATCGAAGCTCCGGTCAGTCCAATGATATGTCGCCTTCAACTGGAGAAGCGTGAGAGTAGCAAACAACTTTGAATACTTTGCCTTGCAGCTCTGATGGAGAGGAGTCCTCATGTCTGCCATCAACCTCTTCAGCTTCTTCATCTCCGCCTCAGTGTACTCATCAAAGCCCATGGCATCACGCACCATCTCCTCAAGGTCCTGTGACTTCTGGGCATAATTGGCACTGATATCTGCTAGCTTGTCATCGGTGAGAGCCGGGATGCAAAAGGGTCCTTCCTCGTTGTCCTGACCAGCACCATGAGTTCCATCATCCTGACGTAGGTCACCAGAGAATCCTTGGTCCATACAACCAGCTTGCAAGTCTCGATCATTAACTCCTTCTTCTCCATGCTTGTTCCAACATCTGTAGTGATCCATGAATCCTCGGAGGATCAGGTGGGCATGGAGTGTTAATGAACTCGAGAACTGCTTCTTATTCTCACAATCAATGCATGGACACCACATAGTTGTCTTGTGCCGATTCAACATATCCGCCTCTGCAGCTCTTATGAATAATTTCAGACCATCTAAGTACTGAGCACATGCACGGTTGCGAAGAGACATCCAGCTCCGATCCTCCATATCTACAAAAGTATGAAAACAAATGAAATCAACTAATCCTTGCATGAAAATCCTATAAATTACTTGAATAGTAAATTTACTATTGCATCAGTGTGACACTCCAAAGAAAAAGATATGACTAGCCAAAGCTCTATGAAAAACAAGTTGCACTGAAGTAGAGCTTAGCTTGGCTATGTGAGTTCAGTCAGACCTGATATTGAACTAACAGCCAAAGAAGACAACAACTAGCTAGAACAGGGTACTAAGCTGTATACCACTGATAGAAAAATATTATGCATTAAACTGAACAGAGAGCACACCTACTGTCTATTTTGCAATGAAATTTTCGTTTGCAGCTTACAGACTCTACAGATTGCTGTCAATTGACAGTTACAGACTCTCTGAACGCTTCCACATGACAGCACCGGATCCATTTCTCGCACAATCAAGAACACAGCCGAAGGGAAAAAGGGAAAAGAAGTGAGCGATGATGTACCTCTGCTCGAGGTGGGCGATGGACGCGAGCGAATCTCGCCCTTGCTGACACGAAGACGGCCGTGCTCGATCTGGTCCGACGATGCTGCGCCCTGGAGGCCGCCGCCGACACGTGACCGCCGGGGCCTGGGCTCGAGTGATGGGGCGGCGCAGAGGTGGGGGGCTCTGGCCGGAGATGCAGGTGCCGAGATGGGCGGCCGCGACGGCCGGAGCTGGAGGAGCCGAGGTGGGCGCGCGGCGCGCGCGGCGACTGCCGGAGCTCTGGACGCGCCGGGATTGGGAGTCCACCGGGGTGGGGTGGGGGCTGCCTCCGGCCGGAGCTGTAGGTGCCGTGGTGTGGGGACTCCACAGGGCACCGGCCGGAGCTGCAGGTCGACGGCGGCGGTCGGCGGTCGGAGCTCCACGCGTTTTTTATTTCGACCGGGACATTTTTTTTAGGGGACGAAGCCAACATGAGTTAATTAGATCGGTGATGTAGATGTGTCCCCGGCCACAACTCAGTGACGCGTCTTTAGAACACACGTCACATTTATTATCTGTGACTCGTGTTATCGAGAAGTGTCACGGATATGCTTTCCTATTGGTGACGCGTCCAGAAAAAACGCGTCACATGCCTTATCTGTGACGCGTTTTGTTAACGCACGTCACGAATACATCGTTATTAGTGACGCGTCTTGCTCCTGGGGCATGGGCAACAACTAATCGGTGACGCGTCTCGTGAACCCGCGTCACGGATAGATTATTGGTGACGCGTTTCGTTTTTGTGTCACGAATCGTCGTGTCACTGATAACGTTTTCTGGCATAGTGCATTTTGTTGAAAAAACGGCTGCCACGTGAGTGTGGTTCAACGGCCAACCAAAGTTAAGTGTTCCAATATGTAGGGGGATCTCATCGACACAGATAAATGCAAACGAGAGCAAATTAATACGTAATATAGATTAATGATCAGAGACACGTGAGTGTGGTTCAACGGCCAACCAAAGTTAAGTGTTCCTATCACAATGAGCAAAAGGCAACCTCCCAGGGCTGGACAGCCCTGCGAGCGTCCTCACTCCTCAGGGCTCCATTTCTAGCCGCGCGACTTAGAGTAAAACAGGAATAGTAAGGTACCACGTCCCACTCGCTAGCGCAGGGCGAGCTTACCCGATCGAGCTAGCTAGCCTTGCGCAACCACCGACATGGTCCACCGCATCTCGAATCTGAAATCATTTTTGGTGGCCTGCAAAGCAAGATCACGATTAGAGCTTTTCTTCTTCTTCTTTTTAAACGTGTGCTTGCCCGTACCTGCCTGGGAGCGTTATGCAGAATTGATCTGTAGCAACACCTTCAGTTAAAAATGTAGAGAAGGCTCTGTCGTCCAAAATCACCTCTAAAAATAATTTCAAAAAAAAAACATCTTCTGAAAATCTATTTTCAGCTGCCTCTAATGATGCCCTACTTAATTTTAGAGGCGACTGAATCTAGAGCTGCCCATAAAAAATGATTTGTAGAGACGGCTGAATCTAGAGCTATATCTGAAAATAGGAGCAACATAATAAAAATTAGGCAAAAGTTGCTAGTTACACTGAAAGTAAGGTTGTTTTTCCAGCGGACACAAAAAATAAATCGATTTGCTGGTGGACATTCTACTCTATACCAAATTTAATGGAGGACACCGAACGCATTAAAATATTTATTTCTGGCCTAGGAGGTGAGAGAACAGCTATGAAATGACAAATTTTCCCCTTGCTCTTTCTTCTTCCTGACCCAGGGGCAACATCGTCATTTCATAGCTATTCTCTCACCTCTTGAGCCATAAATAAATATTTTAATGCATTCGGCGTCCTCCAGCAAATTTGGCTCAAAGTAGAGTGTCCACTAGCCAATTGATTTATTTTCACAGTCCCCTAGCAAAGCAACTTCATTTTCAGCGTCCATCAGCAAATTTTGCCTAAAATTTCTAATTTTTTCAAACAAAATCGGATGAAGATAAATTTTATATGAGATATACAAGTTTATAGTTCATTACTTCTCCATTTGAAACAATTTAGGTTCATTCCTTTTTTAATTTCTCACATTTTAAAACCCAACTTTTTTTAATTGTTCAAACGACCCCGTATGGAGAAATGACCATAATAAAGTTAAGATCTCGAAAAGACCAACAAATTGCGGTTGATAACTTTTTTCATTTGAGATAATCTTTTGTCCCAAAATTCAGTTTGAAGTCCTCACAATTAAATTTAAATTTTTTGAACGACCAAAACAAAGTTGTAGATTTGCCGATAAGTTATACTATGAATTTGTTCAAAATCCAAATATTCATTTCAACCCACCATCCAAAAAAAACTTGATATTTTAGTTTTGTCCTAAGTTAAACCATTTTTAGTTTGACCAAATCTATATAAAAATTTGTTAATATAGATGACACCAAATAGGTATACTATGGAACTATATTGCATAAAGAATCCAATGATACTGATTCGATAATATAAACATTATATTAGTATTCTAGTGTATAAACTTCACATAGTTTGAATTAGGAAAAAACTAAAGCGTAAGTTTTTTGGGTCGGAGGTAGTAAAAAAAATGTATCTAGCTCTTAGTTACACTTGACTTTTCGGTACAATGGTTAGGAAATGCACGCGTGCGTAGCAAAAACTCAGGTGACTTCTGACGCGAGACGATGAGACCAGAAGATTAAAAAAAAACAACTATTTTTAAGACCTTATTTATGTTTTATGGATAGGAGACACCCAGCAAATCAATTTCTAGAAATGGTTGGGGCATGTACCTCTACAAATACTTTAGCTAGTAGTGTCATATCGCTAGTCTCTCTCTCCATTTTATATACTCGCACGAGTAATTACTCCTATAATCAATAAATCACCTTGTATATGTACATAATCTTTTATCAGTTTAAGTATGTTGACATACTAATATTAAGATACTCCAGATCTTTACTATGTGAAAAAAAATTCAAAAGAACATATATTTTTTAATATATTATATAATAGCATATAAAATAAGTATAACCATATACTCTAAGTATATATATACATACTTGTCGTACATAGTACTCTAGATGGTCTAGTATGATAATATACTCCATTTACATACACTTCGTCGGGCCATATAGACGTGGGAGTAACTAGGAAATAATTTCCATATATATATATATATATATATATATATATATATATATATATATATATATATATATATATATATATATATATATATATATATATATATATATATATATATATCTTTTGCACATAGGAGACGGGACTAGCTAGTAGTACATTGCTGCATTCACTCAAGTACATAACGCAAGTGGCTGCTAGACGACCGATCGATCGAGAGCCAGCCATGGAAGAAATGATGCAGGTGCTTCCGGTGGCCCTGGCCGTGTTTGTCCTCCTCGCCGCCGCCGCTTCGCTGCGCAGCCGCAGGCACTGCGCAGGCAACACGCGCCGCACCGTGCCAGTCCCGGCAACAATCGAGGTCAGAGACCCCGAGGCCGCCCGGCTCATGATCATCGACCACGCCGACTCCTTCTCCGACCACCCCCCCTTCCCCGTGGACCTCGACGCCGGGCACCCCAAAACCAGCAGCATCAACAGCGCGCCCTACGGCCCGCTCTGGCGCGTGCTCCGGTGCAACCCATGGTTCAGAATTTCGGCCTAAAATTCACGAATTTCGGCGAAATTCGTTTCTATCGGCCTGGTCCGGTAAAGGCCCAAACCGGTGAAAACATTTCGGCCTGTTTTGATTTTTTTTTAGCCCATCACAGTCGGACTGGCCCAGTAATTCCTTCCCAACTATATAATACCTGAGCTGAAACCCTAGCTGTTCTCAAATTCATTTCTCTCTCCTCGACTCTCAGGCTCTCAGCCGCCCGCCGCCGCCGCCGCCTGGCACCTGCCTCTACCCCAGCCCCAGCCCCTGGGCGACCTCGCCCCCGGCCCCAGCCAGCCCCTGCCCCGGGTGACCTCGCCATCAGGTTCTTGTACCAGGACGGCCACATCGATGCGTGGCTTCTCTTGTCAACGCATTGAATCGGACTACTTACTGCGTGCAGGTACATGGATGACACGAGGGGAAGACTCCCTGTCGATGCTCGCGGGAAAGGAGCCGATGCTGACGGTGCAGCAGGAGGAGCCACCAAGAAAGCTGCTGTAGGCAAGAGGAATGCTTCGACAGGTGATCTGTACAATTGTTTTTCGATCTTGCAATTTCATATGCACAAAGCCTATATTTTTCTATCAAGGATGTCTCGTTCTGAGTAGATTAGTACTTGAATGCAACTGAACCTTGTACAGCATTAACTATGGGATATTTACATGATCCATGAGAATTTAGTTGTTGTTTTTATGTTTTAGATAAATTGTTCTCTTGGTCAGCCTTTTAGTTTGAGCAAAGCATTAATCTGCATAGTTTTGTCTGTACATCATTAATACTTGTGTCAAACATGAGTATCGAGCAGCAACAACCAAGTTAAAGATGAGCGTTGTGTATCGGCTGGAAAGAAGTAACTAATGCAAACAATTGTCGACAACATATGTCCATGTGGTAGTCATACATGAAAATGGGTTTGCACTTGTACTATTTTGTGCTTGCTTCTCTCATTTATTGAATCCACTAGTTACTCACCATGTCCTTGTGGTAGTCATACATCTGAGATATGCTTATAGGCTTAGATTTAGTCACTTAGCTAATTTAGAACTGTTATTTTGCGCAGCCATTGATAGTGTATGGACCCATGGTATACCATTTGGATCTGGATTCAAATGCCACTACTGCAATAGAGCATTCTCAGGTGGAGGTGCAACCCGGTTCAAAGAACATTTGGCGGGGATCATTGGGAATGTGGAAGCGTGCCAGAAGGTGCCAAAGGATGTGCGGAAGTGTATGGAGGAAAGCAGAACAGAAGGGAAGAGAGCAAGGGCGGTGAACAAGGCTAGAAAGAAAAGAATGGATGATGAAATTGCACGGTCTGTTGGAGTAGAAGAAGTATTTTGATATTTCTGGAAATCTGCATATTAACATATTTGATTGACTAATTGTGCTTTCTGATAGATGAAGATAAGGTCCCTTCCTCTAAGAAGCAGCAAGGGCTGAAAGAAGAGAGGATTTCCAATCCATGTCCTGCTCCAGAAACGCATGGTGATGATGAAACCGCGCTAGCAGGTTCTAAATCATTGTTGTGTCCATTTTTGTCTGTTAGCATAGTGAAATATTTCCAAGTATTTTTGCATGCTTATTATTATTTTGTAGGGGAGGGAATTGATTGTAGACCGAGGAGGGCGTGTCGAAACAAAACCAAGGATATTTATTCTCTATTAGGTGGAGTTGTTTCACCGTACATTTGTTAAATTGTTTTGTTTAATCTATTTCTAAGTTTTGCTCGTGTGCAGGTTGCAAGTAGTAAACTGGAGCCTTCACCACAGAGTTATGCTTCACCATCGAGAGAGACTATTTTTCTTATGATTTGTTGTATCTCTGTATGGAACTGTGAAGTGGACTGTTAGATTTACTTTGGACTATTTAAGTGGACTGATTATTAAGTGGAAAAACTATTTAATTCTATGATTTTGCTTAATTTTAGACTATGATTTGTTGTATCTCTATATGAACTGTTTAAGTGCACTGTTAGATCATTTGCTATCTAGATTTGGAAAAACTACTTTGTTCTATGATTTTGCTTAATTTTGGACTTTCTTTTTTGCCGATTTTCGGCCAAATTTTCTTATTTCTTCAAAAATCAGTTTGAGCATTTTTTTGCACCCGAAAAATCCGAAAATCACCGAAAATCCCGATGGTGAGGCTCATCTGGGAGTTCCTGGGAGCAGGCACGGAGACGGTGGTGGCGTGCGTCGAGTGGACGCTCGCGCGCCTCGTCGCGCATCCGGGGGTCCAGAAGAAGCTGCACCGTGAGCTCAGCGGCGGCGACCAGCGGAGCTTCCAAGACTTACCGTACCTACGGGCCGTCATCCTCGAGAGCCTGCGGCTGCACCCGCCGGTGCCATTCATCCTGCGCGACGTCGTCGGACTACCTGAGATCGCGGGGGCAACGGAGGTTGGGAGAGCAGTCCCACTCCCGCCGCCAGATGGCACGCCGGTGCGCTTCGTGTTCATGGCAGAGGACATCGCGAGGGACCCCAAGGCGTGGACAGACCCTGAGGAGTTCTGGCCGGAGCGGTTCCTCGACGGCGGCGAAGGGGAGGACGTGAGCCCGTCTCCAGGGCCCAAGGAGATCAGGATGATGCCGTTCGGAGCCGGGCGCAGGCATTGCCCTGGCGCGGGGCTTGCCATGATTCAGGCCAAGTGCTTCGTGGCCGCACTCGTGCGCGAGTTCGAGTGGGCGCTGCCGGCGACTGGCGGCGGCGTTGACCACACGTCCACCAACGCTTTGTTCTTGAAGGTGATGGCGTCGCCGCTTAGAGCGTGCATCGTGCCACGCCGGTCCTAGTTGATGATGTGGAATCATGCGATTGATTGATGCATCGGTTTTCTCAAGTGACAGCTGTTTCGGTAATTCGGTTCCTGTTTTGCTTAGAGCATCTCCGATAGTTACCGAAATAATAATGGATAAATCAATGAGTTTTCAAAGTGGCTAAAAAATATTACCGTTTCCAAACACTAGCTTCAAAAATCTAGAAGACATTTTACATCAAGAATCTTGAACTAATTATAAATTACTCTTACCAGTTTTTTATTTTCTTAATCTCTTTGTACATTTGTGTTGGAAATCCTATCCTACTTCAATTCTTACTCTTCCCGCGTCCTTCCACTTTTAGATTGGCAGACAGATACACCACGGACCGCGCAATTTTTTCCAATTGCGGAAAAATTGGGAGTTGAACTATGGAGTTGTGGAGGGTATTTTTTTTTTACAATTTTGTCAAAAAAATGTAGATTAGGAGGGTGTGTTTGGTAGTGATCTATATTCTAAGAAACCTTTTGGATCAAGATTCTCTCAAGGAATGTTACGTATCGGAATCAATTTGTGACATCATTTGGCTGGTAGGCTACATTCCGACTAAAAAACTATTTTTTCATAAAAAATATATAAATAAAAATTTTCATTTAGAGAACCTTTGGAGGGCAAAGAACAACTTAAATACTACTCATTTACTTATTTCACTTAAAAAGAATTAATAAAAAGCTTGTCGAGGGGTGGGGGAGGACAAGAATTAGAATCGTGTGAAACTAGCTAAGTGCCCTTTCTCATTGCTACGCATAAAAACAAGAAATCGTTGTAGTGATTCCCGGGTGAAACATTTCTCGTGTGACCTATTTGGCAGTGATTCTATCGATTCTTGCAAGAATGAGAAATGTTTCTGTTCGCCAAACGGGGTCTTCGTGTCAGGGGATGGTAATTCCTCTGGTGGAGTATACGTGCCTACAATGTGAAACTCAGTTAGTTTTACTATCAATGCAGGTGGAAATCAATTACACATTATATTATAGTTACACGAGTTTGGTTCCACCTATCCATGAACATGGCATTCAATCGAAATTTAACTTGTATTTTGACATGTTCCTCATTTGTCAATTTGTAATAATAAAACTAAATTTTGGGGTTTCTAATGTAGAAATTAGATTTAATTCGTCAAATTTAAAACTTTTAAGATTACTGGACAAACATCATTGGTTTTTATATTCTATGACAAAAAATATATATAAAATGAATTGGATGCCACTACAGAAAAAGTGCTAAGAGGGAAGAGACCAGCATAAAGAGATGGAGAGACATATCTAGATGGACGCAAAAATTCTCTCCAGATTGTCCTCAGGATAATATTTGACTCACTATTTGACCAACAGTCAATGCACAGTGTTGTAGCCAACGTATCCTGCATGTGCAATGTGCTGGTGCATGTTTATTCAAGAAAGAGGTACTCGATATCATCATAAAATGTATTGAAAGGCCCACGTTTGTGCTCGGCCCAAGCTTATTTCTAACGATGGGCCTATCCTATTTGAGGCCCGATTTCCAACTTTACGGCGCCCATTTTCAGGCCTAATTTAATTTTTGGCGTAGGCTATTTTTTTTTATAAGAGCAGCTCCAACAGTATCAAAAGAGCCAATTCATAGCTTATTTGAGCATCTCCAAGAGTTTGCTATCTCAACTTGGCATCCATATAATTTTGGCAAAACAAGAAAAAATAGCCTCCAACAGTTTGGCAAAACAACTTGGCATCAATAGCAACTTGGTAAATCTTCCCTCCGCGCGCGCAAATATACGCGCGCCTATACGGCTTGGCATCCGGGGCTCTTCGTTTCTTAGCGGGGCTCTTCGTTCGCTTAGCGGGCCTCTTCGTTTTGTTAACGGGTTTTTTTATTTTACCAAGTCAAAAATACCAAACTCTTGGAGATGGATTGTTTTTTTACTTGGCATATAATTTTGAGAGTTGGCAAATCACGAGATTTACCAAGTAAAATTTAACAAACTCTTGGAGATGCTCACCAGGTAGGGGTTCTCGGCGCTTTGCGTTTGAGAGCTCGGTGGACCTCAAGATCAAAGACTTGTCGTGGCTCTTGTTGGCCCTCATCGACAACTCGCTACGGCCCTCATCGGCCCTATCTGAGATGCAACTTCAGCGCTATCCCATGGCAGCTTGGCCTCTCCATGCTGATCCCCGTCGATATACATGACCAACCCGTCGACTACATCGAGTTGACATCAACTCGAGATCAACACCAACGAGCGACCAGATAGCCAGTTAGCCACGTGCTACAAGATGCAAGCAAGCAAATTATGGAGGGACATACCAGTGCACGACTGCACGTTACCATCAATACAGTATACACGTACATAGGTGGCCATTTCAATTGACTCGGACAAGCTAAGTCGCATCCGTCTCGGCTCCGGTGGCCGTTTCGATTGACTCGGACAGGCTAAGTCGCATCCGTCTCGGCCACATGCTATTCGATGCGTGCTGCCGGTTCCGAGCCTCGACGGCACAGCTACCCTGCACGTACGGCGAGGGAGTCCTATACTCCTACGAGACTCAAGATATATAACTCCGGAACGCAAGCATTACTACCCGAACGTCCAGCCGCATCGCAAGATGTACAGCAACAACCTGGAAGTTGCGGTGTCCAACTACTCTGCTGCGCACTTGATTGACGGCCGCATAAGACTCGCCGACGACTACTTCAACTTTGCGAGAGCGCTCAGCAACCCGCGGACGACTACTTCGACTATTCGTCTCGACTACTTCAACGGGCAACTCACCGACGGCTACTTCGACCATGCCACGACGTCCGCCGACGACTACCCCGACTACTCATCTCGACTAGAAAACTAGTCGGGAGCGGGCCTCACACCGTCGACAACTAGTTGGAATCAACAACCGTCCGGCTTCATCAACGACCGCCACAGCTTCATCCACAACACGGCCACGAACCAAGCTAAGTCACGACTCATTTTTTATATATTCCGGATATTATTCGTATGCCACTGTGGCCATATCATCTTCCCTTAACAGCTGTTAATTTTCTCGGATAGTAAGCCTTAATTCGTGAAGCTTGTTTTCTCGAATGGATGGTCACGTCAATGAACCTCTGAACCATACGGATGGTCACGTCAAAGAACCTCTGAACCATACGGGTGGTCACGTCAATGGACCTCTGAACCATACGCGAGATTCAAGTGCTTAAACGTAACAGGCTACTACCCAGAAAATTAACCGACCTAGCAAGGGAAGACACAAAAAATCATCATGCGAGCAAACATAGTGCTCTAGGTCTTCTCTTAACGGTCGCCGAATTCCTCAGGTAGAACACACCTTAATCCGTGAAGCTTGTCTACTCACATGGACGGTCACGAACCGAGTGCCAGGCTCACATGGTCACGTCATGAACCTCTGAACCATACGCCAGAGATTCAAGTGCTTAAACGTAACAGGACACTACCTGAGGAATTTGCATGGCCTAGCAAGAGCAAGGCGCAAAAAGTTTATATGCATTTCATAATGCAGGGGCCCGCCCCTGATTGATTATTCAAATATGGGACATGCTCCCCACTTCATATCTGGAATGTCATTTACAACATATTTTTATGTTTAACATGCAGGGGAGCTACATCGGTATCATGAGATCAGGAAAACACGCTCCTGAGAGCTAGTCCAGAAACAACCCGGATTGATCAGAAAACAACCCGGATGAGGTACATACAAGTTCAGAAAGAACCTGGACGAAGCGCAAACAACCCCGAAGAGGTGCTGCAAGTACCAAGACAAATTCAGAAAGAACCCGGATTGATCAGAAAACAACCCGGATGAGGTACATACAAGTTCAGAAAGAACCTGGACGAAGCGCAAACAACCCCGAAGAGGTGCTGCAAGTACCAAGACAAATTCAGAAAGAATCCGGATTGATCAGAAAACAACCCGGATGAGGTACATACAAGTTCAGAAAGGACCTGGACGAAGTGCAAACAACCTGGAAGAGGTGCGGCAAGAACCAAGACAAGATCAGAAAGAATTCGGATGAATAAAAAACAACCTGGAAGAACATTTCAGAAAGAACTCGGATTGATAAAAAAAAACAACCCGGATGAGGTACATACAAATTCAGAAAGAACCTGGACGAAGTGCAAACAACCTAGAAGAGGGACATCAAGAACCAGAGAAGTTTAGAAACGACCTCGTTGAATAAAAAACAACTCGGAAGAGCATCACGGCTTAGTCAAAAAACTAAGCTCCCTCGAGCCTCTTGCTTTTGCTTGCAAAAGTTGGAGGGTCCAGATTCTTGTCTTCAAAAAATTTTTGGGGTTATATATCCCACAGCCCCAGAGCCTTTTCCGAGTACTTTTCTTTAGAATAGAAATCGGATGAAGGGTCTTGATGTGTTGTCTTTGTTGTAGTCTTGAGTACTTGTATTCTTGGTCTTTCATCCTTGAATTCGAGCCCCCGAGCGTAGTTGAAGCGAATGCCGAGCCCCCGAGCTTAGTTTTTTGACTAAGCCGTGATGCTCTTCCGAGTTGTTTTTTATTCAACGAGGTCGTTTCTAGACTTCTCTGGTTCTTGATGTCCCTCTTCCAGGTTGTTTGCACTTCGTCCAGGTTCTTTCTGAATTTGTATGTACCTCATCCGGGTTGTTTTTTTTATCAATCCGAGTTCTTTCTGAAATGTTCTTCCAGGTTGTTTTTGATTCATCCGGATTCTTTCTGATCTTGTCTTGGTTCTTGCCGCACCTCTTCCAGGTTGTTTGCACTTCGTCCAAGTCCTTTCTGAACTTGTATGTACCTCATCCGGGTTGTTTTCTGATCAATCCGGGTTCTTTCTGAATTTGTCTTGGTACTTGCAGCACCTCTTCGGGGTTGTTTGCGCTTCGTCCAGGTTCTTTCTGAACTTGTATGTACCTCATCCGGGTTGTTTTCTGATCAATCCGGGTTCTTTCTGAATTTGTCTTGGTACTTGCAGCACCTCTTCGGGGTTGTTTGCGCTTCGTCCAGGTTCTTTCTGAACTTGTATGTACCTCATCCGGGTTGTTTTCTGATCAATCCGGGTTGTTTCTGGACTAGCTCTCAGGAGCGTGTTTTCCTGATCTCATGGTACCGATGTAGCTCCCCTGCATGTTAAACATAAAAATATGTTGTAAATGACATTCCGGATATGAAGTGGGGAGCATGTCCCATATTTGAATAATCAATCAGGGGCGGGCCCCTGCATTATGAAATGCATATAAACTTTTTGCGCCTTGCTCTTGCTAGGCCATGCAAATTCCTCAGGTAGTGTCCTGTTACGTTTAAGCACTTGAATCTCTGGCGTATGGTTCAGAGGTTCATGACGTGACCATGTGAGCCTGGCACTCGGTTCGTGACCGTCCATGTGAGTAGACAAGCTTCACGGATTAAGGCGTGTTCTACCTGAGGAATTCGGCGACCGTTAAGAGAAGACCTAGAGCACTATGTTTGCTCGCATGATGATTTTTTGTGTCTTCCCTTGCTAGGTCGGTTAATTTTCTGGGTAGTAGCCTGTTACGTTTAAGCACTTGAATCTCGCGTATGGTTCAGAGGTCCATTGACGTGACCACCCGTATGGTTCAGAGGTTCTTTGACGTGACCATTCGTATGGTTCAGAGGTTCATTGACGTGACCATCCATTCGAGAAAACAAGCTTCACGAATTAAGGCTTACTATCCGAGAAAATTAACAGCCGTTAAGGGAAGATGATATGGCCACAGTGGCATACGAATAATATCCGGAATATATAAAAAATGAGTCGTGACTTAGCTTGGTTCGTGGCCGTGTTGTGGATGAAGCTGTGGCGGTCGTTGATGAAGCGGGACGGTTGTTGATTCCAACTAGTTGTCGACGGTGTGAGGCCCGCTCCCGACTAGTTTTCTAGTCGAGATGAGTAGTCGGGGTAGTCGTCGGCGGACGTCGTGGCATGGTCGAAGTAGCCATCGGTGAGTTGCCCGTTGAAGTAGTCGAGACGAATAGTCGAAGTAGTCGTCCGCGGGTTGCTGAGCGCTCTCGCAAAGTTGAAGTAGTCGTCGGCGAGTCTTATGCGGCCGTCAATCAAGTGCGCAGCAGAGTAGTTGGACACCGCAACTTCCAGGTTGTTGCTGTACATCTTGCGATGCGGCTGGACGTTCGGGTAGTAATGCTTGCGTTCCGGAGTTATATATCTTGAGTCTCGTAGGAGTATAGGACTCCCTCGCCGTACATGCAGGGTAGCTGTGCCGTCGAGGCTCGGAACCGGCAGCACGCATCGAATAGCATGTGGCCGAGACGGATGCGACTTAGCCTGTCCGAGTCGATCGAAACGGCCACCGGAGCCGAGACGGATGCGACTTAGCTTGTCCGAGTCAATCGAAATGGCCACCTATGTACGTGTATACTGTATTGACGGTAACGTGCAGTCGTGCACTGGTATGTCCCTCCATAATTTTCTTGCTTGCATCTTGTAGCACGTGGCTAACTGGCTATCTGGTCGCTCGTTGGTGTTGATCTCGAGTTGATGTCAACTCGATGTAGTCGACGGGTTGGTCATGTATATCGACGGGGATCAGCATGGAGAGGCCAAGCTGCCACGGGATAGCGCTGAAGTTGCATCTCAGATAGGGCCGATGAGGGCCGTAGCGAGTTGTCGATGAGGGCCAACAAGAGCCACGACAAGTCTTTGATCTTGAGGTCCACCGAGCTCTCAAACGCAAAGCGCCGAGAACCCCTACCTGGCGCGCCAGCTGTCGATGTTTTACCACCGGCAACCCGTCTCGGGGTACCCGGGACGGTGATTTGTTCGGAGGGGTATCGGCGTTTGCAGGAACTCGATCGTAAACACAGGGAGACAACGATTTATACTGACCAAGAGGGGGAGAGTTTGATAAGCTGGTTCTCCGTAAAGAGCTAAGCTCTTACGGAGATCTATAATTCGTGTGTTTTTATCACTTTTTATTTAAAAAAATTGCCTGTTAGGTTACTACATGTTTATATTTTTTTTAAAGTTTATATGAGTTAGCAAGTTGATTCTGTTGTTGAGGGTGCCCTAATGTTAGCGAGACCCAATTATTTTCAGACCAAGAGACCAATTATAAAAAAAAAAACATAACAATTTAGAGCCCATTAAATAAGAATATAGAAATATATTAGTCAATTAATTAACACATCAACTGATAATAGCAATTCACACTGTAAGCAAATTTTTATATTGCTCTCTAATGCTAGAATATCCTTTTCCCCACCCGTCAGAACTCAAAAGCGATTGTTGATTGAAAGTTCAGAGATTAGCACGAGGCAATACCCACCACACAATTACATTTAGATATGGAGGTCTGATCGATGCTGGTGTTTATGCGTGCTGCATGGTGATTGGTGAGTGGTGGTGAGCTGACGCCGTCGTGACACGGTGTGCCTCTCTCTAGTATGCTCTGCTGGCTGCTGGTGGATGGCGTTTGGTGTTTGTTTGCCCGCGTGTACCATACGTGTCATGTCAAGAGGTGATAATCATAGTCACATCTACAGGTGCCCCGCACCGCCTGTCGTCATCCCGTTGATTGGTTTCTAGGCTGATAAGTCCGGCTGGTGTTGATTTATTGTAAGAGAAAAACAAAGTCCTAATTAAAACGAACAAGCGTACAAGCTGATCGTGGTGAGAAAATTTGAAGCACGGGTGCTGCGCTCTCGGTGCTGTGCGTCAAGCCGTCAACGCACGGCTGGAGACGGAGAAATACAGGACAAGTGAACTACGACTCTGGTCCGGCTAGATCGGGTCGTGATCGTCAGTTCGTCACGATCAACTGGAAGCAGCAGTCGTTCCCTGATTACATCCTGCAAAGTACACCTTGAGAGAAATGCGAAACGACAGAGGAACAAGAGAAAACACAGAAATAGAATAAAATAAAAAGCGAAAAATCCATGACACAGGAATTGCAACTTTGAGATGTTTAGATTGCAGGAGTTTGGAAAGATCAATCATCACATGTCTCTAAACAACAAATCAGTCACCAACATTGCTAGTATTTTTTTTGAAAGGGGAGACCTTAATAATAGAAGGTCAATATGATTATGATCGCAGGCTAAAGCCACCGACACGCAGGTCGGGATGTCATTAGCAACAGAAACATATGAAAGCTCTCTCCTACCAAACTGACATAGCTCATGGGCTACCTCATTTGCACTCCGACGACACTTGGAGATTCTGACTTTCTGAAAGTTCTTGAGGATTTCCTTCGCTTCTTCTATGGTATGGCATAATATAGATCGGTTTTTGCACTTGTCTTCTAGATGATGCACTGTTGCGAGGCAGTCAGATTCCAACCAGAGGCACCCTTTCCACAAAGATAATGTGTGCTTTAGACCCATCCACGTAGCTAGACATTCCGCTTCTTCAGCCAACTTGCATAGTTGATCGCTTAACCATCCTGGGAACAAAACCTCGCCCATATGGTTCCTTGCAATGAAACCAAGTCCGGCATAACCAGGGTTCAAAATTTCGGCGAAATTTCGCGAAATTCGGTAATTTCGGTGGTGGCCGAAAGAAAAATCCGAAATTTTGTAACACACTAATACATGTGTTATATAACTTTAGACTCATTTTTTTATTGTTTATATTGCATATTTTTGTATTCAATAGATGTGTAGTCATGTAGTCATACTAATATTTGTTTAGATTTAAATGTTTTTTTAGAAAAAAGCATACTTCATGTGCTAGTCTCTAAAAAAATTTCGTCAAAATTTCAGCCGAATTTCACGAAATTCGGTAGTTTCGGTGGTGGCCGAAATTTTTGCAATACCGAAATTAAAAACCCTGGGCATAACCGGAGAGGGGGTCGAAACATGCATCAACATTTAGTTTTATCCAATCGAGGGGAGATGGCGACCAAGGAACTTTGTCTTTTATGTCATACTGAGGAGCAGAGTAGTGTTGTACAGGCTACGGATTACTGATTTCTTTGCCCTTTCCAAGTGCTGGCAGATTGTTGTTTGGTTTCATCGAGACGATATAATTCTGAAGGAATTCTACTAAAGCAGATATAGGACTTTCACCTTTCCCCAAGATGATATCATTTCTAAGGTGCCAGGTTCTCCAAAAAAGGAACATCAATTTAGCTCATGCCTCTTTGTTGACAGTATTTAGGACTAGCATCCATTCAGGTCCTGTGTAAATAAACAGAGTCTCTTCAGGGAGGTCCCAAACTTGGCGTAGGGCATGTCGTAGAGCAACAGCTTTCGTGCATTGGACCATAGCATGGTGATCATTTTCTGGTTCCAGGCCGCAGATGGAGCAAGTGGCATCCGGGATTAGGTGACGTTTCAGTCTGTTTGTTTGCACAGCCAAGCCATTCAGGGCCAACTTCCAGGTGAAAACTTTTATTTTCTGGGGCACAGGGGTTGCCCATATTGCCTCAAAATTCTTCCTATCAGCAGATGAGCTTGTACTGCTGTCATTGGAATTTAACTCCACAGCAAGTTTATACGCACTCCTAACAGAGAATATGTCATTTTTCTCAAAGTGCCAGGCAAGGATATCCATACCTTCAATTTCTGGAATCCTGATGTTGAGAACTTCTTCAGCTTCATGCTGAAAGAAAATTTGCTTGATGAGTGATTCATTCCAGCGTCTTGAATTATTTAGAAGCAAATCAGACACTCTGCGGATCCTGGTGACTTTTGCTGGTCTGGAGACTTTCACTGAATTTGATTGAGGTATACAATTATCCCTCCAGATTTGGATGTTTTGGCCATTATTTACTCTCCAAATGGTTCCTTTTTTTAAGAGGTCAAGCCCATACTCAATGCCTTTCCACATTGGGGAGGAGTTTGCTGGCAAGCTAGTATCTAGCAGATTTCCTCGAGGATAATATTTAGCCTTTAGCAATCTTGCGCAGAGGCTATCAGGTTGCTGTAAGAGACGCCACCTCTCAGCTTTGGTTTGGTGAGCTTATCCCAAGCGAGCCAAAGGATTTTCCTTCTTTCGTGTTCATCTCCCCACCAAAAATTTCTTATCATTTGTTCAAGTTCTTGACCTGCAGAAAATTTAAAGACGCTCATAGCATAAGTAGGAAGGCTCTGTAGAACAGATTTAACAAGGATTTCTTTTGCCCCGCTTGAAAGGTATTTCTCTGACCAGTCATTTGCACGCTTGCTGAAACTCTCCTTTACACTTCGGAATTTTCCTTTAACCATTCTACCTTCAGGAACTGGAAGAACCAGATATTTTTCCTCTGTCCTTCTGTTTTGTGTTTCCCAGCAGGAGTTGATAGTTTCTATATTACTGTCAGAGCAGTTTGGTCCAAAGAGAACACTGCATTCGTTTTTTCTGATCAATTGCCCTGTACTCTTCTCATACGTGCTCAGGATATTTTTCACTTTTTTTAGATAATGGATAAACATCCGGCCTCTACATCCGTAGATGTACACAGGTTGCTCTTCGTTGGCTTGAACAAAAAGTAGACTGTCATCGGTGAACAGCAGGTGTGAGATCCCTGGTACATTCCTGGAGATGTGTAACTCCTTTAACTGACCTGTAGAAACTTCTTTGTTATGATAGTAGACAGACCATCAGCAACCAGCAAGAAAATATACGGGGACAAAGGATCTCCCTGTCTCAGGCCCCGAGAAGGGGTGATAGAGTCGAGGAGATGACCATTGAGGCGTACTGAAAATTTGACGGTTTTTATACATTCCATTACCCATGAAATCCTTTTCTCTTTCGAAACCCAATTTTTCTATAGCCTTCTCGATGTAGGTCCAGTCCACTCGGTCGTATGCTTTAGGCAGGTCCAATTTATAGGCACAAAATTCCCCTCTTCTGTCATTGCAGTGTTGGATGGCGTGGAGGCATTCAAAGGCTATGATAGCATTGTCTGTGATCATGTGGCCTGGGATGAAGTCACTTTGGGTTGGTGCAATAATTTCATTCATGGTGGGACGGAGTCTGTTTACCAAACATTTTGAGACCACCTTGTATATGACGTTGCACAAACTGATAGGTATGTAGTCTTTGAACTTCTTTGCTTCTTTGTTTTTTGGGATTAGTACAATTACTGTATCGTTCACTCCTTCAGGCATATGAGAAGAAGAGAAGAACTGTTTAACTCCTTTGATCACATCATCTTTCAGCAGGTCCCAATTTCTTTGGAAAAATCTAGCTGGAAATACGTCAAGACCTGGGGCTTTTAAAGGTCCTATTTGGAACAAGGCATCGCGTATTTCCTCGTTGGAGAAATCTCTAAGTTCATGTCTGCATTTACTCTCTTTTGCATGTGTTCTGTAATTAGATCAGGATTTACTGAATCATCTTTTGTGTATAGCTCTGAGAAGAACTCATTTGTCAACTTTCTCATATGGTCTTCATCTGTCACTATTCGGCCATTATTGTCTTGTAGGCTAGAAATCCTATTTTTCTTTGCTCTCCAGGAGGCCTTCCTATGGAAGAAACTAGTGTTTCTATCTCCTTCCTTTAGCCATAGGGCTCTAGCGCGCTGGCACCATAGAATTTCTTCTTTGTGCAGCAGTTCCTCCATCTCAGCTAGGAGCTTTTTCCTTTCTTTGTGACTGTTGGTGTCATTCTTTGTTGCCAGGACTTCTAGTCTTTTTCTATAAATGCCCAATTTCTTTGGAACTGACCCTATTGTGTTTTTGCTCCAGGTTTTTAGGTCAGACATGACCCCTTTATAGCGTTGATGCAATCTGTCCCAGACCTTTATTTCCTTCCTTTTTTTGCCAAGCTTCTTTTATGGTGTCATCTAGAGATGGTTCTCTCTCCCAGAACGCCTCATATCTGTAGCACTGTTTAAAATTCCTCTGTGCCTGTGGTTTGAACAGTTTGAGCAGGAGGGGACACGCTAAAGTGATTAGGAACTCGCCCTGTTCGCTTGGCTTATAAGCCATACTTTTTCAGCCGACGAACATTATTTTTCTTTCACAACAAATCAGCCAACAGTACTTTCAGCTATGGCTTATCAGCCAAGCAAACAGGGCATTTATTGTTTCCATCCAAGAGGTGGAGTCTTGTACTACACATCAGTTCCCCTAACATTTTGCGTTGCCTTGTGCATAACAGACACTACACTACTAGTACGTAGAACACAGAAGCAGGCCGACCCCATTTCATAGTACTACATATGGACGTACGTAACTAGAGCATCAATATATCATCTTCGAGTGAAGATGTTACAACTACAATATCATACATCTGTAGAAGTTCATAACAGTCTGTAGCCTCCAATGAACCCGCGAAGAGCTCATCACATCACTGTGCCGGCTTGCTGTGTCGCAGGCAGAAGGACTTGAGCCTGCCAAGGCCGTCTTCGAGAGAAGGCGGATCAATTGCAAAGGTGATCCGGAGCCAATCCTTGCATCCCACAACACGTCCTGACAATTTGTTTCCAGCATGCATGTTACATTACATCTCAAACACAAAAGGTGATCGATCTCAAGGTGGATGGAAAAATGTCTTGTACTACTAAACAGATGAACCGATCTGTATTAGTTCTAGAACTATAGTTTCAAAAGAATCAATCATGTATATATTCAGGAGAACAATAGAGCACCTGGCAGAACAACAACTGATTCTTCCTTTGCCAGCCGGCAGCAGAAGTCCATGT
Organism: Miscanthus floridulus; assembly: GCF_019320115.1. NCBI lineage: Eukaryota > Viridiplantae > Streptophyta > Magnoliopsida > Poales > Poaceae > Miscanthus > Miscanthus floridulus. The sequence continues at coordinate 102,862,523 of NC_089589.1, forward strand.
CATCTTTGATGTCCTGCAGGCAGGACAGATCCAGCTTCACCTGTAGCAGGTCATGGGAATTTCACACCAGTCTGTTAGTGTTAGCGAATCACTCATGATGTGTTTTGCTTTTGCAACATGGAAGAGTATATATATGTAGTGACTAATCACAGACCATTACAAACATGGATCCCATTGGTTTGCTTGGGCATGTGATTGCGTTGGTGCCATTCAACTTCTCCCAGCATATGTCTGCACTTTCTTTGAGAATTTTGATGGTTTTTTGGAAGAATTCCTCCTTTGAATTCTCCAGGAGGTTTGGGACTGCTCCCTAAGGAACAGAATTTTGTGATGTGATTTTAGTCCATGCAAACCATTATATTTCCTATGCACAATGTCAAGGCTTGCAAGAAAATGGCAATGCAGTTATAGCCACCTGAACAAATGTTGTAGGATCAGAGCAGATATAATGGTAGGTCCTGATGCTAGCGGCTACCTGAAAGAAGAAAAAACATGTCCAATTAAGCTTTACTATTAAATCAGGTATGTCAGCACCCAGGACATTCTGTTAAATGAAATACTGAGTACCACATAACCGATGTTAAAGCATGAGAAGTAAATTAAGAACCTTGGTTCTCTGAAATACACCACTAGGATCATTGGTAACAATCCATCCAAGCCGCCAACCGGGCACCAGCCATCTCTTTGATAATGACCCCAGTGTGATCACTGGAGCCACAGCCCCAAACACACCCATCGGCACAAATTTCCTCTCTCCAAATGTCAAGTGTGCATAAGCCTCATCTGCTATCACAAATATGCCAAGCTTCCGCGCGGTCTCAGCAACCTAGAAAATCATGGACACAAATAGGCATTCAGACTATCCCCCCGAAACGGTCAACTAAGGCAGAACCAGAGGTAGCTTATTAAAACTTGCCTTGGCCAGGTGCTCATAGGAGTAGACATTGCCACATGGGTTTCCTGGGTTGATAATGACAATGGCAACAGTATTCTTGTCAGCAAGAGCTTGGACGCCATCAGTGTCAACCTCCCAGTCTTTCTCAGGTAGAAGATCGAAGTACCGGGCTTCCATTCCATTGAAAACAGCACGCGCCTCATAGAACTTGTAGCCAGGCATTGGGAGCAAGATGTTGGCACCAGGACGAGCTAACACAGAGCAGACTATCTCAATTGCTTGAGCACAGCCGTTTGTGAGGTAGACATCATCAATTGACAATTCATATGGCAAATCACGCGATAAGTACTGTGCAATGGACCTGAAATTTGTCGTTTTAAACCACCGTAAGACAAATATGTTAATTTAGAGATGTGAAGAACAGAGATGTATAATAGAATCTGTAGTAACTGGAAAAAAATTAACACTGTGTAGTTTTTACTGCAAGAAATATACATAAATGTCAGTCAGGAGAAAATTTCAGTGTCCAAGCTCGTAAGTACCAAGAGACTGAACACAAAGCGCAGGTGCAGGATTCAGTTTTTGTTTGTTATGACCCTGAGCACGTGACAGTCCTGTACTGATGGGATAACAAAAAATCCGGAAAACATGAAACGAAAATGTCATGACTGATCAGTGATCACAATCTAAGAACGTGAATCTAATAGTTGGAACATGAACCAAGGTGTAAAGCAATATTTCCCCTTGTATTGTTGATATTAGTGGCTATCAAAGCAAGCAGGCCAGGACAACATTGGCAGATGTGAGGTTCAGTTATTCCCAAACAGAGCATACATAGACTGTGTTCACTAGAATTGGCTATTAAAATCATGCTGACATCAGAAATAAGACGGGGAAGTCAAAGGGCCTTTCCACGGCTGGGATAATCCAGATGCTAAAAAATCCGAAAGATACGATATTAGTATTCATTTAACGCAATATGGATATCCATATTCATACGGAATTCTAATATGCATAATACACAGGTGTATCCGAATTCGTTTTTTCTCTATTCATTTCGAAATCCGTATTAAAAAAAGTAAAGGAATGATACCATATATCCGTATAAAAATCCTGCTTGTGTGGTATCCAGAGCACCAGTCCAACAGTGATTCACTTGTCTATTTGTGGTATATATGATATCATTCCTATTCCTAGTTGTGAAATGCCAGCACCACTTTACTCATCACTCTATTTAAGTATAAATGTCCATGCAGCATGGGGCACGACGGCCCGGCCCGAAGCACAGCATTTTAGCCCGACACGAGCACGGCACGGCCTGGTGAGCAGCCGGCCCAGGCCAGCCCGGCCCGATACACAAGGCTATGCTTGGGCCGCTACTCAAGCACGGCGGGCGGCAAGGCATGGCCCGGTCCCAAGGGTCAGCCCGGTTGCGGCCCGGCCTGCTAACATCCCATTATCCCACCACCAGGCTAACGGTGGCCGCGACGGCAACCGCCTCCTGGCCCTCCTCCATGCCTCCCCGCGAAGACCCACCTCCAGGGTGAGCGCGCCGGCGGCCGGATCTGCCTCGGGGCCAAGCGCGCCAGCGGCGCCCGCCGTCTCCCGTGGCTGCCCTGCCTCCTGCTCTCCCCTTCCCTCTGTGGGCCTCGGGCTGGCCCGACATGTTGGATGGGTCGGGCTTCTCGGGCCGGCCCGGCCCAAAAACGGCCTGGCACGGGCCCGTGCTGTGCCGGACCGGACCGGCCCGTTGGCCATCTATATATTTAAGCATGATTTGCATGCATCTAGAAATAACTTAAGCAAAGGAAGCAACATAGATAGAGAAGCAGCCGATCTGTTGAGCGGCCAAGAAGTCAGTTTCTGTCGTCTCACCTGCGTGCGGGCTCAAGGCCCACGCAAGTGGAGTAGGAGTTGTACTCCCCGGACAGCAGCGCGCCGGCGACGGCGTCCACGGCCTCCGGCGCCGCCCGGAAGCACGGGAACGCGGACGGGTCGCCGTGCCCCATCGGGATCACCGGCCTCCCCCCGCCGCCGCCGCCGCCGGCAACCATCTCGGCCTTGATCCTGGCCAGCACGCCGCGCACCGAGAGCGACATCAGGCCCAGGAGCCTCTCGTTCGGCTCGAAGTTCCACGAGTCCGGGACCGGGACAGCCGTCACCTCCCCATTGCTGGCGCTCTTCTCCATCGTGGTGGTTGCTCTGGCGTTGCGAGAGAGGTTTGGCTTGGATGGCGGCTTGGCCACTGCGAGCTGAGGACAGTGGCGGAGTGGATGTGTGTGAATTGTGCCCGTCTCTACTTATAGCTGTGTTAGCAGAGTCTTACTTGGGGAGTAAGAAGGTGAGGCCGTGAGGGGAAGAGAGAGAGAGGAACCATCTTCATCTTGGGGAGGAAGAAGAAGAAGAGAGCAACAGAGTAAACAGGGCAGATGGCGATGAATGATTGAGAATTCAGATACAAATGGTTACGTTACGTGTCGTCCTCTCCTTTTGTCCTTTTTTCTTGGCTTTATCAGGAACTCGTCTTATCATCATCAAACATGCTAATCTGAATATGAATCCCGAGTTTAAATATACAAAGAAGAAGTTTTTGATATCCATGTGGATGCAGAGTAAAATTATTAGTATTGACAAAATTCGATGGATGTAATTATCAGTTAATTAATAATAGATTAATTACCCGAGTCTTATAATACGATCATATGACTATTTAATTCCCAACATGTCTGGAAATTAAAAAAATTATGATAGTTCGTTTTTGTACATTGTATCCGTAGATGTTCACTAGGGCCAGGCCTTAACAAGGGCACCAGACACGGTCTGTTAAGGCCTGGCCTGAGCACGACACGGTCTGGACCTTTTTGTGCCCGTGCCAGCCTGGCCCACACCTTAGTGTCCTGCTAGGGCTAGACCCCTAGCACGAGAAAGGTCCGTTAATCAGGGTGGCCCACTAAGGGCCGTCATAGCCGTGATTTAGTGTGCCCATGCCTTGTCGTGCCTGGCGGTACGCTTGGACATGTTTATTGTTATCAGCAGGTAGGTTCGCCAACAATGCTATTAGCTAATTACTACTGCTTTAGGCCTTAACTATGATTTTTTGTTATTATATAACCTAGTAGGCCGCTAGCCAGAATGAGTCAAATGACATGAATAATTTGTTCAGCTGCTGTTTTATGGCTTCCTTTTATAACTTATTTATTAGCGTATACATAAGCACATGTCAAGGTATCTGATTCCTCAAGTAATCTTTCAGTTATCCTAAGTTAAATCATACTATGATTGACCAAATTTGTATAAAACAATAATATTTATGACACCAAATTAGTAGTTATTAGATATATTTTTGTAATTTATGTTTTTAATATGTCAGTTTTAGAGTTATGTCCAATTTATATTTACAACTAAACTTGTCGTTTAGTTTCAAAAACACTCTTGAACTCAAATTTATAATTTATCCAACTTTTAAAACCGGATGAAAAACCCCCTTGCCCACTCCAAAATGGTTTACTAACATATGAGCGGGCCCACATGTCAGGTGGTCTCTCACTTTCTTTTAGAGTCATAACCTTTTCATATTAAGTTGTATGAATACAAACATTATATATAACCTAGAGTTGGATGCTGATTATTTGGACATGTAACTATGAATGGATTTGATTTGCTAAGTTACGTAATGGATGTGGCTATTTTTCAATTTTCTTGTTGGTTGTAAGATAATTTTGTTGGCTTGCAATGGGATGTAGATTGTTCAATGGGCTGCAATGTATATCGTGGGCTGCAATGATTGTAAATGGACTGCGCCCATATAAAAATAGAGTCAAATAGACGTGGCCCGTATAAGAATGAGCCTAAAATGTGTAGTTTGGACCCACGTAAGAACAGGGCCTAATTCAGAAAAGAATAATGGGCTAGCTAAAAATAGATCGGGTTTTGTTGGGCCGTCAAAAATTTTGTGACGATTTAAATCTTCATATTAAACTGCCATGTCATATCCTAATCACAGCAACGTCATATGACAACAATATTTTACATCGTTTTTTATCCTATGTAGCACGTCCATGGTGAATGTTTTGCACGCAAAAACTATACAACTATCTAGAGAAGCCTTCTTTCTTTCCACGCAGAAACTATACATCTATCTCTTCTCTTCCTCATGTGTTCCAGCTGGGGAGAATTTATATATTTTAATCATTTTATTCAATATTATAATAATAATCGCTCAAAAAATTCTGATCTAATCCTTTTGGTCGCGCCAGTAGGGCTGACGTGACCAAACAACGCTATCGTGCCACATATGTTGGCGCGACAAGATGTGCCACGTTGGACGACGTTTCCGACGTGGAAAACCTCGTCACGCCACTCCCGCTGATGTGACAGTATTTTTCTATCACGCCACCGGGAGTGGCGTAACAATACTAAAAATTTGAAAAATCATAACTCTTTAATACGACGTCGGATGAAGATGCCATTTATATAAAAATTGTAGCCCTCGACGAGATCTACAACTTTCTAGTTTTGAGTTTTTTTTATTTAAGGAGGTTAAGATGCTCAAAAAATTAATATAAAATTTCAGGACCATAATAATCGCGTATTAGTGCTTGTCGCATTAGAAAAATAATATCTTTTTTTGTATGTTGTCAAATAAAGATACTTTTTACATAAAAGTTGTAGCTCTCAATTAGATCTACAACTTTTTAGTTTTTAGTTTTACATTTGAGGTCGTTAAGATGAACAAAAATAATATAAAATTTCAGCAGTTTAATAATCATGCACCAGGTCTTGTCGCTTTACTAAAATTATATTTTTTCATGTTTGGTGTCAAATGAAAATACTTTTTATACTAAAGTTGTAGCTAACTATGAGATCAACAACTTTTTAACTTTGAGATCTTTCATTTGAGATAGTTAAGACACCCAAAAAAATAATACAAAATTTAATAGCATGTTAATCATGTTTCAAAGCTTATCTCTTTAGAAAAATCATATATTTCTTATTTGATCTCGCATAAAAATACTTTTTAAATGAAATTTTTAGATCTCAATAAGAGCTACAACTTTGATATAAAATGTATCTACATTTGACATCATACAAAAACTATATTATTTTTATAATGCGACAAAGGCTAGTATGTGATTATTAAGCTATTGAAATTTTATATTATTTTTTCGTGCATCTTAACGACCTCAAATATAAAAACTGAAAACTATAAAGTTGTAGATGTAATTGAGAGCTACAATTTTGATGTAAAAAGTATCTTCATTTGATAACATACAAAAAGGATATTATTTTTCTAATGCGACAAGCACTAGTACGCGATTATTATGGTCATGAAATTTTATATTAATTTTTAAGCATCTTAGGGTCCTCAAATTAAAAAACTCAAAACTAGAAAGTTGTAGATCTCGTAGAGTGCTACAATTTTCATATAAATATCATTTTAATCAGACGTCGTATTAAAGAGTTATGATTTTTTAAAGTTTCAGTGGCGCGACAGAACAATACTGTCATGCCAACGGGAGTGGCGTCGGAAACGCCGTCTAACGTGGCAGATGTTGTCACACCAATGCATGTGGTGCGACAACATTATTTGGTCACGCCAGCGGACTGGCGCGACCAAAAGGGTCAGATCGCAAATAAATTTAGAAGTGATTATTATTAAAATATTGAATAAAAAAGATTAAAAATAAAAATAAAATCCTCCAGCTGGAGAAGCCTTCAGTTCTATCAGTTGAGCCCGAAGTAACATGGGTTGGGTCGTTAATCGTGCACTACAGGAGGCCCATCTTTGTTGCCACACTCGCCAATCCTCTTCTTATGCCTGCTTCTTCTTCCAGCTTCTACAGATTGTGAATCACAAAGGACAATATATATTCTCCACATTACAAATTGTGAGTCATTTTGCTTTTCTAGGTGAATAATTTTTGCTATGCATTTAGATATATGCTATGTCTAGATACATAGTAAAGACTACGTATCTAAGATGCATAGTAAAGACTACGTATCTAGAAAACCAAAACGACTTATAATTTAGAACCATGGGAGTACAAGGGAAGTGGTGATTTCACTTCAAAAGTTATTAGGCCAAACTTGATGGATTCATGCAATAGGAGTCTTGTACATTTCAGATCCCTTAAAATTCGTGTTGTGCATACACACAGCAGATGGCAGAGAAGAGCCCATTGCTTATTACTGTGGACGTCGAGCATCAAATATATCATCTTCGAGTGAAGATGATACAACATATCATACATCTGGGTAGAAGTTCATAACAGTTTGTCTGGTGTCGTCGCACGGGACCAGTGAGTTTATCTTATCACTTTGTCGGCTTCTTGTATCGGAAGCAGAAGGACTTGAGCCTGTGAAGCCCGTCTTCGAGGGAAGACGGATCAATTGCAAAGGTGATCCGAAGCCAATCCTTGTATCCCACAGCACATCCTGACAATTAGTTTCCCGCAGGTTACATCTCAAATAAAAAGGTGATCTCAAGGTGGATGGAAAAATGTCTTGAACCAATCTGTATTCTAGAACTATAGATCGAAATGAATCATGTATTCGGAAGAACAATACCTGGCAGAACAACCACTAATTCTTCCTTTGCCAACCGGCAGCAGAAGTCCATGTCATCTTTGATGTCGGACAGGCAAGATATATCCAGTTTAACCTGTAGCAAGTCAAGAGAACTTCACACATTGTTAGCAAATCGCTCATGGTGTCCTGAAACATGGAAGAGTATATATATATTGACTCACAGACCATTACAAACATGGATCCCTCTGGTTTGCTTGGGCATGTGATTGCATTGATGCCCTTCAACTGTTCCCAGCATATATCTGCACTTTCTTTTATAATTTTGATGGTTTTTCGGAAGAATTCCTCCTTTGTGTTCTCCAGGAGGTTTGGAATTGCTCCCTGACAAACAAAATTTTGTGATTCAGTCGATGCAAATCAATATTTTACTATGCACAGTGTCAAGTCTTGCGGGAAAATCGCAATGCAGTTATAGTTACCTGGACAAATGTTGGAGGATCAGACGAGATATCAAGGTAGCTCTTGATGCTGCCCACTACCTGAAAGAAGAAAAAACATGTCTAAGCATCATGTCAGTACCCAGGCCATTTTGTTATATGAAATATAAACCAACTTCCACCACTGATTATCACATAACCAATGTTAAATCATGAAAAGTGAAGAACCTTAGTCATCTGAAATACACCATTAGGATCATTGGTAACTATCCATCCAAGCCGCCATCCAGGCACCACCCATTTCTTTGATATGGACCCTAGTGTGAACACTGGAGCCACAGCCCCAAACACACTGATCGGCACAAATTTCCTCTCTCCAAATGTCAAGTGTGCGTAAACCTCATCTGCTATGACAAATATGCCAAGCTTCCGAGCAGTGTCAGCAACCTAGAAAATCATGGACACAAATAGGCATTCAAGTTATTCCCCAAGAACCATTTACAAAAGGCAGAACCAGAAGTAGCTTATTAGAACTTACCTTGGCCAGGTGCTCATAGGTGTAAACATTGCCACATGGGTTTCCTGGGTTGACAATGACCATAGCAACAGTATTCTTGTCAGCAAGGGCTTGGACGCCATCAATGTTAACCTCCCAGTCTTTCTCAGGTTTGATCGAAGTACCGTGCTTCAATGCCATTGAAAACAGCGCGTGCCTCATATAACAAGTAGCCAGGCCTTGGAACCAAGATGTTGGCACCGGGACGAGCTAAGACAGAGCAGATTATCTCAATTGCTTGAGCACAGCCACTTGTGAGGTAGACATCATCAGGTGACAATGTATATGGCAAATCACGGGATAAGTACTGAGCAATGGACCTGAAATTTAAGGTTTTAAGCCACCGTAAGGTAACTATATATGTTTAATGTTGTGAAGAACATAGATGTAAAATGGAATTCTTATTAATTGGAATAAATTAAGTGCTGTGTAGTTTGTGCTACAAAGAAAATAACCATGGTCTGTCGGGAGAAAATTTCAGTGTCCAAGCTCCTAGGCATCAAGATACTGAACAAATAGCATATAGCACAGGTGCAGGATTCAGTCATTATTATTTTTTATGAACACAATCATGTAGCACTGATCGGATAACCAAATTTTTTTTACAGAAACATGAAATGAAAAATGTTATGGCTCATCACAATCTAAGGAAGTGAATCTTATAGTTGGAACATGAACCAAGGTGCAAAGCAATATTTGCCCTTGTATTGTTGATGTTAGTGGGTATCACATAAAGTTCACAGAGACAATATTGGCAGACACCAGACACAATGCTCAGTGATTCCCAAACAGAGCATGTTGACTCCAGCAATAATGAATTAATGGTGTACGAATCTTTTTTGCTGAAAAAGTGGGGAGGCAAACCACCTTTCCCTAGTGTTAGATATATATGATGTACGTGTGTGTGTATGTCTGGCGTGGCCTGTCACGCCAGGATTGGACGGCTGAGTCAGCCCTGCCCTCAGAATAGGATCGGTAGCATCCCCAGGATTGCTGCCCAAGATAGCCACCTCCCCTGATTCTAGGCTTCCATAGTTAGCCAGGGAGGCGCCTATATGTACTGCCCTCTGGGCCTTTCCTATTCATCTAAGAATTCCACACAATCTAATCTGCTTTCATGGTATCAAGAGTCCGGGTACATCCCGATTTTTTTTCTTCCGCCTAGCGCGCCATACCCGGCGCTGCTCTCCACGCGACACGCGCGTTCCGCGCGACGCGTCTCCGTTCCTGCGCCGCAGTCCTTATGGCTGGATCGGACGCCGGCACCGACGCCACTCACGCCACGGAGGCTGAGCGCCAGCGTGCTGCCCGCAAGACGGCGCGCGACGCTGCTCTAGCCCGCGCTGCAGCTGCCGAGGAGGACGCCGCTGCAGCCCAGCGGGAACGAGACGAGGCCGATGCGCGCATCCGGGCCGCCCTGCAGCGTGCTGCGGCCGCGCGCAAGGAGGCGCCTCTCCCCTCCGACGAAGAAGACGCGCTCGAGGACGACGATGAATCTCCAGCACTGGATGCCCGCCGCGCCCTGCTTATGCACGAGGCGCAAACACTCCTGCATCTGCATGCCCAGGCGGTCGCCGTCCAGAACATCCGCCTTCTCGTCCCCGTCGCCCTCGACTCCGCCGCCGGTAACTACGCTCGTTGGCGCGAGCAATTTCTCCTTACCGTCGGCAAATACTCGCTGCAGGATCACGTACTTCGTGAGCCCCCTGTCCTCCCCCATGCTGATTGGATTCGCATGGACTGCGTCGTCTCGTGGCTCTACGGCACCATTGCCAACGAGCTCGTCGACATCGTCATGACCCGCGGCGACAAGGGCGCCTCTGCTCGCGCGACATGGGTTGCCATCGAGACCCAGTTCCTTGGAAACAAGGAGAAGCGCACCATCCTCCTCAACGCTCAGTTCCGTAACTTCAAGCAAGGGGACCTGAGTGTCACGGACTACTGCAAGCGCCTGAAGACGATGGCTAATGACCTCGCCGACCTTGGTACGCCGATCGACGACAAGCTGCTCGTCCTCACCCTCGTCGGCGGCCTCAACGAGAAGTTCGCCGCCGTCGGTCGCGACATCCGTCGTAACCGGCCTCTTCGCTCCTTCCTCGAGGCACGAGACGATCTGCTTCTCGAGGAGATGACGCTGCCCTCCTCGACACCGCCCACGGCCCTCCACGGCGACACCTCCAGGGCCCAGCAGCCCCCGCGGCCACCTGTGCCCCATCCTCCCAGCAGTGGCCGCAACAACTCTGGAGGTGGCGGCAAAGGCGGGGGCGGCCGGCGTTGGGAGGACCGTGGCCGTCGCGGCGGCCAAGGCCGCTACAACAAAGGCGGTCACAAGGGTGACTCCAAGGGCACCAACAGCGACACATCCAGCGGCGCTTCCGGCCCCAAGGGAGCCGGCGACACTCCTCCTGGAGCCTGGCCGTCCTTCTAGAATCCTTGGACGGGGACCATCCACATGTACCCCGGCCCGGGACCGGCCCGCCCTGGTGTACCCCTTCGCCGTGTGGCTCCGCCGCCCAGCGGACCGCCCCTTCCCCAGGCTCACCTTGCGCAGCAGCAGGCGCAACAGCAAGCCGCCTGGCTGCATGCGCAGCAGCAGGCTGCCTGGGCCCAGGCACAGCAGCAGGCGCCCTAACAGATGGCGCCACCTCCTGGCTTCTCCGGCCCCCCAACCGGGCTGCCATCCTCGTGGGATCAGCAGTCCCTCGCGTCGACGTTCAGCACCATGACACTCAACCAGCCGCAGAGCAACGACTGGTACCTCGACTCAGGTGCTACCTCCCACATGTCTTCTGATTCCAGCATCCTCACACATTCTTCTTTACCGCGGTATCCCTTTCCTTCGAATATTATTGTCGGTGACGGATCCTTGCTTCCTGTCACGGCCACTGGCTCAGCTCATCTTTCAGGCTCTTTGTCTCTTAATAATGTCTTGGTTTCACCTAAACTTATTAAGAATCTCATTTCTGTACGCCAGTTTACCTCAGATAATAATTGTTCGATTGAATTTGATCCCGCTGGTTGCTCTGTGAAGGATCTGGCATCTCGGAGGGTGATCGTCAGGTGCAATAGTTCCGGGCCCTTATACCCGTTGCGGTTTCCTGCTGCCCATGCTCTGGCCGCCACGTCTTCACCTTTGGTGTGGCATCGTCGTCTCGGTCATCCCGGTCATGAAGTCATGTCTAGAGTCGCCTCCACTGTACCTTTCAGCAATAAAGACGTCGAGTCTATCTGCCATGCTTGTCAGCTAGGACGTCATATTCGTTTGTCATTTCAGTCATCTACATCTAGAGCTACTAGCCATTTTGCTCTTATTCACTGTGATTTGTGGACTTCACCAGTTTCTAGTGTTTCTGGCTATAAATACTACTTGCTCATTCTAGATGATTGTTCTCACTATTTATGGACGTTTCCTTTACGGCTGAAATCCGACACTTTTGCGACTCTCACTAACTTCTTCTCCTTTGTGCACACACAGTTTGGGGCTACGGTCAAAGCCGTCCAGTGCGACAATGGCAAAGAGTTCGACAACTCTAGCTCGCGCACATTTTTTGGCTCTCACGGCATTCACCTTCGCATGTCCTGCCCCTATACATCCGCACAGAATGGCCGTGCCGAGCGTATGATCCGGAGCGTGAACAACATCGTTCGCTCGCTCCTCTTCCAGGCCTCCATGCCGCCCTCTTATTGGGTTGAGGCCCTGCAGACCACCACCCATCTACTAAACCGTCTGCCTACTAAGACCCTGGGCGCCACCACCCCCCACCAGGCCCTGTTCGGCCAACCTCCATCCTACACCCACCTCCGGGTGTTTGGCTGCACCTGCTACCCAAACTTGTCCGCCACAGCCGCACACAAGCTTGCTCCACGATCCACTCTTTGCGTTTTTCTAGGCTACTCCGATCATCACAAGGGATACCGCTGCCTTGACCGCTCAACAAATCGTGTCATCATCTCTAGGCATGTGGTGTTCGATGAGACCACATTCCCCTTCTCGCAGCAGCCATCAGCGCCTTCATCTAATGAGTTTGATTTTTTGCTGGAGCCCATTGATGTGCTGCCGGTGCCAATTGGCCGGACACCACTACTGTTGCCTGCAGGTGCACCCCCCATGGTGGTTGATCCCGCACTGCCACATGCAGCTGGAGTCTCTTCGGTGGACGATGCTCCTGCGCTGCCATCGCCCGCACTGCCATGTGCGGCCTCCACTCCTGGCATGCCGACCTCGGCGCCACAGGGGACGCGTGCGCCAGCTTCGGCGCCTGGCGCGTCCAACCCGGCGCCCCCAGCGGCGCCCTCCAGGAGTCACCGCCCCTCTGCTTCCAGCGCAGGAGGGGCACCCGGTGCACCCACGCCTGCTTCCAGCACAGGCGCGGCCTCGGCTGGCCCCCCTCTTCGCTACTACTCACGACGTCCTCGACCGCCGCCTGAGCCCGTGACTCAGGCACCGACCGCTCCAGTGCTACCCAAAGGAGCTGTCCCTATCCAGCCCGTCGCCAATCAGCACTCTATGATGACTCGTGGGAAGCTCGGCTTCCGCCAGCCGGCCTTGTTCCACTCCGCCACACTCTCTCCGGTGCCACGGACTTATCGGAGTGCCCTTACAGATCCTCACTGGCGCCAGGCCATGCAGGAGGAATATGATGCTCTCTTGGCCAACCATACTTGGGATCTCGTGCCTCGACCGGCTGGGGCAAATGTCGTCACTGGCAAGTGGGTCTTCCGGCCTAAATTCACTACTGATGGTGCGTTGGAGCGTTACAAGGCTCGATGGGTTCTTCGAGGTTTCACACAGCGACCTGGGATTGACTTCTCGGAGACCTTCAGTCCTGTCGTCAAGCCTGCAACCGTCCGCACTGTGCTCTCTCTGGCTCTCTCTCGACGGTGGCCGATCCATCAGTTGGACGTCAAGAACGCCTTCCTCCATGGGACCCTGTCCGAGACGGTATACTGCGCACAGCCCGCTGGTTTTGAGGATCCTGCTCTTCCTGGCCACGTCTGCCGCCTGAACCGTTCTCTCTACGGTCTCAAGCAGGCGCCACGTGCGTGGTACAGCAGGTTTGCCACCTACCTGCAGCAGCTGGGCTTTGTGGAAGCCAAGACTGACATGTCGTTGTTTGTATTCCATCGGGGTGCTGACACGGTGTATCTCCTCCTCTACGTCGATGACATTGTCTTGACCGCCTCCTCCTCGCAGCTCCTCCGTCGGACCATTGATGCTTTGCAACGTGAGTTCGCTATGAAGGATCTCGGTACTCTGCACCACTTCCTGGGCATGCGTGTACAACCATCTGGAGACGGTCTTCTCCTCGATCAGCACCAGTTCATGCTGGAAATTTTGGACCGTGCTGGCATGGCTGATTGCAAACCATGCTCGACGCCCGTGGACACCAACCCGAAGCTGCCCAGCTCTGAGGGTGATCCTCTTCCTGCCGACGTCGCCTCAGACTACAGGAGTCTTGCCGGTGCACTGCAGTATCTCACCTTCACTAGGCCAGACATCGCCTACGCCGTCCAGCAGGTCTGCCTTCACATGCATGACCCAAGGGACCCGCATCTTGCTGCTCTGAAGCGCATCCTTCGCTATGTCCGTGGCACCCTTCACCTGGGACTACTGCTTCGCCCGTGTGCACAGACCGACTTGGTGGTTTACTCCGACGCTGACTGGGCCGGCTGTCCCGACACCCGGAAGTCCACCTCAGGCTACGCCGTCTTCCTGGGAGACAATCTTGTCTCCTGGTCGTCCAAGAGGCAGACTGCAGTCTCTCGTTCCAGCGCCGAGGCTGAGTACCGAGCAGTTGCCAACGCTGTTGCTGAGATCGCCTGGCTTCGACAGCTACTTCTGGAGCTACTAGCCCCCCTGCGCCGCACAGCCTTGGTCTACTGCGACAACATCAGTGCCATCTACATGTCCTCCAACCCCGTTCAGCATCAGCGAACCAAGCACATCGAGATCGATCTGCACTTCGTTTGGGAGCACGTTGCCACTGGTGATGTCCGCGTCCTCCATGTTCCGACGACTTCGCAGTACGCCGACATTTTCACTAAGGGGCTGCCTTCTTCTGTCTTTACCGAGTTTAGGACCAGTCTGAACGTTCGATCGGCCGACGATCAGACTGCGGGGGGATGTTAGATATATATGATGTACGTGTGTGTGTATGTCTGGCGTGGCCTGTCACGCCAGGATTGGACGGCTGAGTCAGCCCTGCCCTCAGAATAGGATCGGTAGCATCCCCAGGATTGCTGCCCAAGATAGCCACCTCCCCTGATTCTAGGCTTCCATAGTTAGCCAGGGAGGCGCCTATATGTACTGCCCTCTGGGCCTTTCCTATTCATCTAAGAATTCCACACAATCTAATCTGCTTTCACCTAGCATCAGTCAAATAGTTATTCACTTGTTTGTTTTTTTGGTATATTGTATCATTCGTACCCCGTGACTGTTTGCTATCACAGCAAGTTGGCCAAGACAATATTGGCAGATGTAAGGTTCAGTGATCCCAAACAGAGCATAGACTGTGTTAACTAGAACTGACTATTGAAATCATGCTGACTCCAGCAATAATGAATTAACAGTGTACAATCTGTTTTATGAAATAAGGTGGGTGGGGAGTCAAACAGCCTTTCCACAGCACCAGTCACCTATTTGCTTTCACAGCAAGTTGGCAAAGACAATTCTGGCTAACCGGCAGATGTAAGGTTCAGTGATTCCCAAACAGAGCACAGACTGTGTTTACTAGAACTGGCTATTAAAATCAGGCTGACTCCAGCAATACTGAATTAACGGTGTACAGTCTCTTTTCTGAAATAAGGTGTGGAAGTCAAAGGGCCTTTCCACATTACCAGTCCAGTAGTTATTCACCTGTCAGTCTGTGTTAACTAGAGCAGTTAACAAAATGAAATACCATTCACCACAATGAAAAATGAAAAATTTCGACTGCGAAATGCCAGCACCAGTATAGTAGTATACACATCGTTATTATTTCAGCATCAAGCAGTCGGATTTGCATCTAGATAGAAATAACTAAAGCACAGGAAGCAATAGGGGCATCTGCCAAGAAGTCACCTCACCTCCGTGCGGGCTCAAGGCCGAACGCAAGTTGAGTAGGAGTTGTACTCCCCGGACTGGAGCGCGCCGGCGACGGCGTCCACGGCCTCCGTCGCCGTCCGGAAGCACGGGAACGCCGACGGGTCGCCGTGGCCCATCGGGACCACGGGCCGCCCGCCGCCGCCGTCGGCCTCTACCATCCCGGCCTTGACCCTGGCCAGCACGGCGCGCACCGAGAGCGCCGTCAGGCCCAGGAGGGTCTCGTTCGGCGCGAAGTTCCACGAGGCCGGGACAGCCGTCGCCACCCCGTTGCTGGCACTCTTCTCCATCGGGGCGCGGTGGTTGGTCTGGCTCTGCGAGCCTGCGACAGAGGTTTGGCTTTGTTGTCGGGCGGCTTGGCCAGTTGGCCACCGCGAGCTGAGGAGATGTGTGATGCGGGGCACTCGTGTGAACTGTGCCGGTCTACTTATATACACCAACAATTTTAATAAATAAAAATAGGATATCAGAAATTTAGACCGAGGCCGTTTGGTTGGAATCAGTTCTGGTTGTCCGAGAATCACACCACAGGTTAGGACTTATAGTCGGCTAAATGCTGAGGTGAGGGATAAAGAAGAAGAGAAGCGGGCTGTAAGCTTATAGCCTGCTTAGGCACGAGAAAAAAAAACTTTAGGAGACAAACAAGCAGGCCATGTATTAGCCAGGCTCTTAGCAGCGTGCTGTTTGAGCCGAGACACCTTTCACATTTTCTTTGTATGGGCTCCTGAATTGACTAGAGTGAATTGACTTGATGTGGTTTAGTACCGATTCTCCTCTCATCTCTCTATTCCAAAATATAAGACTGTTTTAAATTTTTTAGTTGCAATACTTTTGGTATATATTTAGACTTACACTACATAAAGTGCATAATAAAAGTATGAATCCCAAAAAGCCAAAACAACTTATAATTTACAATGGAGTGAGTATTTCTTTTTCTACTATCAATTTTATTTTATTTAGTTTTAGTTCTTTTTTATTGCAACACAAGTTAAAAATATGTTGCATTAAAATTGTTCTTCGTGTAAAAAAATAGATTTTTAACATATTTTTATTTATATACTTTATTTTTTTTCTGAAGTAGAATGCAACCTACCAGTCAAACGGTCTCGTAAAGTGATTTTTGATTTATCAACTGAAATGTTTGTTGAGACTTAAGAGAATCGGGATTGAAAATATTTCTACAAGAATCTAGATATCCCTCCTAAAGGCTAAAGCTAATAATGAATTAAGTCACTCCACATAATTTTATAGCATAAATTCATGAATAATGATACACCACATTATTATTCAGAATGAGGTAGTTACTCAAACTGGACCATGTTGGCTGTGCAATATTAAATACTCCTTCCATCTTGGAATATAAAGAATTTTGAGTTATCCTAAGTGAAATTGTATTAAGTTTGTATAAAGATGCAATAATATTTACACCAAACTAGTATCGTTAGGAGCCTCATTTAATATTTTTTCATAATTTACCTTTCAATAAGTTAATAATGTTAATACTCTTCATATAAACTTTGCCAAACATAGGATATTTTTTGCGAGATACGGTTCAGACGAAGACGTTTATATATACAGGCGCACACTCACCTCTATTAATGCAGACAGGCACATCCGATCCCTATAAGCACCTCTGAAAAACTGAGTTGCACCGACAATCTTAAGATTGACGAAGTCACCATAGGCACCTCGCTGTCGACGCGCACGTCACTACAGTTAAAACCTATAATAAATGCAGGAAAATATGAGCGCCCGTATTAAGTCGAGGACTTAAACCTAGGTAGACAAGATACACTACCAAGAGTCTAACCACCTAAGTTATGCTCAGTTCGCTCAAACATAGGACATTGACTAAGGGTTGACTAAAAAATTCCTCCTCAAAAAAAGAAGAAGCAAAAGGTCCTTATATTTTGGGATAGAATCAATAGCTAGTTAGTAGATAGTATATCTGGGTCATCAACTGTATAGGTCATAATCGACGGAAAGCGACTAAATATGAAACAGGTAATGCCATCTTGGAGCTATCCGAGAGGCGAAACCACTATGGTGACCTCATGAATATTCATGGAATGACTCCACTCGAATTTATACTAGTTATTGGATAGTGACCTATAATAACAAATTATCCTATTCTTTTACATAAATAAAAAAATATGGATCCCGAAAATGGTGGACCATCCCATGCACAAACCAACAACGCATAAATGGCATAATTTGAGTGGTTGTTGACTCGCGCCATATTCCATGGCTTGCCGGCCAAGTTATTTGCAAGCTAATTGGTATGAAACATGTGTTGCTGAAGCGCGAGGAAGCTGCTATCTGGTCTCATTTTTATTTCATGTCTGACTCTCCTAATGCACAAACGTAGACCTGCAGCATCAAGTCTTACTTTTTACCCTCTTTCATTGATAGTTTATCACAAAATCAAAGGTAAAAATGTTCCCATAAGCCTTAATTATTATTAACTCTCCATTAGTAATTACGGTGTGGTTTATCCTCCATTAATGGTGGTATTGACGATTGACATGATATTTTCTAGCTCTTGCAAAGGATGGTAGTTCACTACTATAGAAACGTTTTTATGGGCGGCTCGTAACCCTTTGTAGGGGCGGTTTGACCAGCCACCCCTACCGAACCGTCTCTACAAATCATGCATTTGTAGGGGCGGTTTACAGGGCTCGTATTACCAGCCGCCCCTACAAATAGATTTATAGGGGCGGCTGTAGTACCAGCCGCCTCTATAATACATGTTTGTAGGGGCGGTTCAATCTAGAACCGCCCCTACAGTACATTTTCCCGTAAAAAAATTCAAATTTACAATTCAAATTCGATCAGAACACTGTTTGTTTCGGCGTATTCCATCCAGTGTTCGCGTTGCCGAATGCCCCGCGACCAGCGTTCCGAACCACGTTCGCGTTGCCGAACGCCCTGCGACAAGCGTTCCGAACCCCTTAGACTACAAGCACAGGAGTATTATATAAACTACAATTACAAGTCCAATTCACAAGAATATATACAATCCATCATTAAATATATAAATTCCATACACATTGTTATCAACGTCCTAGAGCTAGTCTTTCAGTCTCACGAAGGTGTTGGTACTGAGGATTTCTACCTAAGTCAAACTCTCGGTCATGGTAGGTGCCTTTGACGTGTACAATCAGGTCCAATATGAAGTTGCAAAGGTCGTCGACGAGCTCTAAGAGTTGGTCATCCTTGTATGGGTCTCTTTTCATTCCTTTCTCTTCTTTCCACTACAAGAGAACAAGTTTCGGTTTAGTATTTTATACCATGTATGAAGTTTTTATACTACGGGTGAAGAGGTTCAAACTTACCCTTAAGGAGTGTCTCCTGTAGGCACCGGTGTTACTCATCATAGAACATATATATTATCCACAATGTACACTCCCAGGCTTTTGCTTGGGGCACTGTGTGTTTTGCATATGAAAATGTTAAGTAATGATTTTGGCAACCATGTAATGGAGTACTGAAGAAGTAAGTTACACTTACCGCACATAGTGTTTTTATAGCCCGCTTTTCCTTCCTTGCTGGATCATGCCTTCTGTGATGTTTAGTGACATAGAACCTAAATGCCCTATTCGAATTATTTTAGCAAATACAACTTGTTAGTATCCAAAAGTGAACGTTACAATTATGTATACAAATATATAAGCTAATGAGGATTGTCGATATGTATACGTCTTGAGAATCGATATGAAGTCTTTGTATGTCACCGGGTCCCTATCTATTGAATCAAAGACCCATGCCATGTTCCTCCCGACATCGACGGCTATACAAATCCAGTGGTTGTTGCATGGATTTAATCATAGAACTAGATAAGCTCTTTTGCATCGAATAAAATATATCGAACAAAGCTTTAAGTATAGAGTTGAACTTACTCAAAGTTGTATGGTAGCCATATAGTAGAGTGGTGTTGGAGAATTTTGAAAGCCAGGGCAATGTATGCCGCAACATTAAGGGACTCTTCCCTTAGTTTTGCCGCATGGATGTGCTCTTTCTCCTGAAGAGTCTTTATAGCAGCTAGCTCTTTGGCATCCAGTTTCCACTGTTTAGGGTAATTAAAATTTGTTTGGGCTATAGCTTAAGGGTTTAGATACCCGGCTTTCACACTTGGTATTTGTTTGACAACGTGCACTTGCATTCTACAAATCACGGCGTGGGTTAGTTACAACAAAATTCAAAGATTACATTCATATCATATCGGGAGGACAAGGACTTACAGGCACCACGTGCGAATTAGATTCATCTCCATTGCTCCCAGGTGAAAGCATGTCTGCATGTCATTGAAGTCAAAGACAATTTTCCTGGCTGAGCTTCCGAATGTGCCAGTGGGGAAGCATGCTTGTATGATGTCTATGCTCGTTGGGAGAACATGCAAGTACCAATCATGGAAAATTCTCATTCCAAGTAGTAGGCGCTGGATGTCCCGGTTTGGTATGAAAGGCTTGCATCTTTCATATGTTTTCGGGCAATCCTTTGACCATTTGATGGCATCAACATTTGGATACTGCTTTGCAATTTGGTGGAGTTTGCTAGTGACGGCCTCCTTAGAACCCCGTGATGGGACTTTTTTAACTTGGTTCTCAGGCTTGAACTGGTCATGGGAATACCACTTGGACACCGACGAGGCGTCTTTTATCGGAACATAAACTAGCCTTATGGTGATTGGATGCTTCTTTCGAGGTTCCCATTCAGGCATGTCCTCATCTTCTTGTGCATCACCTTCTTCAGGAGGCACTCGTTGTTCATGTATCGGCTGTGCTTGTTGAGAAGACTGTGCCATCTCATCATGCACTTGCTCGGTATGAGCTGGAGAAGGTTGTGGCATCTCATCAGGCACATGCTCGCTAGGAGGTGGGGAGGAATGTGGCATCTCAGGAATGTGGTGGTCACGAGACGGTGAAAATATCTCCCCGACCTCAACAACTCGCTCCAAATTTCGAAGATGGGGAGGCGGCAAAGAAGCAGTCAATATAATGTCCCATTTGTGTCAGAGGATGAATTGCCCCATAATGTCTCCGAGTAACACTAGCCCCTCAGGAGTTGTGTAGTCTATCCTGCACTGCATGAACTTGGGCTTCACGGTATGCACCTCGACCATAGTGTAGTCCGGCAGTATCTATATTATTATGGTGTAAGCCACCGAGAGGATGTGCCACACCCATTGCCACCTCCATCATAGTGTTCTGTCGTCCACTGAGAAACACCAAGGTGCAACTAGTTGGTTCCTGTATGCGATCGACGGAGGTTGTGGCTTCAGTGGAACCTTGGCTGCTAGGAACTTTCGGAGGGCTGCCAACTAATGCTAGTTCTCCCAGCGACGTCACTAATATCCGTGGCTCCGTAGACAATCCTTGCTCCTCCAGCGCCTTCGCAACTAGAGCCTTCACTTGGAGCTCAAGATTAGTCTCCCAGTCTCTACCATGTTTCTTGTACATGTGCCTGTCCTCTTCGAATCCTTGCTTCCAGGTCATCCTTTTCCCTAGCCCCCTAGTGCGGCCTGTGTGCTCCTTGTTTCCCAAGCCAAGGCTAAGCTTGTCCCTCTCTCTGGAAGGATTGAATGAGCCCTTCTCCTTGTCTTCAGCATATTTCAGTATCCTTGATACTGCCTCTTGGGTCTCCGGCTTATCAAACTTAAGATTACCGCCGGATGATTCTGTACTCCTCGCATATATCTAATTCCTTGAGCATATCTTCAAATTTGTCACATCGATATTCCCAGCAGCTGCGGCCTCTTCGTCCATCTTCCTAAACTGCTCTTCCTTGGCATAGTAGCCACCGGGGCCTAGATGATGGTGGTGTTTGTTCCTCTTTGCTAGCTCGATGTTATGGGCACTGAGCTCCAATGCCTCCGGTAAAGTCTTTTGAGCCATGAGCTCCTCCCATTGACTAGGAGTTATTTTGCCGAACTCGTTGAAGGGAGTTAACCCCTTTTGGATATACTTCGTGTTGAGCTCCGACCTCCAATGTTGGAATGACTCTCCCATCATCCTGAAAGCATTTTTTTACCAGTTCGTGCTTACCCTCTAGAAATCTAAAATTGAGCTTCAGCTGCCTATCCCATAGTTCATTCTTTTTGTTCTCTGGTACCTCTTTTTAGTTAGGGATTGTTGGGTTCAATTTATCTTTTACTAGGGCCCCGATCACATTACGGAATCATCCTCTTAATTCCTTCGGCTCAAGGATCTCCTCTGCTGGCCCAACCTCCGTTATCACATAGCATGCCTTATCCGGATATAGATTTCCTTTTCTATCCCCTCGTTTCCTCTTAGTCTTGGTAGTTGTGGTTGTGTCTTGAGGTTGTGGAGCAGAGGCATCGTGATCCATCTCTGTGGATGTTGCCTCTGCTCTCCTTTCCTCTACTCCGTCTTGTCCAGCGAGATGTCACATATGTCGACGTCGTCTTTTCCGAGTTTTAGGAGGGACCTGTATATACGATAGGTCAAAGTGTTAGCAGAGGTAACACAGCCAAAGCTTTAGCAAATTTACAAGCTAAGGCTTTTTTCCTACCTCCTCGTTCAGGTCAAAATCCTTGTCCAAATCTTTCTCCATTGGCCTCCTTATGGCTTCACATGGGAAAGGATCCTCGAGACTTACATATCCCTCTTCTGAGTCATCATCATCATCATCCTCTTCTTCGCCTTCAGTAGCCTCTCCTGCTCTTCCTTCTGCTCCCCCTTCCTCCTCGTCACACTGCTCCTGAGTAAGCATCACTTCTAGACTATTTTCTAACTCATTATCGAACTGCTCCTGAATAAGCTAGTCCTCTAGTGCTAGCTCCTCATAGGTTGGTTGCTCATCATACTCAGGGCATTGGGCTGCACTGTCCGGTGTCCGTGATATTATTTCGCGCTTTGTTCTAATAGATATAAGAAAGTGTGCTTTAGATACGCGAGAAGGTATAAGAAATAAAAAAGGTATATACACCAAAGTAGTCCTATAAAACAACGATATATAAAAAACAAGTAGTAGCAGTAGTAGAGGCCTCAGAAACATGTCAATCATCATTTGATCATGAACTTGGAGCATTAAGGCATCATAACAGAGAAGAGAGGAGAAGGTAATATAGGGGAGGCTGCTAATGATGCCAAGTTCCTCACAAGTTCTTGATCATCAGCTCATATTCCATATAATGTATGGACTTGGACAATTTCATCATCGGCAAAACAAAGGAGAGGAGAGGAGAGGGGAGATTTGGCAAAAAAGCAACAGCTGCTTAACAAACATAGAGAGGAAAGGTGTAAAAAAATGCAGCTGCTGCTTCCCAAACATAAAGGATAGGAAAAATAGCCAAAAATAGTTGACTGCTGCCACATGGTTGGAAGACCCCTACAGATCAAAATCTGGTAACTTAGATGTGGTAAATAATGGATTAGAGTAGAGGAAGAGTAATAGTAGAGGAGTAGAGTAGAAGAGGAGTAGAGAAGTGTAGCAGCCAGTAGTTAAGAGCAGCAGCCACTTAGATATAGTAGTAGTCATAGATAGAGTAGTAGAAGTGAGCCACTTAGCAGTATAGGGAAGTGAGTAGAGTAGCAACCAGCAGCTAGGGAAGAGAGTAGAGTAGCAGCCAGCTAGTAGGAGTAGGTGTAGCTAGCAGTAGCAAGTAGAGTAGTAGTAGTTCAGTAGAGTAGAGTAGTAGTAGTAGTTCAATAGAGTAGTAGTAGTAGTTCAGTACAATAGTAGTAGAGTAGAGAGTAGTTGAGTAGTAGTAGAACAGTAGTATAACAGTAGTAGTACACGAGCAAAGCCACTTAGTAGTGCAGTTGAGAGTAGTAGGATAGTAGTATAGCAGGAGCCACTTAGTAAGTCAAACTGGAAGGAGATTCCAAGAGCTCAAACGCGGAAGATACGAACGAAATAACTTGCTGGACTGGAAATTCCAAGAGCTGCAATTAGAAAATCAGTCTTTACAAGGCAACGCACAGCACAGGAAGGAGATGCTGCTGCTGCACAAAAAACTTGGTCGATTTGCCTGGATGGCCTGGCGGATCAGCAGGCTTGGCCGAGCAGCCTTACTGCTGCTATGCACACACCAGAGAGAGAGATAGGTACATATGAAGATAGTATAGCTACTAAAAAATGAAACTGAAATTGACAAGCAAACATAAACTAAAACTAAAATTGATAACATAGCTACCAGACTCTAAAAGCTGAAATAGCAATTACTGCTTAAAGAAATAGCACAAATTAAAGCCTCACTATGCTGCTGCCATAAGCGAAATGCACTGAAGCAAAAATACTCTGAACTATTTGAAAAATAGTGACTACAACTGGTACTAAACTACTCTGTTCCTATCAACACACATGCATGCAAACTGCTACAACCAATATAGCTTAGGCAAGCGAAATCTACTGATAAATAAATAAAACTACTTGCAACCTAAAAAGATGTCCAAAATTCATGCAAATGACAAAGTTCAGAACCTAAGCTAACTGCATGTGCTTGCTGCCACCACCGAACAAAGGAGTAACAAGCTGAGTGGCTCAACTACTTACCACTTAACTGCTAACTTTGATATATGTTATGCACAAAACTACATCTTTCTCAGCAAACATACTACGATTTTCACAAATCCCAAAACAAATTAAGTTCATTAAACTGAGCACTTAAACATGTTCAAATTAGTAAATGACTTTATAATCAGTAAATAGGTATCCAGTAAGATGAAAGATGATATGCAGGGAGAAGTAGATCAAAACAACATGACAATATGTTTTGCCAAAGACATTTTTAGTATGCTGGGAATGTCACTAAAACTGAAAACACAACTACGGCAACCTAACAGACTGAGGATGAATGGATGAGATATTTAAAACATCAGTAAATAGATAGTACATGATCGCTTTTCTTTTTATATGAGGAAATCTACGTTATGAACTGAATGTAGGCATTCATTGCAGAGGCTCTTGATTCGTGAAGATTGAGCTTTACATTTTAGATAGAGCAATGAGATGTTGAGCTGAACACAAATTAAGCAATGAGATCTTGAGCTAAGGCAATGCACGAAACACAAATCCATAGTTTCTACAAAATAATTTAAATAGGTTCATTCAGCCATGGTACAACTTTCATATAGAAATGAAATGATCGAACATTGACATAAAATAGCAGCATGGGTAGAAATCTCACTAAGATTCATAGATGAAACTAAAACTAGTACTTATGTGTGTGGTGGCAATGCACTTTCCATGAATACAACACCTACTCAGTGACAAATTCTGCAAATCAAGAGTTATAAAGGCACAAAGCAAAACAAATAGGCTGGAACACATGGAATTCACCTTTGATGCAGGCGTCAAACAGTATAACTTGGATAAATTAGTGGCATGGTCAGATGTTCTAGAAAGTGTTTCTATGCCCATATGGCCAAACCTAGACTCTGATTTCAAATAAACGTCACATCAAATAGAATAGCTGTTGCACCATTCTAACTTGCCTTGAGCCAGCCAAAATTGGCCATTTAAACAAAGAAATAAAATATAAGTCATTTCATACGTCACGCCTAAAAGAAATCCTTCCCATATATAGTTGTTATGAGATAGGCTAACACAACAGCATTGTAGGCAGTATCAAAATTTCTGTGTGTTGAAACATTTGCGCTAACCGCTCATATCAACATCTTCGACTCAGTTAAGACTCAAGATCACAAGTCCCAATTAGTAGCTAGAGTATTAGACTGAAATTTATGAGAGATAGAGGTGTTGTGATGCAATTAGAGAGAAGAAGCAAGCCAATACATAAGCTCAGTTTTTTCATATTGTATCCCATTCAGCAGGCCAATACAGGAAGATTACTTTTCACATTCAGTTACTACTTATTTGTTCAGACTCTAACCCTACAAGCCAACAACTGAACAAAGCAAGATTACTTTTCACATTCAGTCTAGTCAGTCTATGGTGCAAAGCAAGGGAAATTAGAAATAGTGCAGTTCAGGGCACTAGCACACCACCAATTAATCCAAACAAGATAAAAAAAATACCTGGAGCAGATAGAGCAGATAGCGAAGGCATACCTAGAGCAGAGAACGGGGGCGTTCAGATCAGCTCGCTTCGCTGGGAAGACGCGGACTGAGATAGGACATGGTCGCTGGGGGAGTTCGCGCCGCCGGGAAGTCACAGGGGCCGAGCGAGTCCACGCTGCCGGGGGAAGTCGCGCCGAAGACAGCAGGAGGGGATGGTGCCAGCCCGTCTTCCTTAGCGTCAGGAAGGGGAAGCGGGAGGGGAAGGAGGCGGGCGACCTTCACTGCCGTCGTGGATTGTGAGTTCTCGCGGAAACCCTAGCCGCCGTGGTGGCCGGCCTAGGGAGGCGACGTTTGGGGGAGGAAGCATGGCGGGCGATAGAGGCAGTCATAGGAGGACGGTGGAGGTGAGAGGAAGCAGCATGAAGAGAGCGGTGGCTAGGGCACGGAGAGGCCCGTGGCGGTGAGACACAATTGGGCAGCCTGACGGCGTCGGGAGGAAGAAGAGAGCGCCCAACACATTTTCACCCGTACGCCCTTGTTTTTATACTTAGGACGATTTGTAGGGGCGGTTCCTGAACCAGCCGCCCCGACAAATGCATTTCTAGGGACGGTTCCTGATCTAGCCTCCCCTACAAATGCATTTGTAGGGGCGGTTCCTGATCTAGCCGCCCTTATAAATGCATTTCTATTTTATTAAATTATTAATTCTGTATTTTTTAAATCACAAAAACACAAAGTAAATGTATATAATATTTTGTATTATTCTATATATGCACACACACACACACACACACACACACACACACACACACACACACACACACACACACATATATATATATATATATATATATATATATATATATATATAAACAATTGTAGTCATAAAAGTTGTAAACATAACTCAATCTTGTCATGTGACTACAATTTGAATTTTAAAAATTTAAATTTTAAAACTTCGACTACATTTTTAGGACATTAAATGACCCAAAATGAAAATATCCTAAACATAAAAGTTATATAACTCATCAACATATACAACTTTTATTTTGGTCATCTTGTCATGTGACTTTGTTTAAACGATTCAAAATTTATAATTCAAACAATTTCAACTTGAAACAATATTTTGAAAGAGTAAATGATATCAGCTGAAAAACTCATGAATACCAAAGTTGTAGAACTCATCAATATCTACAACTTTTATTTTGATCATCTTTTTATTTGACCAAATTTGAACAGTTGAAATTTTGAATTTCAATAAATGGCAACTTCAAACAAGATTTCAAAACTTTAAATGATTTCAACAATAAAAGTCATGAACATAAAAGTTGTTGAACTCATCACTATCTACAACTTTTATTTTGGTCACTTCTTCATGTGCCAAAGTATTAGTAAACATTGTTCACAAATTCACATATGACTTATAGTTTCATGAACTATACGAGAGACATGTTGATTTGTGAATAATGTTTACTATCACTTTGTCAGATGAAGAAATGACCAAAATAAAAGTTGTAGATCTTGATGAGTTATACAACTTTGGTATTCATCACTTTTTTAGTTGAAATCATTTATAGTCTCACACACATACATAAATATATAGTCTTACACACATACATAAATATATAGTCTCACACGCATGCATAAATAAAGTCTTACAAACACACACTTACACAAAACACTCCACGTTCAACAACTAGCTAGCCCATTGTAACGACTTTCCCCTTGACACCTTTTCGTTCCCATGGCAATATGTCTTTGGGTAGGTTCTTTTCCACAACACTGATCTTCTTAGGAAAGTCTGTGAATAGCGGCATCTCATCGTGGTTATTGTAAGCTTCAACATCGTCCACGCCATCAACTCCGATAATGTGCTGTTTCCCGGAGGCAACCACATGCTTTGTCTTCTTCTTTGGGGGGAGGTTACTTTGTGGGTCAGACATATAGAAAACTTATGCGACACGTGAAGCGAGCACCCAAGGGTCATCTTGGTAGCCTAGATTCTCGAGGTCTAGGACTCTCAATCAAATCTCGTTCAGTCGGTGTTGTTTGATCCAGCGGCATCGAAACAGGGCCACCGTTGTATCCCTTCCATAGTCAAGTTTCCATATCTCTTCAATGATGCCAAAGTATTGGATCTTTCACCCCAATCCATCGAGAGCCTCAATTCGAACGCCGCTGTTTTGGTTCACATATTTACTATCCTTTGCGTGGGTATAGTACGTATACCCATTGATGTCATAAGCATTCCAAGATGTCACTTGTCTCGATGGCCCCTCCGCCAACCTACTTATAGTAATAGAGTCTATGGTTTCTCTAGGCGGTATGTTTTGGTCCTTCAACCATGTAGTTAGTCGTTGCTTATGCTGTTTCATGACCCAATCATTCGAACGACCATTTCTCTCCGCCATAATGATAGCCAAGTGTTCATCAATGTACGGTTGCATCAGTTGTGTACTCTGCAAGACACTGTAATGCGCCCGACTCACCTCTTTGTAATCATGGTCGATGAACACTTTTCTATCACTGGTGCCCTTCCTAGCCAGCCTACCCTTATGACGAGAATCGGGTTTACCAATCCCTTTCTGTACTTTTAGGTACTCTTGACAGCACTCGATGACTTCTTCAGTACTGTAACCCTCTATCACAGAGCCCTCTAGATATGCTCGATTATGCACGGATCGACTTAGAACCGACATGAACCGCTCGTAGGACCACATTTCATGCAAGTAGCAAGGGCCCAGTGCCTGTATCTGATGAACCATGTGAATAATGAGATGTGGCATTATATCAAAAAAAGCAGGAGGTAGACACATCTCTAGTTGGTTTTATGTCTCCACCACAAATTCATGTAGGTCACTCAGCTCTTGCTTGCCAATCATCTTCTGTGAGATCTTTGAAAAGAAGTAGCACATGCGGGTGATGGCCATTTTTAAGAACTCTGGCTTTATAGCCCTGATTGCAATAGGTAGAAACACTGTCAGCATCACATGACAATCATGAGCCTTGCAGTGTGTTATTAACAAGTCCTTCATCGACACTAGCTTCTTCACATTCGCTTAAAACCTAGTCGGGACTTTGACCCCCTCAGGAAAGTGCATATAGCTCTCTTCTCGTCTGGTGTTAGATTGAAGCACGCGCGCGGGCAGAGTGTATTTTCCATTAGCCTCAGGTACCGGGTGAAGTTGTGACATCATGTTTAGCTGCACCATGTCTTTCTGTGATTTTAGACCATCCTTTGACTTGCTTGTGTCCATCAAGGTAGCAATGAGACTCTCAAAGACATTCTTCTGCACGTGCATAGCATCAATGGCATGGGGGACCTCCAAGTCTGGCCAATAAGGTAGATTGTTTCTTGAAAGGTACGCCTTCGACAGGGAGTGTGCTTCTATCTCTGTTCGTCCCATCCAGATTCTTTTTTCCATAGACGACGCGTATGTTTTTCACCATTCTGTACACGTGCTCTCCATTATGATGTCTCTTCGGAGGGGGTTCAATCTCCGAGGTGTTGTCATAAAATCTAAAGAACAATTTAATGCGGTACTTGTGACTTATCTTTAAGAAGCGTTGGTTCCTTATATAAACTATCTTCTTGGATGCATCCAGGTACACCCATGTAGTACCATCTAAGCAAACCAAGCATCCCATCTTCCCTTTGATCTGTCCAGACAAAGCAAACAACGCGGGGTAATCATTGGTAGTAACAAATATTATTGCTCTACATATGACATCCTCCTTTCGGAATGCATCGTACATCGGCTCCCCATGCCTCCATAGCCTCTCCATTTCTTGCATCAAAGGCTCGAGGAACACGTCTATATCAATGACTAGCTGTTTAGGGCCAGAAATAAGAATAGTGAGGAGAAGGTACTTACTCTTCTGACACAACCACGTTGGGATGTTGTACATGGTCAAGATCACTGGCCAAGTGTTGTGGTCGCTCATCCTCTTATTGAAGGAATTCATTCCATCAGTGCTCATGCCAAATCGTATATTCCTTGGGTCATCGCTGAATTCTTTGTGCTTCTCATCAAACCTTTGCCACTGACTACAATTAGTCGGGTGTGCAATCTTATCATCATCCACCTTGCGCTCATCATCCCACCATGTCATGAGTGTGGCTTCTTTAGGGTTTAGGAAGATATGTCTCAAGCGGTCGGTCACTGGCAGGTACCACATTACCAAGGTAGGAATTCTTCTCTGCTTTGCATCGTTGCCTAATGGAGTGTCCTCTAGGGGCTGAGATTCTTGTACCACCTTTTTTGTACCCTTCCTATTCCTTTTTTCCCCATGGAGGTTTCGTCGCACCGTTAAGGTCATTGTTCTTGTACCGGCTGGCCCCACACCGGGGACATTTATCTAGTGACTTGAATGTTTCGCCATGAAAAAGTATATAGTGGTTGGGGCATGCATGGATTTTTTAAACCCCCATTGTTAATGGACTTATGACCTTCTTTGCTTGGTATGTGTTAGCGGGAATTGCGTTTGGTTGTGGTAGCACCCATGACAGGAGATGCAATAGATCATTGAAACTACAGTCTGACCAGCCGTACTTAGCCTTCAGGATGAGTAGCTCAAGCACAAAACGTAGCAATGTCCAATATGACGGACAACCCTTTTCAACACCATACACAGTCTCCTTTGATGCTTTTGTCACCCTTTCCAAATTTTCTAGACCTTTCAGGCTATTTAGTAAAATCTCTGGTCCAAGGGCTCAAATTATGTCCTCCAAATCATCTTCATCCCCGACACGTGCTCCACCATCATTATTGGCACCACTTTCATCATTACCATCCCAACCACCAGCATCACCACCTTGTTCATTGCCAAACTCGAAATCCATTCATGCATCAAGCTCTGCTGAATATTGGGACAGGGATTCTATGGTTTCGTCGTCGTATTCCTCCTCATCCTCGTCGTTAACAATAACCGTTTCACCATGATGAATCCACACTGTGTAGTCCTCAACAAATCCTCACATAATCAAATGTGATCTGATGATAGTCACATCTGTCTATGCCATATGGTTCTTGCAATATTTACAGGGACAAATAAATGTATCCTTATTCTCTATCAATGTCGTTGCATGCTTCTTTGCGACTTCAATAAATTTATCCACCTCTTCACGGAAAACTGCCTTAAACCTTAACGAACCATACGTCCAAGAGTTCCTATACTCCATCTTTTACAACAACAACAAAATAAACATTAAAGGACTACTTATTCAGATATATATAAAAATAAATCAAATTAATAATTACTTGAGAATAATTGTATATACCTCAGATATATATGAATATAAATCAAATATAATTACATGAAGCATACAAACACACCATGGTAGAGGAAAATTAATTAAGGGCAAATTTATCCATAAATAATTAAAATACATATTTGTTGATTACAATAAACAATTTCAAAGACAACAATTAGCAACAATTATATTTTACCCAATATCTTTCATACAAACCCTAGTCCAATTTCATCAAACATAAATTTACAAAAACAAAATTAATAAAAAAACCAAACCCCAGATCTAGATCTACATGCACATAAAACATCCATAAAACTAACTAATTGTTCACTAAAATCTAGAAACATGGACCAAATAAGGGTATGATCTTGTTTCCCTCCCTAATTTACCCTAGTACATTCAAAACATGGGTCTAATTTGCTTTATAAGTAGCTCAAGCACCATAGAAGAGAGAGAAAAACAAAATTCTAATTACTCACTAACCAACCATTAAAACTTCAAAAAAAGTGTGGAATAGCATTTTCTTATCTTCTACAACCTCTCCACCAAAGGATTTGAGACTAAAACCTTTCTCACTTAGTAGAACAATTTTTGGGAGGTGCCCAAGGCCTCCCCACCTTTCTTTCATGGGTTGGAGTGAGTGACCCGAGGAGGAAGAAGGTGCTGTAGTTTGCTTTATATGTGGATAATTTGTAGGGGCGGCTGGTGATTGAGCCGCCCCTACAAATCGGAGGTATTTATACGCGGGAATTTATAGGGGCGGCTCAATCACCAGCCGCCCATACAAATAGAAACATCGGGCGGCTGGTGAGTGAGCCGCTCCTACAAATCAGACCCATTTGTAGGGGCGGCTCGTATCACCAGCCGCTCCTGCTGTTCCATTTATAGGGGCGGCTGGTGTCTGGGCTCCCGAGCACGCCACTGTAGGGGCGGCTCCATCACCAGCCGCCCCTACAAAGAATTCGTCCCGTTGCTACAAACCGTTTTTCACGTAGTGGTTTCAACGATGGAGCATGCATGGTCGTCTTATCTTTTTCATTATTATATATCAAAAGGAATATCAAATAGCAGGTGGTGGTTCATTTCACTAAAATTTGGCTTATGCTGATGTTTATGCTGATTTATTGTGAGAGGAAAATACTATTCATTCGCTAAAAATACTGCTGAAGTTATGCTATAGAACAATATATAATGTATGTCGGAAGCATTGGACATGATGGTCAATTTGCATTTGTCTTTGCTACTAATTATAAAAGTATTAAGGGTATGAGGTCAATTTGCTACAATATATAATGTATGTCGGAAGCATTGGACATGATGGTCAATTTGCATTTGTCTTTGCAGAACAGACGATGTGTGACAAGTGGGTGACAAAGAGAAATTTGCCCTTGATGTTAAGACAAACATGTGTCCACGTCACAGAGACACTGTGTGCGCGCTCAACTGGATGGGCATCTCTATGGCTTATTAACAGTATGAGGCCGTGCCATCTCTGCGGCCTCTGAGCATGGCCACGATAGCCTGCTTTGTTAGCCCCATCTGATATTGTTTGCCCCATCTGATATTGTTTTTATGGTTCAGATCACCTCGTTCCTATTTTTCACTATGAGTTTTTGTCTTCTCATGATTGGACTGGACATGTTGTTGGCTGAACCTTTTATTATATGCTTGCTCTACACATGGAGAACGCACAAGGATAGAAAAATCTGGTATTATGCTATAGCCTAGATTCTCCACGCATGCTGCCGGAGGTCTCAAACATATGCATGCAGCCAGATAGCATGCATGTATCATAGGAGCTAGCAACTATTGATCACTCTAACTACACAGTAACAACTATTGACCCCTTTTGTTAAATCACTCTCTCATGCATTACTATGTGGTGAGAGAGTCTGATGGTGACATTTCATACACACATCCCTTCTGATGCAACAGGTTCAACAATGCAAATGCTACTTAGCACATACCCTTAGATAATTAGGTATTTTTAGGTATAAATTAATCTAAAAAAATAGCAGAGTTTTTGGCTTCTCACAGCATCGATGGATTGCTTTCATCAACACTGTGATAGCACACTCAAAGAATCTAGCAAGTACCATTGCAGCATGCCCTTTTGTCTTCTTTGTTCAGAAGAGTATATATGCTAGCACAACAACATGCTCATGCCAAACTTGTTGTCCCTTCTGCCTGACTATGCATGTACATGATATTGACCCTTCATGCCGAATATCTATGCTAGCACAACAGCACACAACGTGCCAACCTTTTGTCCCTTCTATGTAATTATGCATGTTCATGATATTGACCCTTCATACTGCAATTTCCCGCCTTCTCGCAATATCGATGAATCACTGCAATGAATATAGAGCGAGTATTATATATATATATTCTTCACTCCTATGATCTTTTCTTAGTGTAAATGGTGCCTTGTAGCACGAAAAAAACTGATCAAGCATTCAATTATTATCCTTGGTATTTTAGAACATGGATAATTGGTCTTAAGAGTTTAGTCGTTATGGTAAAATTATTTGCACATCATCAAACATTTTTGTCTAATAAGACTTGAACCCCCATGGTAACTTTCTTAATAATGGCTGATATGTATACATGCTTGCATTATAACACGGTATTGCTTTTAGTGTACTAAGAACCGTGGAAATAGTGAAGAGGGCACTCTCATTATTAAGCCACGATGATGTTTCACTTTCATTACACAGTAGGGAAAAAGAAAGTTGTGTTTGTCCATTGCATATTTTTGTACGTCGGCAGTGTCTCTTACTGCAATGCCAAGTCATGTCACGCTATTTTTTGTAGTTCGATATTTTTTTCATGTCTATTTCTTATTTATCGTGTTCCTGTTGATGATGCATTCCAAGATTCTCTGCCTATATAAACATTATCTTCCCTTTGTTCCATTACACCCCTCCATCTCCTTTGCCTTTGTTGTATCCTTGGTGTGCTGCCTACACGAGACACATGCATAGGTAAGCTGATAATTGTGAGTTTCACTTGCACAGTGTGGCCTTTAATATCTAATATTAGTATAGTCAATCTTAACGTAAATAGAAATTGCTAACTGTAACACCTCCAATGAATAAGTTAACAGAAGACCAGTAGGTTGGACGCCCACGTTTTGTAATGTGTGACTGCACATATGCATCTCCAATAAAGTATATTCCCTATTCTTGATTAGATTGATCTTCTTACTAACGCTTGTATCCTCTAAATGTTTTAATCTTGTTTGATTTGAGTTTTCCCTTTTATTCTATTTTAACATAATTATTTATTATATGTATTTTCATTTCATCTTCCCCTCTAGTGACCCAATTTATTATGTGTCCTTCTTGAATTGTTTTATTTACTATGTATATATATGCGTACATAAGCATCATTTATTAGACTCGCTCATTGCACAACGTGCATGGGCACGAGCACCTTGATCTCCAGGATGATGTGGAAGCCCCACCCGGTCCTGAGATCCGGCATGTAGAGGTGCTTCATGGTGGTGTCGATCATGCCCTTCTCGTCCTCCCCCGCGGAGGCGTGGACCTTGGTGATTAGGTGCATGGTGCGGTGCCTGAGCTCACGCACGTCGGCCTTGACTGCAGCGGCCGTCCGTGGGGCGGTGAAGAGGCAATTGCCATCAGCGTCGACCTTTCTGCCATGGTTGAGGCGGAAGACCACCGGCGCCGCGTCATGGCCGATGCCTAGCGAGGAGAGCTTCCACGCAACACCCCACTCCTAGATGATCTAACAATCGCTGCATGTTCAAAAAAAAAGGCGCTACATGTTCAGCCCCGAGGTGGGTTCTAACGTTTCTGGGATGCAATCAAGGTTATTTTTAGGTGGGGTTTAACTTGTGCTAACCATTGTTCTTGAATATTGAATCAAATGAATAGTGTTGACCCGTCCATGTCTTAATTATTGCCAAACACGACTAGATTAAATAAAATACATGTAGCCGTAACAACTAGCTTTCAATTCTCATGTGCCTCTAATCCGACACCATTGTCGTCCTCCTTCAGGGATTTGAAAAAATTGGCATCCTCATTGACGACAGGTTTCCCTAGATTATTTTTGTCTATGCCACCCTCCTTGTTTGTGCCAGTTTCTATTGGGTTTTTGTTGCCCATGTTGTCCTCCTTGCCACCAGTTTCTCCAAGATCAGTGGTTGTCCAAAAATTATCTGGAAAAAGTTCTAGTGGTCTCCTGCAATCCAAAAAGCTTACATAAGAAACTGATGCCCTTATATATCACATATATCTTTGAACCAATTTGTTCTCTATATCATGATATGCACAAAATGTGGTCCCAAAAATGCATATAAAAATATACCATTGTTACGATGCATGAGTTTTGATATTATGTTTTAAAAATATTATGAGGCAACTAGCCCTAAGGATATTTTTAGCTTCTATTGGATAATGATAAATTACGAGTATTATGAGACAACTACCCTGAGGATATTTTTTAGTAGCTCCTTTTGGATCCCATAGTTGTATTTCCTTGTGCAACTCCTTCAAATCCTGTAACTTCATAAGCACCGCTGATAAATATCTTTGCGCGCTAGCAAACTAATCAAATTACACCTTAGGCTACAGTTTATTATCTATATATGGTCAGTGTGAAGCTTATCTCATCCTTGCCACATCCTTCCCGTGAGAGGCGTGATGGTCCAATTTCCTTGGAGTACCTCTCTAGGTCATTTGGGAGATAAGGCCCAGTGAAAGGCACGGATTGGATTGCCCTAATAGACTATACGGTTTCATCAGGCACAACATATCCTCTCTTAACACGAATACTCCATTTGCACGACCCTTGATTCGAGGAACAGAAATGAAAAATAATTTTTTTATTATGAACATGAACTAATAAAGCTTCCTCTTACATTTAAACTAAATAAACATGATATATGGTCATTAAAACTGTAACACACAAAAAATATAACAAATTGCATGCATACATAAAAATGATAAACAACTTTTTTGGTAAGATATAGATGCTTTTAATGATGGAATAGGAGGCGCAAATCTGTCCTCATTAAAAAAATTAAATAGAATGTATACTAAATGGGTCACCCGCAGCGAAGCGCGGGCACCGGTGGCTAGTTAATTGATGATGATGCAACTGCGCATCCCACATAGACCTGAAAGCTCAGTACAGAAAAAGTGGAGGTAAGCTCGCTTAGTTCTTGTTAAAAGGGGAGACAATTTGTTTCAAAAAAAGGGGGGAGAAAATAAAACGACTTCAATTGTTTGGTCTTGAATTTCAGATTTTCAGATCAAGGCTATATCATCCAGCATACCTGCACAAAGTTTATAATAAGTAGGACATGCCTTGTTGGGTTAAACTAGTAACCTGGAATGTTTTCTTTGTCCACAAGGCATACACGTCACAGACAGGATTTTTGTTTGGTCATAGTACGCCTACCGTGAGCTTCCCATGATGAAAATACTGTTGTCAGGTACGTGGGTCTCTAAACCCTTTCTATGACGAATCAAAGAAAAATAATGTCGTATGACACTTTCGTCACTAAACAAATGATGCTTCTAATTGTCAACAAAAACATCACAACACGATGAATAGGGAGCCCACATCATCATTAACGTGTCACAATTGACATATCGGGTGACATGGCGAGTGGCATGGCACACATGCTATGATGAAATTAATTATCGTGAAATAGCATTTCGCCTGAACTCCTGTAAGAGTATCTTGTAAAAATAGCATTATGTTCCCATAGTGCAAAAATCTTGTAAAAGTATCATACTGGTATCACTCTACGTTCCTGATCATTCCTATCGTTATATATGGGAACATGGCGGCTGCTAAGCCCTGAACTCGAGCTACGCCCACCAGTTTAATACTAGTCATTTGTATAAACTACTAATATTGTTGCTTGAATTGATGTAGTGTCAAATAAATATATATAATGCATAGATTATTTGTCCAAGGGGAGATAAATAAAAGTAGGGGCCCTGATTTGAGGCCCTTCTAAAATATGAACCCCCAAGACCTCAAAACTAGATGAGACATTCAATCAAAAGTAGAGGTCTTAATTTGAAGGCTACTACTAGAGCTGCTCGAATAAAAGCAAGCAAATACACTACATGAAAAACGGTTTGTAGCAATGGGACAAATTTTTTGTAGGGGCGGCTGGTGATGGAGCCGCCTCTACAGTGGCGTGCTCGGGAGCCCAGAGACCAGCCGCCCCTACAAATGGAACAGCAGGGACGGCTGGTTATACGAGCCACCCCTACAAATGGGTCGGATTTGTAGGGGCGGCTCACTCACCAGCCGCCCCCGGTGTTACTATTTGTAGATGCGGCTCAATAACCAGCCACCCCTACAAATGCTCCAACAAATAAATACTCGGCTTCAGGTCGTCGTTCCAAAGGCTTCTTCTCACCCCTCCGTTCTCTTCGCTTTCTCCCTCCCTCGCTCTCCCGACGCCGATAGGGCGATGGCCGCTAGCACGCGCGGCGCTGCAGCTGCGGCCGCCCCCTCCTCTTCCTCCTCCCCCCTCGCGTCGTCCTGGCCGGCCCCCCACCTCTGGCTCCCTGTGCGAGGCGCTGGTGGCGCGACGGCGCCCCCCCCCCCCCCCCCCGCCGCTGCGCTCGGGAGCGCCAACCACCGTCGTCGCCCCCCGGCGAGGTCGCCTCCTCTGAACGCCGCGGCCTTCTCTCCGGCCCCTGAGCTGGCACGTCGACCTGGGCGGATGGCCCCTGGCGCGGCCACGCTGCCCTAGGGTTTGGCCGCCCATCGGCGCGTACGCCACGCCACCGCCGCGGTGCCCAGTTCTTCGTCGTGCCCTTCACTGGCAACAAGCACCCAGGTATGCCGGCACCTTCGTTTCCCTTCCTGCTACGCGAAACTGAGCACCTAGGATCTGGTTCATCTTCCCTAGATCTGGTTCATCTTCCCTAGATCTGGTTCATTTTTGCAGTGCCTAATCGTTATATTCGCTCTGTCAAATGTAGGCTGAAATAGAGAAGGTTAAGAAAAGAAGGGAAGAAAGAGCAATTGAAAAGGCACAGCATGAAGAGGAAATGGTTTGTATTTGACATTGAGTTAAATGAGCCCTATCTGGTGTTCAAGGTGAGCATCCTTTGTTCATCCTTATCCAATTGTAATTCAACTGAAAAAGAGCTGTCCCAGCAGCACTTACCTGTGTAATTTTCTGTATGGTTTTTAAAGCCAGCTATTGTATAATATTCTGACACCATCATACAGTGCATTCAAAAGATATGCATTTTATAACTTAGCACTTCCTGAAATATATGTGTATTTTGCAAAATATCAGGGAGCTACGTGATGACATTAAGATGCATCTTGATCTGGACAAGGAAAGCTAAACAAATGTTAAGTACTAGGAGGTACATGTCATTTCCTTTAACCTTTTTCCTGAATAACTTGTTGGCATTAAGATGCATGACAATATTACCTTCTTCCTGAATAACTGTGAGCAAGATGTATAAAATGTATAGGCTTATTACAGTAATCCTTTATAATCTAGAGCTGCGCTATTGCATTGAACTTCTGAATTTTGATTTTGCAGTTTATACTAACGAAAAATGCTAGTTTGCATCGCAGGCTTGCCTGAGGGAGATCCATGCTTCTATCCTAAGGAAGCATTTACATCGACTCGAGCATCCTGGTGCTGTTGAACAGGATGTGGAATCTGAGAAAGAAGATGATAATAAACTTGTCGGTGTTTCGAACAAACACCGGCTAGTTAATTTATAATTGATGCGCGTTAGGCCTGGATGGTGCGCTAAAGGACACAAGGTTTATACTGGTTCGGGCTGAATGTCCCTACGTCCAGTCTGTTGCTGCTTGTGTTATTAGCACTGAAAAAAGGTTCGTAGCGGGGGTACAAACGATCGAGAGAGGGATTGGTCTCAAGTCTCTGATGGAATGGTCGAAAGGGTTGCCGAGAGCTTAGGTCGCTGCTCAGCTCTCTGTGAAGTGTTGTGTGTGTTTAACTTAAGCCTCAAGAGTCGATCCCCTTAGTGGGGGGCCCTGCCCTCCCTTTTAAAGACCAAGGGGGGAGCAGGGGTTACAGATGGGAGAAAAGAGAAAAACCAGGGGCCAAGAAGCCACTCCGAAGGTGTTGAGCCATCCTTTTCCGCTGAGTCAGCCTTGCTGACACGGCCAGATGGTGTCAGGGAGTGGCACGTTTGCCGGGTGCCCGTGTCCTGGCGACGCCATGCCCTTACCGGACCAGCAAGTGGCCGCGTCCTGTCCCGCCCCTCTAGGCGGCGTGTCGGACAAGGGTGTTGGCCTGCGGCCCTGTGGGGAGCGGGTGACGCGGTGACAGTATGTTCATCACCGTAGATGGTGCGAGTCTTTCCCTGGACCGTAGTGGTTGTCATATGCCTGTGTTAGTATCCGCACCCGGGGGCTGATGGCGGCGCCTACAACACTGTGGGATAAAAGTCGGCGCCTATAATACTATTTGAGCACTATTAGGTTGGAAAGGGCTTAAAGCACCTGTCCCATCGTATCCTGATGGTACCTTCCTACAGGCGTGCAAGGCATGGTCCTTGGTATGGCGGTTGACTTGAATGTCCTGTCGTACCCTGTGCTTGTCAGCATGAAGGTGCAGGGTGCAGTCATCGGGCGAGGTGGAGCCAGCCCTCAGCCATCGGTCGAGACGGAGCCTGTCTTTAGACGTCGGGCGAGATGGAGCCCACCCCTAGACGTCGGGCGAGGCAGGGATAGCCCTCGGGGGTCGGGCGAGGTGGAGCCTACCCTCGGGGGTCGAGCGAGGCGGAGCCAGCCCTTAGGGGTCGATCGAGGCGGAGCCAGCCTTTAGGGGTCGGGCGAGGCGGAGCCAATCTTCCGTCGTTCGGGCAAGAAGCATAGTAGCGTTCTTGTCTGATTGAAAGCATCAACTTTCGATGGTTATTAGTGCCACCTCATTGGGTACCTTGGTATTAGGTCCCCGACAGTAGCCCCCGGGTGATTCGAGCAGAATTGCCCGGGGGGTATTTTGATTTGCCAGAGGGTGTGCGCGAGCGCACCCGATGGGTGTAGCCCCCGAGCCCTAGGGTGATTTGGGCAGAATCGCCCGGGGGGTGCTTCGGACCCTTCGTGGGTAAGGTTATGAGGTTTGGTTTCGTCAACCGGAAAGCTTTAAGGGAACCCTGGTGTCCCGTTCGTGGGGATTTTGTCCAGGGTCAGCCTGGCTAGGGCTCGACTTCGGATCAAGGCCCTACTGATGCTCGTGTACCTGGGTCCCGGTTGCTTACGGGCCCATCCTCTGTTGGGTTGGTCATCGAGACCATTGGGCCGATCCCTGGATGTTCCAGGCCTAGGTGGGCTAGAGAAGAAGCATTCTGACCCATATCCCCTCTGTGGGAAAGGAGTCCGGTCCGCTTGGGAAGGCGAACCGTCCAGCGCGGTTTTGGTGGGAAAGGATAGAGATCATGGGCGCATATCCCACGAGGTGATGCGGCGGTGCGCGTGGCAGGCTCAGAGATCGAGGCAGACGGTTGTTCTTCTCACATCCGTCGCCCCAATAAAACCACGGGGTTCGCCCCCAGGGTTCAATATTCCACCTCCTCACCTTCACGTCTGACTCTTCTACCGTCAATCGCCTTAGCCTCCTACGTCCGTACTGCCGCCATTGTCAGCCTCGCATCCGCGTCGTAGCCGCCGTCAAGCTCGCACCCGCATCGCAGCCGCCGTCGAGCTCGCATCCACCTTTTTTCCCGACGCCTCAATGGAGCTGTGGGGCAGATCCGGCATTACCCCTCGGCATTTAGAGGGCCTCGTCCGCCGTGGCCTCCTCTGCCCATCGACCACCGCTGAGGGGTGGCTACTGCCTGGTGATGAGGATGAGCCATCGCCGCCCGATGGGTATGTCGTGTCCTTTGCTATCTTCCATGAGTGGGGATTCGGCATACCTGCGCATAGATTTCTTTGGGGGCTGTTGGATTACTACTAGGTGGAGTTGCAGCATCTTACTCCTAATGGGGTCCAACATATGGCGGCATTTGTTGCCCTATGTGAAGGTTTTTGGGGATCGATCCCCACTTCGATTTGTGGCGGCACTTCTTCACCACCAACCTATCGAAGAGGCGGGTTGGGGGGAAGGAGGTGAGTGTGCCGATGGGATGTGCCAGCATTCATCTATGCCATACCCGGGCGAGTGGCTACCCATTGATGCGTCTGTCGACCTCCAACAAGGGGTGGCATTCATAGTGGTTTTATGTCAGGGATGACGTGAATGCCCCCCTACCGAAGTATTCAGGGCGCCTCATCGAAGAGGCCCCGGAGTCATGGAAGTGGGGCGTCCTGACTAAGGAGAAGAAGCACATCACTGACCTTCTCGCCGCCCTCCACGCTCTGAATGACCGGGCTGTGAAGGGGTCGAGGATCATTGGCGCCTACCATGCGAGGGTGGCACCGCTGATGGTGTGCGCGCTTCCCCTGCACCGGATGGTGCCTGGAGTGTCGTTTGAAGGGACGGTGCTCGTCGATGAAGCACTTCCTCCCTCCGAGGTGGTGCAACGCATCAAGGAGGCGATGGAGCCTTCGAAGGACTCCGCCGACGTCGTCCTCGATTGTATCCGGTGCCGGGGCTTCCCCCAATGCGGCTAGAACTAGGGTTTTTTTGACTTTGTAAGCTTTCTTTCCCCGCGCTCCTCTTTTCTCTTGAATTTCTGATCCCTTGCTGCTAACTTTGGGATGGTGGGACCAGCCGAGGAGACTTTCCTTCAAGGAGAGTCTAGCCCCGGTGCCGAAGGACCGGGTCCTGGTGGCGGCGAATTGCACCGTGGCCGAGTGGGACAAGAGGACAAGGGAACTCAAGAAGAAGGAGATGATACGGAAGCAGCAGGCATGGGATCAAGGAGAGGAGGTTAGCAGTCATGACAACGACAATGATGATGACGATGATGATGATGAGGTAGCTGCCGACGTGGATTGGGACATCCTAGAGGTCGAGGACACGCTGACAAGTGCCCACCCGTCCATGCAGGGGCCCTTCCCGTTCCATGCGGAGGGAAGCGAGTCCATGAGGTCGGCCGAGGTGGGCCGAACCTCTAGCCCATCCTCGGGGCCGGCGGGAGCCGGAGAGTCCGCCGCTTCGCGCGGGGTGCCGGCGGAGGAGCGGTGGGTGGGAGGAGGTGAACCTGCTGCTGCCCCCAAGGTGCTGATGGAGGGAGGCGGCTATGTTGCCGCACCCCATGAGATGACAGAGGCGGGTGGTGCTGCCACCCTGCCTGAGGCATTGACGGAGAGGGGCGGCTCCGTTACCCGCGCCCTCAGAGATAAGGGAGACGAGCTCCCCGGCCCCGGAGCAGGGGGCAGGCTCGAAGTGGGCCCGCCCAGATGAGTCGAGGGGTTCTGGGGGTTCGTCCCCAAAACATTCCCGCCGCCCAAAGGCACCAGAGTGAGCCACTGATTCCCCTATTTTTCCTCCTTTTATTTTCCCGCTTTGACCTTATGCCCTTCACCTTCGTGTAGATTCTTGCGGACGGGCCATTCTCTGGGGCTGGCGCCCAAGAAGAGCCTTGCCCTGCAGGCAGGATGGACCGCGCTGCCCGACATTGCCCCTGTTTCGGGCAGGAGCGAGGCTGACGCTGTGGCCTCATTGGCCAATCCGGCGGCGCCCGCACCTTCGGTGGTTACCGAGCAGGCGACGTCTTCCATGGTGGGCGCGACCCCACCGGCCGAGAGTCTGGTATCGCCGGCAGATGTGGTCGTGACTACGCCCAGCCAGGAGCTGCCGGACATAGCCATGGTGGCGTTCGAGGGGCCGGTGCAGTCCGTGCCTCCAGTGGCTCAAACGATGGCATTTGACGTGGGCTGGTCGGAGAGGGACGCGGTTGGATGGTCCCCAACCCCGACGAGCCAGGCGTGTCCGGTTGCAGTCGCGATGGCGTCCATGGGAGCAGCGCAGTCTGTGCCATCAGAGACCTAGGTGGTGGTGCCCGTGACCGCGGCAAGCCCGACGGGGCCAGACATTGCCATGGCGGCGCCTGAGGGAGCGGCGCAATCCGCCCACTGGCGGCCTAGACCGCGGTGCCCGAGGTGGGCCCGATGGAGGAGGACATGACCGGAGGGTCTTCGGGCGTTGTGACGGTGGTGGGGAGGACCAGAAGGGAGCCGCCTTTGGCCCTGTTGTCGGGAGGCAGCCGCTCCCCCGCGCGAGACGAGCCGCTGCTTCAGTGGATGGCCGCTTAGGACCCAACGTTGGTTCTTTTTTCGCTTGACAATGCTGCCGAGAGCTTGGAGCAGGAAAATCATTGACTTTGGGTTCTCGGCTGTGAGGGATGCCTTGAGCCAGGCCAGTGGTGCCCTGCGCGAAATCCTCATCCTACTGGCCAGGTATCCACTTGATCTTCTCCCTCATTTCTTCTTTCTTCACATATTTTTGTGTTTTCGTGTTTTTTTGATACCGGTCTACTTTTTCAGTGTATTGTTGCTCATAGCCTGGAACAAGTCCTGGTTCCTCCAGTGAGCCAATAGGCGGAATGGGACCGTCCTTACCAAGGAGGCCCAGACTGCTGAGGAGATGTGGGAGCGTCAGCTAGCTGCCTGCCCAGCAGCGGGAGGCCGAAGGCGCATCGGGATGCGTAAGAGATCCATGGGATGTTTCGAGGACTTGTCAGCTGATGGTGAAGCTGGATGGGGAGGAGGCCGCCAGGATCTCGAAAGGAGCAGGACGAGCTGCTCCAGAAGGACACCGCTGACCAGTGAGCAGGCCGTCGAGCTCCTGGCAGAGCTAGAGACGGAGCGGGACCTCAAGCTGAAGGCTGAGGAGAGGTCCCCTGGTGTTGCAGCAGAGGGTGGACCAGGACTGCCTGAGGTGATCACCCGGTTGCATGAGGAGCGGGACAAGCTACTGCCGGACCCGAGAAAGACTTCATTCGGAGCGCGGCACAGCCCATGAGGATCGTGACTGGGCCATCTGGGAGTGCGACAAGGAGCGTCGGGTGGTTGACTCCCTCCGGGCGGATCTTGGAGCCATGGTGAACCGAAGGTTGGACGCCGAGAACATCGCTGCCAGGCTGGACAAGGAGCTTACTAAAGTGCAAGGGATCCTTCAGACCGAGAGTGACGAGCATGACCTTCTGCAAGCCGCTGTCGGGGTGGTCATCGAAGCCTTGAGGGTGGCGTAGCCGGTGGAAACTAGCTCACTCGCGGCTCATGCCGTGGGAATCACGGCGTGGGTGGGACAACTTGAGGAGGATGCCTTTCACGCCGGGATCACCCAAGCCTTCATTGTTGCCCATTCCCATTATGATCGGGAGATCAACCTGGAGGTAATGAGCCAAGGCTTCATGCATTCTATGAAGATGCTGAGCTAGATGAGATGGAGAAGGCGGTGACTCCCCTTGCGCGGGACCTGGCGAATAGGCTGAAAGAATCGGTTCTCCCTCCACGGAAGTAGTTAGTTGAATAAGTATGATAAACACTTATCTG
The DNA here is from genome assembly GCF_019320115.1 of Miscanthus floridulus. Taxonomy (NCBI): domain Eukaryota; kingdom Viridiplantae; phylum Streptophyta; class Magnoliopsida; order Poales; family Poaceae; genus Miscanthus; species Miscanthus floridulus. The sequence goes on from NC_089589.1 coordinate 102,906,694, forward strand.
TAATATGTGAACAAGTGTCGGTACTTTTGTGCCCGAAAATGGATTCGTGGCTTTTGTTTCGCAATTTGGTTTCGTTTGTTTGGTCTTACCTTCTTCCCTTTTTGCGATGAAAAGAGAATTACACGATCGTCCCTTCCATTTGTTAAGACCGTAGGGCCCGAGGTGCTTAGGGGAAATTTTGATTGTGTTGGTGAGCAAAATTACCATAGCCGTCTGGGCATAGGCCTTTTGCAGTCTTACCAATCTGTTCCCCCAAACTTTGCCGCCAGTCTTGGTGCGAGGAAGAGGTCTGCTGTAAAGACTTTTTCGAAAAAGGAAAGGAGGTACCCGTACCTTTATCAGCCCCTGAGTGAGATCCAACCCCTTGTGGTTGCTGGGGTCGGATGTTACTGGAGACCGGAGTGAGGGAAGCGAACTTACGTCTTGTATTCACATGTTCCCCTTACTTTGCGATCGCTACGTGACCGTACGTTCGGTCTCATTGATGGTCCGGCCTTCCCCGAGCCCCCGCGCGTGGTGGGGATTCAGTCAAGGGCCAGCTCATTTTGTGACTGTCGCCCCATTAGCGGTTTTTCACAACTAGAGGGGTTAAGGCAACATCACTTGCCTCGATGGTTCGAGTGACGCGCTTTATGAGCTCGCTAACGGGGATGTTCGGACGGAATCCAATCCCATTGCTTTGCGATAGAGTCGGCAAAGCCCTCGGGTGGCATTCCATTGCTCCTTGCTCCGCCTTCCAACAGATTCCCCCTAAATGGGGTTTCTATGGGCTCGGCGAGGGGCTGGATTGAACTAGAAGGTTGAGATGACCCTATTCGCCTTAATGCGGGTTGGGCAAAGGCCATTGAGGCTCATCTACATTTTCTCCCCTAGCTCTTGTTCGACGTAGGGCGGCTCCGGACCCTTCGTGGGTCAGCCTTCGAACCTCGATCTGTTGGTCCGGCTCGAACCCCCGGGCCCTTTAGGGTCTAATAGGGGTCGGCCATGTTTTTCGCGCGTTACCCCATCCTTGGTTTCCACAATCGGAGGGGCTAAGTTGATGACACTTGCCTCGATGGCTCGAGTGTCACGCTCAATGAGCTCGCTATCGGGTATGTTCGTGTGAAATTCGGGTCCATCATTCGCTGATAGGGATCGGTAGAGCCCTCATGTGGCATTTCACTACTTCTTAACTCGCCTCCCGGCAGATGCCCGAGCCGTTCGATAGGCTTAGGTGGCCCATTGGCCTCTCCTCGATGGAGATTCTATGGGTTTGGCTTAGGGGTTAGAATCGAATGAGAAAGGTCGAGGACGTCCCTATCCGCTTCTGAGCAGGGGTCGGGCAAGGCCGCTGGGGCTCGTCTCTGTTTTTCTCCCTAGGCTCTGTTTGACACATGGTGGCCTGAGCCCTTCACGGGCCGGCCTTCGAACCTCGGTCAGGTCACCGCTCATATTGAATGAGGCGGCTGCCACTTCGTGACGCGACACGAAGCGTTGAGATGCAGAGATTTGCATATGCAATGCTTGGATGCATGGTTTTAATGTATCACTAAATTGAAACGAAAGTGGGGTTTGGTAACGTTACCTTTGTGATATGAGCGACGGGAAGCTCCTACCAGGTGTGTCCGTGCTGGGTTTGGGCCCGATGTTTGCGACGAGGTTGGCGTAACCTGCATAAGAGTCGCTATTTTTTGTTTTTGTCTCTCGGTGGTAATTCGAGCCGCTCGATTGATTTAGTCGACCTGACAGCTTCTCCTTGAAGGAGGTTCTGCAGGGGGACCCCTCCAAACCCTTCTCGGGAAGGCAGGAGTCGAGGCTTGTGGTGCGGGGAACTATGAGTTCAATTTATGCTGGTGAACAAAAAACACCGTAGCCGTTGAGGCGTAGGGTCCAGCGGTTCGTCCAGTTGTATTCAAAGTTTTATACCCACACACCGTGCTTCCGGTTTTTAAACGTAAGGAGGGGTCAGGCACAGAGGGTGATAGACACCCTCAACAGCCCCCGAGCAATGTCCGTGCCCCTACCGTTGCTGGGGTCGGCGGCTTGGTAATGAAATCAACACTCAAAGTAAGTAAACAGAGGTGCTTATGTTTTAGCGATCGTTCGTTCGCTGTTTTACCTGGGCCGCCTGATCGACCAAGGAGGCCCGTTGGGCTCCCCCTAGATGGGGGTTCCATCGTCGGGTCTTTTTGTGGTCCTGTCTGGGGAAGCGGAGGGTTGCCTACATGCGAGCGTGCTCCGGTTCTTGTGCCCAGGGCGCATTAGTGGCGGGTCACGCCCAGGTGACATTCTGTCTGACCAGGTGACGTCTTGTTGACTAGAGCGCGTCCCTCCAGCTCCGTCACGTCCCCTCAGATTTCTGTCAGCATTGATTTCGCATTTACATTGAATAGGGGAAGGCAGAGAGTTTTTCGTCCCAACCTTTCGCCTTTCTTTAGCTACTGAGCCCCCTCTTTAAATAGGGGGGAATTCTTGTCCCACCTCCTCACCAGCCTCTGAGCCACCACCTCTTCTCCTTCCTTTCCACCGAATGCATCGATTCCTAAGTATGAGAGGGTAATGCTAGGGAGAGAAAAACTCACAGATCCGCTCATGAATCTAGAGCGTGATGTCGAGCTGGAGGTCATCCAACGTAGATGAGATGGTGCGAGCCACCCTTGCTATGGAGGGACCACCGCTGCCAAAGGAGGAGGGGCACTGGAGGGTGCCGAGCGTCGTCGACTTTGTCGTCGTTCATTGCGGCCTTCCTTCGGTGGGAGGCACCCCCTGCCTCAATGCCATTGTTAGGGTTGCGGCTGATGCTGATGGCATAGTCCCTAGATGCCCTAGCAGAGGCGCCACTGTCGAGGTTGTGGCTGATGACGATGGCGTAGTCCTTGGACACCCCGACGAGGGTGCCACTATCGCCGGCGCCATGCTCGACGTTGCAGATGACGGCGCCTTCGAGGATCTCGTGGAGCGGTGGGACATCGCCGATGGAGAGTGTGGTGCGGCGGCCGCAGTAGACGAACTGGCCTGTGTACATGGCCGGATGTTGCTGATGGAGAGCGTGGCGCGGTGGCCGCAGTAGTACTCATAGCAAAGCTAGGTAGAGACTATAATTGAATAAGTTAGTGGAGGAGCCCCTGAGTGAACAGTCCTTTGAATTTAAGAGTACATTAGTCTTTTTTGTGATGAAATCATTTTGTAAGTGGCGAATTTGTGTAAAGAATGAACAAATTTTCATCTTTTGTTACGGCAAACAGTTTTTCAGCTTCCTCTTTTTGTAGAAGAGGTTTTGGTGCTCTCCGACCCTTCCCATGGCTCAAGTTGCAAAAAACTAGGAGTGCAGGTGAACTAATTTTGATTACGCTAGTGAGCAAGGAGGTCGTAGCCAGTAGGGCATGGGTTTCCCGCAGTCCTACCAGTTGTACTCAGAATATGCTCCCGAAATCCTAGCCCTTAGGACTTGTTACGGGAAGAGTGGAAAACTTAGAGATTGTTTGCAAAGGTAACACAAGAAGTGTTTGCAAGATAAACGTACTTGTATCATTTGTATCAGCCCCCGAGTGAGGTCTGACCCCTCGCAATTTGCAGGGGTCGGATGTCACTAAAGATCGGGGATTTGTAAAGACAAAAACTGATAAGAAGAAGTATGTGTTTATTTAAGGGTAAAAACGACGTAGCTGCTCGATGTTCCAGGCATTGGTGAAGACCTCGCCGTTGATGGTTTTCAACTTGTAGGTGCCTGGGCGGAGTACTTTCGCGATGACGTACTGCCCCTCCCAGGGTGGGGGGAGCTTGTGGCGGTCCTTGTTGCTCTACACGAGGCAGAGGACAAGGTCCCCGACGTTGAAGGCTCGGTCCCACACCCATCGGCTATGGTACCATCGCAACGCCTGCTAGTACTTGGCCGAACAGAGGAGGTGGGGCCACTGCTCCCCCTTCGGCTCTGTCGCCGAGGTTGCCTGCCAAGGTGACCTCCTCCTTGGAGGCGCTTTCGACGTGTCCCTCGAAGGTTTCCGCCATGAAGCATTTCCGGGAGGGATGATGGCTCCCCCTACCGGAGTCAGAACCAGAGTTCGACCCTAGACCTTCTGCGAGGAGGCCGTGGAGGGATTCTATGACGCTTTTGATCATCCCCACGAACTCGTTGTTCGCGGGAAACGGGATCGCGCGCTGGGCCACAAGGTGGCTTACGGTCGCTGCGGCGTTGCGGAGACCGAACAGAAACGCCATCGAGGCGCGCCGTGTGGAGCGTTCCAGAGAGAGGGTGATGCGGTGCAGGGCCTCCCTGGATGGCTGGGGTCCAAGGGAGACGCCGGGCTAGCCCTCAATCCTTCGGTAGCTGAAGTTGACGGAGGGGAGAGACTGGACGGCCGCGTGGGCCAGCGCCAACTCTCCTCCCAGTGTGGCAATGAAGTCCAGGTCACTGAAACGCACGTGTGCGCCCAGGACCCAGCTGATTGCGTGGTTAGCCATCCGAGGCCTGATTTGGAACGCACAAAGGCCCCTACCTGGCGCGCCAACTGTCGGTGTTTCGAACAAACATCGGCTAGTTAATTTATAATTGATGCACGTTAGGCCCGGATGGTGCGCTAAAGGACACATGATTTATACTGGTTCGGGCTGAATGTCCCTACGTCCAGTCTATTGCTGCTTGTGTTATTAGCACCAAAAAAAGGTTCATAGCAGGGGGTACCAACGATCGAGAGAGGGACTGGTCCCAAGTCTCTAATGAAATGGTCGAAAGGGTTGCTGAGAGCTTAGGTCGCTGCTCAATTGTCTGTGAAGTGTTGTGTGTGTTTAACTTATGCCTCAAGAGTCGATCCCCTTAGTGGTGGGCCTGCCCTCCCTTTTATAGACCAAGGGGGGAGCAGGGGTTATAGATGGGAGAAAGGAGAAAAACCAGGGGCCAAGAAGCCCCTACAAAGGTGTTGAGCCCTCCTTTTCCGCTGAGTCAGCCTTGCTGACACGGCCAGACGGTGTCAGGGAGTGGCACGTTCGTCGGGTGCCCGTGTCTTGGTGACGCCATGCCCTTACCGGATCAGCAAGTCCTGCCCCTTCGGGCAGCGTGTCGGACAAGGGTGTTGTCCTACGGCCCTGTGGGGAGCAGACGGCGTGGTGACAGCACGTCCATCACCGTAGATGGTGCGAGTCTCTCCCTGGACTATAGTGGTTGTCGTATGCCTGTGTTAGTATCCTCACCCGGGGGCTGATGGCGGCGCCTACAACACTATGGGACAAAAGTCGGCGCCTACAACACTATTTGAGCACTGTTAGGTTGGAAAGGGCTTAAAGCGTCCGTTCCATCGTATCCTGATGGTACCTTCCTACAGGCGTGCAGGGCATGGTCCTTGGTATGGCGGTTGACTCGAATGTCCTGTCGCACCCTGTGCTTGTTAGCATGAAGGTGCATGGTGCAGTCATCGGGCGAGGCAGAGCCAGCCCTCAGCCATCGGTCGGGACGGAGCTTGTCTTTAGACATCAGGCGAGGCGGAGCCTACCCTCGGGGGTCGGGCGAGGTGGAGCCAATCTTCCATCGTTCGGGCAAGAAGCGTAGTAGCGTTCTTGTCTGATCGGAAGCGTCAACGTTCGATGGTTATTAGTTCCACCTCATTGGGTACCCTGGTATTAGGTCCCCGACAAAACTGGAGGATGAGATGCATGAGGACGAAGGTTTACCTTCTTTTCTGATTACTCAATCAACTATGTTTCCAAGATAATGAAGTGATTTCTGATGTATGTTCTATTTGTAGATGATAAGCGATATTCACCTGAGCCTATACCTCAGCACACAGAAAACCAATTTGAAGAGGAAGATGGGGCCTTCTCTCCACAGCTAATGCATGGCAATGAAGATGAAGATGCAATTGATCCTGAAGAGGACAAAGCTGAGTTGGTAGAGTCCTGTGTTTCTATTTCTAATAGTATTAACAGAAACATGATTGGAATTGTACTAGTTATTTGCTGCAGTGCAGTTAACTGAGTAGTTTAATTGTCAAGTATAGATTGTTAGTAACTGGACTCCATATTATGCAACAAAAGAGGCTAACTAACAATATTAGGACGAAAAGTTCTACTGATATATTTTTTTCATTAAGAAGACAACCTTTCAAGCTTCTGCAGGCCTTCCTGCATGTCTTACCCTAAGAGGGGGGCATTGATTTTTATTAAGAACATCAAGTTATTAGGGTTTATTTTATGAGTTGATTAGATAATTAGAATGATGTTGGCAACTCATACTTAATGCTTCTAATCATCTCCAGGACCGAAAACGTGAAGCTGTAGTTTTGGAGCATCAAAGGAAAGTTCAGGAAGCCATGAAAGCAAAGGCAAGAGTACCTGATGAGATGGAGATGAAGGCCATAAAAACGATGGGAGCTATGAAGGAAGGAGATGCAGTATTTGGTGCCGGTGCTGAAGTGATCCTTGATTCACAGGTTTGGATGATTTTCCTTTGATCCCATTGCATTTTTAGCATGGTAACATGACAATAGTTGTATATCTATATTTTCCAATATTCTGCCTCTTCTCCAGCTTTTGCTTGCTAGTAGCTTGCGTGTGTGGTTTGCTCGGCTACTCTGAGGTACTTGTGAGGAGGGGATCGGGCTTGTGGGTTTGGCTTGCTTCTCTGTGGCTCTGTGTTTTAGAGCCCAAATCTACTGCCCAAAATGGATGGAGGTGTTGCTTCACCTATTATTGTTTGTGATGGCTCCGTGTAATCAAATAATCTGGTCTACAATATTATTGTGTTCTATCCATGTTGTTGTATGTATACATATGAATGTTAGTTGCTTTAGCTGATCCAGTTTTGTATGTGTGTGTGTGTTCTTCTATTGCAGATTGCTAGGCATCGACCAACAAAAGCAATCTATAATGAACTAGTTGCTTTGTCATGTGGGGCCAACAGTACATCCGCCGGCCTCGGACACGAGGGGCAGCCGGGGCAGTCCCCAAGGGGACGCATGGCCTGGCAGAACCCCAGGAGGTTTAGGCGGCTGGAAGGGCTGCAGTCTCTAAGACAATTAAGTAGTAGTAAAGAGTAAGGAATTAATTAGCCAGCTAGTAGTTAATGGCTGGCACAAGTAGTAATGGAGCAGAGCTCCTATATGTATCCTATACCGTTGAAGTAAGGAATCAAGCCAGAAGTTATCTCCTAATCTATCTCTTTGCTATTCTTAATCTCACCCCTGCTGTGGTAGCTAGGCAAAAACCCTGGCACCTCCATTACCTAGTTCAAGCTACGAACTGAGAAGCCAAGGGCCTCCAACCCTAGGCGCCCAGGACCTTGACAACTTGGTATCGGCTAGCCGGTGATCTTCTTCCACCTCCGCCCCACACTCCAGCCCAGCAGCCACCTCACCATCAACCCCTTCTCCTTCCACTGCCAGTGCCAACAGCAGTTTGGGCGGACATCGGGATGGATTTCATCGAAGCTTTGCCATGCGTGGGAGGCAAATCCGTCATCCTCACCATTGTTGATCGGTTCAGCAAATACTGTCACTTTATTCCGCTGGCCCATCCTTACTCCACGGAATCCGTGGCGCATGCTTTCTTCTCCGACATCGTGCGCCTGCACGGTATCCCGCAGTCCATTGTATCGGACAGGGACCCCGTGTTCACCACCATCTTCTGGAAAGAGCTGCTACGCCTCACCGGAGTCAAGCTACACATGACAACGGCATTCCACCCGTAGTCTGATGGCTAGATCGAAGCAGCCAACAAGGTGATCATCATGTACTTGCGTTGCCTGACTGGTGATCATCCTCGACAGTGGCTGCGCTGGCTGCCATGGGCGGAATATATCTACAACACCACTTTTCAGTCCGCACTCAAGACCACGCCATTTCAGCTCGTCTATTGCCGTGAGCCACCCTCCATCCGATCCTATGAGCCTGGTGAAACCAGGGTGGCTACGGTGTCCAAGACCATGGCTGAACGCAATGAAATGCTTGCTGATGCCCGGGCCCGGCTGGAGCAAGCTCAGGCAGTCTACAAGCGGTTCTACAACAAGCATCACCGCGATGTTCAGTACAGCGTGGGTGATTGGGTCTGGCTTCGTCCTCGCCATCGCACCCCGGCCTCCCTCCACGGCGTCACCAAAGGGAAGCTGCGACCCCGTTACTATGGGCCGTACCGCATCTCTGCCATCATCAACAACGTCGCCTACCGCCTCGAGCTCCCTCCCCGCGCCCGGCTGCACGATGTCTTCCACGTCGGGCTCTTGAAGAAGTTTGTGGGTACTCCCCCGGCCATTCCCCCGGCTCTGCCTCCTATGCATCATGGCGCCACACAGCCGGTGCCAGAACGCGCCTCACGCACCAGGCTGGCCCGCGGCGTTCGCCAAGTCCTGATCCATTGGCAAGGCGAGCCCTCAGCCTCCGCCACCTGGGAGGACATCGACAGCTTCACCGAGCGTTACCCAAACTTCCAGCTCGAGGACGAGCTGCTCATCGAGGGGGGGGGGGAGAGATGTCATGTGGGGCCAATAGTACAGCCGCCGGCCTCGGACACGAGGGGCAGCCGGGGCAGTCCCCAAGGGGACGCATGGCCTGGCAGAACCCCAGGAGGTTTAGGCGGCTGGAAGGGCTGCAGTCTCTAAGATAATTAAGTAGTAGTAAAGAGTAAGGAATTAATTAGCCAGCTAGTAGTTAATGGCTGGCACAAGTAGCAATGGAGTAGTGCTCCTATATGTATCTTGTACCGTTGAAGAAAGGAATCAAGCCAGAAGTTATCTCCTAATCTATCTCTTTGCTATTCTTAATCTCACCCCTGCTGTGGTAGCCAGGCAAAAACCCTGGCACCTCCATTACCTAGTTCAAGCTACGAACTGAGAAGCCAAGGGCCTCCAACCCTAGGCGCCCAGGCCCTTTACATGCTTCCTCCCCTTTGGGCGCTCTTCGAAGTGACATCACTGCAGGTACACTGAGGTGACAATTTAGTGCAGAATTCAACGGGCATCTGTTTCCAATTACTCTATTAATATGTTGCCGCCTAACTGTGGGACATTTGCATCTTCCCAAAGCTACCATGCTCAATGTAGGAGTTTCCATATCATTTTCTGTCCAAAATTTCGCCGTATATCTCTCTCTATCATTTATTTTCCTTTATTCACTGAAGTTGTTTGTGATGGTGATCATGCATCTGTTATACGGTATACGACTTTCTTCAATGCAGTGTCACTATTCAGTGCCAGTCTTCTAATGCTAAAATGTGTTCCCACTTTTTGTTTGACATCTATATTGTCCTGTTGCTCACCGCAGGTGCCAGAATTAGAAATTTACAAGAGAGGAACCAGTCAAGTTACATTGGTTAGTTTTTGCATGGCAATAGCAGAGCTCAGTCGTGCCATATCCTTCAAAGCTGACCTGCACTTACTGTATCTCCGGGCTTATTTCAATGTTTGAATTATTCGTTCTTGATGAAATGAGAAGAAACTTCTGACCCTCTTTGCCAATTTATTACATTTTAGACATATCTACTTGTACTACACATACTACCTCTATTTTTTGTTTTGTTAGCACTTGAGTGCTTGCTTGGTCTTTTTGTGATATAGATATATGTTTTGTTATCATAATATGAGTCTGTTTGTTATTATTGTGATTCTTGTACTATAGAAGATGTTTAGAAACTTTTGGCTAAACAATCTTGTTTGGGCCACAATATTACAGTCAAGTTTGCCAGGATACTTGATCATGTATTTTACTCGTCACAGGGTGATTTGGGGGAGCATGTGTTGGTAATTTGAATTTTTTTTTGCGAAAAAATGCACTGTAGGGGCGGTTGGTACTGTAGCCGCCCCTACAAATCGATTTTTAGGGGCGCCCCTACAAAATCGATTTATAGGGGCGGCTGATAACACCAGTCGCCTCTACAAATCGATTTGTATGGGCGGTATGCATGATTTATAGAGACGGTATGGTAAGGGCGGCTGGCCGAACCGCCCCTACAAATACTCATTAGCCGCCTCTGAAAATCATATACGACGTAATGATATACATACCTCCTCTATCTTGTTATATAGTGTACTCTTGATATTTTAAGATACAAGAAGAGAAATACAAAAGACACATGCCCTTACTACATTGCTAATCATACACTATTATTAGCGTGATTATTGGAGATTAGTTGATAAATGACAAGTAATGAGATATAATACTATCAAATTTGTACTACTATTTAATGCAAAGCTATCTCTTATTCCCGTCTTATATTTAGGCATAATTTTTTGATGCTTGAGCGCATTAATATATTACCGGACGGAGGGAGTATGTGTTTATTTTGTGCCATGACGTTATAATGACAGTAATGACTTCTCATATTTGTAATTTGGGATTCAACTTGTTTCTAAAATTCATAACTATTTGGATGACAAACTCTATATGAGAATTTACGATTCAATAATATCTTGAAGAATCATTTAGTTGCTAAAATGTTGTCCCAAAATTTTAATCAACAAGGATCATGCGAGATGAAAGGTTTGTGGGTTAAAAGTCTAGATCAAATCACACAAGCGCGTGTGTCTCGGGCGACCGTCTTGGTAGCTTGGCATTGGTCTCAGTGTCCGGGAAAAAAATGTTTTTGCAAATTTTTTTTGGACTATGCATTTGCAATCCCTCTTCGGATACTCGCATCCCCGCTGGCTACAATCTGCCCTACATAAGAGTAAGGCTAATAATACAGTCGACGTACCAGCTGTAAAGTTCCTTATAGCCTTCTCTCAGCCCACCCATATAATAGTTAGCTATTTGATATTAATGAATGACCCGCTTATCTATCTCACATAGTTTTTTTTTTGTTGATGTGCCTAAGCCAGCTATAAACTTATAGCCCGCTTCTCTTCCCTCTCTTCTTCTCTCTCTTCCATATCAGCATTTAGCTAGCTTACAGCTTGATATTATACTTGCTCTAAAGGGGCATAGATAGCTGGTACAATGATTTTGTCACCTTATTTAAAGTATTCGCAGATTGTTGTTGCCATGATTTTTACGCCATATTAATTTAAAGTGGCATAGATTGCTGCTATAATGATTTTACGCCGTATACTTTTCACAAACGCTCAGCCATGAGCGTCCATCCTGTCGGGGCTCCCAGTCCTACGCAGTGATCGCCCTCTAACAATTTTTTCCCCATTCCGCTCATCCGCCCGTGTCACGGCGTGACTGAGCATTTCTGGGCCGCTCATGCGTCCACCCCGCCACGCCCCCTTCCCCCACCGCAACCCCCATCGTGGCGTCGCGCCATGCCCTTCCCCTCACCGTGCCACACCCCATCGCCGACTACGCCGCGCCCCATCCCCTACGAGCAGATGGCGTTGGACGACTATGGCTGAGCGAGCAGCGGCGCTAGAGTTGGAGTAGCAGAGGGCCGCGCCGACGGGCGCGAGCCTGGCCGTGAGCAGGCTTTAGAGAATCGTAGGAGAGCTGTGCTGCTGCTGCACCGGCAAGCTCCATGTGGCGCCGCCGACCTTTGCACCGACGTCGAGCTCCACAATGACGAGCATCCATTCGTCCAAGCACCAATGTGACATTGTGCTGAAAGTGCATATTGCAAGCGTATCTTTCAAGTGTTTCAGATATTTCATATGGACGCTGCAAGCATTTCATCTGGATGTTGAAAAAGTAGATCATGATGTTGCACATGTTGCCTATGTTGTAAGTGTTTCAGAGGTATGTTGCAAGCGTCTGTTCCTTATATTTTATCTGTTTCAGACATATGTTGCAAGCGTTTTATCTAGAAGTTACATATGGTTCACACATATGTTTCAAGTGTTTTGTCTTTATGTTGTGTATGTTTGCAATGGTTTCCAAGTGTTTCATACGCATATTTCATGTGTTTCATCTGTCTTCTTTTGTATGTTGTAAGTGTTGCATATAATTGTTCAAAAGTAGATTGGGGTCATGGGATGCGCGTGGGAAGTGAGAGGGGGTACGCAGCGCAGGCGACGTCTTGACGACGCAGGCCCCGCGTGGACGCGCGAAAACGAACTGTAGCCGTGAGCGTCCGTCCAGACGTCCGGACGCTAGCAATTCCATATATTTTTTAAGGGGGCAAATCATTAACTTATAATCAAAACCATGCATATACGTACCACATCATTGGAAATTATTAGTTACCAAAATATTTCCATTTTTTCTAAAAAATTAGTTACCAAAATATAACAATTATTAGTTATCAAAATAGAATGTGGATTTATTTGCATATCTTTATAGGGCAAATAATAAACTGATGGCCCGCCTCTAGCTAGCCAGCCAGCTGTTAGAACCGATCTCCGGCGAGGAGCTCGGCACGACGCGGCACCGGCTGGTGGTGACCGCGGCGACCCCTAACAATGGCGAGAGCACGAGTTCACGCGAGAGAGAGACAAAGTGTTTTCACTGCGAATGGTGCACACTTGATCTGGATGCATTCCTTGTTACTTAACCGGGTTGTGATCCGAGAGTCCCGCCACGGCTCGATGCTGCACGGTGCGCCGTCATTTGCGGCGCCCGTGCGACATGCACGGCTATCCAGCCATGGCGGAGACCCAGCCCAACCTGAACGCGGTCAAGACGCAAACGTGCAGTCTCCGTTCCGCCCTGATTCTACGCGATTACAAAAGATGTTCAAACTGAAAATGAACTACCTAATGCACCTAAACATGACTGACACGATTACAGTTGGTTCAACATTTCACCCCCTTAATCGTGACACACATCCCTGACTCCCAATTGCTGACGCATCTCAACAAATTTGATTCTCCCAAGTGGCTTCGTCAAGATGTCTGCAAGCTGCCTGTCAGTGCTGATGTGATCAACTTCTGCTATGCCATTTGCCACACACTCTCTGATATAATGATATCGAGTGTCAATGTGCTTGCTCCTGTCATGATGAACTGGGTTCTTGCTCAGCTCAATGGCTGACTTGCTATCCATGAGAAGTCTGAAGCTTTTCAGCTTTTCACCAGTTAAGTCTGCAATCAATCTACTTAGCCAAACTCCCTGACAAGCTGCTGAAGCTGCAGCAATGTACTCGGCTTCACAGCTTGAAAGTGACACCACTCTTTGCTTCTGTGAGCTCCAGGTGACCACATTTCCATTCAGGAAGAACACCACACCTGAGGTGCTTTTTCTTTTCTCCAAGTCACCGGCATGATCACTGTCAGAGTATCCTAACAGCCTTAGGTTTGAAAATGCTCCACTGGTATACCTGCACCCATATTCAGTAGTCCCTGCCACATATCTTACGATTCTTTTTATGGCAGCCCAATGTTCAGCAGTAGGGCACTCCATGAATCTACTGACCATCCCTACTGAGTAAGAGATGTCAGGTCTAGTATTCACTAAGTACCTCAAACTACCCACAACACTTCTGAACTTTGACATATCCTTCACCATCTCAGGTTTCCCAGGGAACAGTTTCAGATTTTGCTCCATTGGTGTATCCACTGGATTACACCCTGTCATGCCACATTGTTCAACAATCTTTGATGCATATGCTCTTTGACAGATGGTTATGTCACCAGGCCTTTGTTTCACCTCCATTCCCAGATAATAACTCAGCAACCCTAAGTCACTCATGCTGAAAGTTCTGCTCATCTGCTGCTTGAACTGATTGATCTTGTTCTTATCAGGCCCATAGATGATGATATCATCAACATACACACCCAAGAGTAACAGTGTGTCACCACTCCCTTTCTTGTACACTGCATGTTCTTCTTCACTCCTACAGAACCCCAACTTGACTAACTCCTGATCCAACCTAGCATTCCATGCCCTTGGAGCCTGTTTCAGTCCATAGAGGGCTTTCTTCAGTTTCAGTACTTTGCCAGGATGCTTAGAGCTCTGGAAACCTAGAGGCTGTTGCACATAAACCTCCTCCTGTAGTTCACCATTTAGAAAAGCAGATTTTACATCCATGTGATGCACCTCCCACTTCCCATTGGCAGCCAATGCAAGCATCAACCTCACTGTCTCCAATCTAGCTACAGGAGCAAATACCTCTTCATAATCCACCCCATACTTTTGAGCATATCCTTTTGCAACAAGTCTTGCCTTGTGCTTGACAATGTTCCCCTCAGGATCCCTCTTCACTTTGTAGACCCATTTCAAACCTATTGCCTTGTGACCTTTTGGAAGATCAGCATAATACCAAGTATTATTCTCATGTATTGATTGCAGCTCACTGTTCATGGCATCTACCCAACATTTTTGTTGTAGAGCATCATCAACCCCATTTGGTTCATCTGCAGCAAGTAAGCACACACCACTGTAATCATAGTCTTGTATTTCATCAGTGGAGTCCAACAGATCATTCAGAGTTCTGAATCTGAGAGGCCCTCCAAAGGTTTCTTCAAAGTTCTAACTTGGTGGTGTTGCAAAAACAATAGCTTGATCAGAATTTGAACCTAGAGTAATAGGAGAGTTAGGTGCTTGAAAGTTATTAGCAACACCCCCCTGATCTGCAGACTGTCCACTCCCTGCTCCTGCATTTGGACTGACAGCATTGTCTGCATTTTCTGCTATTGTCGGATTTTGGTCAGTTTCATCATAGTGGACTATGAAGCTGTCTGTCACCTGCTGATCTGTGCTGCACCCAGTATTATCCCAGTTCCATGGTACATTCTCTTCAAATATTACATCCCTGCTCACCACCAACCTGTTGGTAGAGGGATCATATAATCTGTACCCTTTAGTGCCTGACTCATAACCAATGAAAACCATCTTTTTAGATCTGTCAGACAATTTGTGCAAACCAGGACCAACCAATTTTACATGTGCCACACAACCAAAAACTTTCAGGTGATTGACTTTGGGCTTCTTACCATGCCAAGCTTCAAAAGGAGTCACATTATTCAGGGCCTTAGTAGGTGACCTATTCAACAAATAGACTGCAGTTCTCACTGCTTCCCCCCAGAAAACTGATGGGACACTCATTGCTTTTAACAGACACCTTGCCATCTCTACAACTGATTGATTCCTTCTCTCTACCACTCCATTTTGCTGTGGAGTATATGGGGTGGTAGTGTAGTGTTTAATGCCTCCTTGACTGCAGTAAACTGTGAACAGATTGGAGTTGAACTCTCCCCCCCTATCTGTTCTCAGTGCCTTGAGTTTGCCACCAGACTCATTTTCAGCTCTAGCCATAATTCTCTTGAAACTATCTAGTGCTTGATCTTTAGTCTTGAGCATATCAACCCACATATACCTAGAGTGATCATCTACTACTAGTAGAAAATAAGAAGCACCCCCTATACTTCTAGGTGTGATTTGCCCACAGAGATCTGCATGAACTAACTCAAGACCATGATCTGCTCTGAAACTTGACATTTGTGGGAATGGTTTTCTATGTTGTTTACCCAGGACACATCCATCACAAACCTTTTCTACCCTTCTGACATTTGGCAACCCATCTACCATTGACTTAGCACTTAGGTCATTCAGTGATCTGAAATTAATGTGCCCATATCTAGCATGCCAACGCCAAGACTCATCTTCTGATTGTGTAAGCAAGCATACTGGTGGTGCCAACCCAAATTTTGCTAGGTACAATCTGTTGCCAACTCTAGGTGCAGAAATTAATAGTGTTCTTTCCTGATCATAAACACACAATCTCCCATTTTCTCCCACATATTTAAAGCCTTTCTCTTCTAACTGACCCAAACTCACTATGTTACTCCTCAATTCAGGTATGTAGTAAACATCAGTAAGTACTTTATGACCTTGACTGCGATCTTGTATCACTACTGAGCCCATACCTTGGATCTTAACACTGGAGCCGTCACCGAAACGCACTGTCCCGCGGACTGTCTCGTCGAGCTGTGACAGTGTCGACCTTGCGCCGGTCATGTGGTTGCTGGCGCCGGTGTCCAGCACCCACACGTCGTCAGGTACATTCACCGGCACCACTTTCTCCGTCAGGTGGATGATCTGGTGCTGCCCGTGCACGACATCGCACGTTGCCAGCATCAGTGCGCCGCCTGGCATGTCAGCGCCGCCGACCGCCACGTTCGCCTCCGGTGCACGTCCTTCCTTCTTTCTCTCCTTCTTTGGGCGCTTGCAGTCCTCCGCCCAGTGGCCGTAGATGCCACAGTTGCGGCATCGCCCCTTCCTCCTCGGCGTGCCCTCGGAGGTCAATTTGACCGGGCCCGAGGCACCGCCATCAGAGCGCGCCACCGCCTTGCCCTTTGACGAACTGCCACCAGCGCCGCCACCACTTCCACCCGGCTTGGCCCCGGGATGGAAACGATGCTTGTGCTTCTCAAGCCAGTCCTCCTCGGCGAGCAGGAGCCGTCCCGTCTTGTCGATGATTTGATCGACTTTGTCGTCGAACCGATCTTCCGCCGCTCGCAGATGCCCCACCAACTCATCCACCGTCAGCGTCTTGAGGTCACAAAACATCTCGATGGAGACGACCACTTGCGTGAACCTGGCAGGAACGACGCGCAAGAACTTCTTCACAACGCGCACATCCTCCATGGTTTCACCAAGGGTTTTGAGATTTCCGGCGAGGTTTGTGATCCTCATGCCGAAATCCTCAATCGACTCCCCATCTTTGAACGTGATGTTCTCAAATTCCCTCAGGAGCCTCTGAGCATTGACTTCCTTTACACGATCGGCACCCAAACGCATCACCTTCACCGCCTCCCACGCCTCCTTCACGGTCTTGTGCCTCCCAAGCGACTACCACATCTCCTTTGGCACCGAGCGCAGTAGCGCGCTCATGGCCTGACGATCCTGCGAGCGCTTCGGGTTGGTACCTGGGTCGATCACCTCCCAGATCTCCAAGGCCTCGAAATTGCACTGCATTAGCATCGCCCACTCGGAGTAGTTGTCGCGGGACAGCATTGGCCACATGAGAGTGCTCTCCTTGACGCCGGGAACGCCGTGCACACTCGTCTGTTCGTCTCCCATCTTGATCACCGGTGACCGGCGAGGAACAACGCGAACTTTCTTCGGTGGCAACGACGGTGGGCTCACGGAGCCGCTATAGAACATAAACTTGGCTCTGATACCAGAATGTTAGAACCGATCTCCGGCGAGGAGCTCAGCACGACGCGGCACCGGCCGGTGGTGACCGCGGCGACCCCTAACAATGGCGAGAGCACGAGTTCACGCGAGAGAGAGACAAAGTGTTTTCACTGCAAATGGCGCACACTTGATCTGGATGCATTCCTTGTTACTTAACCGGGCTGTGATCCGAGAGTCCCGCCACGACTCGATGCTGCACGGTGCGCCGTCATTTGCGGCGCCCGTGCGACATGCACGGCTATCCAGCCATGGCGGAGACCCAGCCCAACCTGAACGCGGTCAAGATGCAAACGTGCAGTCTCCGTTCCGCCCTGATTCTACGCGATTACAAAAGATGTTCAAACTGAAAATGAACTACCTAATGCACCTAAACATGACTGACACGATTACAGTTGGTTCAACACCAGCGTCTCTATAAATATCAAACACAACAGCTCTCTTGGTTTATGCGTTGCACTCCACATATATACAGCTATGGCGTCTCGATCGTTTTACAAGAAACTAGCAGTGGTCGTTGGCTTCACCTTGGCCTTGCTCATCGCGTCAAATGGTGAAGAAACTTCCTCATTTGGTGGGTTGGCAGGAGAACATTTCTCTGCTAAATGCAAACTTTCTGCAAAACGTATATAGCTCTCTGAATCTCCAAATGAACAAATAAACTCTTCTGGTTGCAGGCGGATCAGCACTCTGCGATTCGAGCACGGGTGTCACCTGCACGTCCGATGCGGGTTGCGTGCCCAGCTGCAAGAAAAAGGCTGGAAAAAACTACGTCTATGGCTACTGCGGCGGCGGCCGTTCATGCGTGTGCACCGAGCGGTGCGGTGCGCAACCGACGCTGCCGCCGCTGGAGAAGCCGGCGACGGCGGCACCGGCATGGCGCGGGATGGGAATGCTAAAGTGAATTTTGTTTTACTAAGGGCCTGTTCGGTTAGTGTGGAACGAAGCCAAGAATTATTCCTGCTAATCAATGTTATATAAATTAGATAATCATTCCGGCTAGAAATCGTTCCAGGTGTCTATTCCGAGGTAACCGAACATGCCCTAATTGGATCTACACCTGAAAGGCTGAACGCCTTTGATATCATCGATCTACTCTTGTGCACTGTAGAGGGGCGAATCTAGCGTATATCGTCGAGGTCGCCAGACCCCGATGACTTCAGAGAAGCTCCGACCCCAGCAGCCCATCTCACAACTCACAAAAGAAGCCCACCAAAGCCATGGGCTCACCACGTGAACAACTGAACTGGACTCAAGGAGGCTAGCAGCTTAGTGTTGCAACAACCAACAGACCAGAAGTCTAGAAGGTCAAACGTCCCCTCCGTTCAGGTCGAACTATGCTACAAACTCGCCTACGACGCCCTTTCAGCTTTTGTAGATCGTTCATCAGACTCTGCCTGGCCAATCTTATTATGGGAAAATCTCAAGTAAACTTAATTGATTCATGCATGTCAAAAGACGTGGGAGCAGATGTGGACCGTTCAAAGTCCAATCAAACTCTAGTCCTTTGGATAAACTTAGATTTGATTCATTTGGATTTGGATTGCATATTATTCATGGCCATGTCATCCAAAATCCATTGAAAGACCGCCTTAAATTTTACTGTCTATTTCGATGTCGTTGGACTAGATGCGGAGCGGCCTTCAGTTTTCTTCCATCACGTTTCTAATATATGGGGGTGGGGTCATTTTCAATAAATTTTAGTAATTTTTGCTAAAACTTTAAGGTGTATAAATGTGTCGTTCTAAGTCTAGGTCCCCAGCTTTTAAGTGGAACGCTAACCCAAATTAGATCTAGTTACACTAACCTGCATAAATTAAAGTGGTAGGCTACCATGTTGACTATAGAGTCATTTTCAACAAATTTGTGTCAATTTCACTAACAAAATTTTAAGGTGTGAACACAAAAAGGCTTTATGTGGGGTCCACATGCAGTTCTATTGGGATCTGTCTCACGACAAGAAATTTATGGTTGCATGATGACCAATTTACATCACAAATCCTGGAAATTTCATCATAGTATCGCAATTTATGATATTTGTATGATGGAAACACATTGATCATAGATCATGCATGTTAAACCATGCTTTTATGATGAAATGCGATTTTTTGTTATAGATTTTTTGACGATCCTTAGTGCTTCATAAATTTATGATATTTGTTTTTTTGTCATAATCTGTGCTAAAAAACTCACTAAATACCTTAGCCCTGGTAAGGGCCATGCAGTGTGATGACTATTAATGAGCTAAATATATATATATATATATATATATATATATATATATATATATATATATATATATATATATATATATATATATATATATATTTATATATATATATATATGGGCCTAATTAAGTACAGACCAAGCCCATTTAATTTACACTTGTTAGGGCCCAATTATGTTATAGGCTTCTCATTTTTTCTAGTCTTATGCACAAGGATAGAATCAGCCCATTTAGGATCTAGGATAGAACCAACCCATCTACACATGCAAGACAAAAATCAGCCCTTTTAAATTTCACAAGATAATATACCCATTTCAGACATGGTTCCTTCAGACTTTGCCACCTCAGAATTTGTCTACTATTGCCCATATACATGCAGCCCATATATCGACCCATAATCATATATTCATATTTCATTAAGATAAATTAACATGGTGACATCCAATTAATATGGTTATAAAGAAGTGTATTTTAATGTACAAGAATTGGTTAAACCAACGGAAACCGTTCTCAAAATATGCCATTAGATTATGTGGCTAACTGAAAGCAAGTCAAACTACTAGCTCTATATCTATATCTATATCTATATCTATATCTATATCTATATCTATATCTATATCTATATCTATATCTATATCTATATCTATAATTATAACTATAACTATAACTATAACTATATCTATATCTATATCTATATCTATATCAATATCTATAATAATAATAATAATAATAATAATAATAATAATAATAATAATAATAATAATAATAATAATAAAGAGACAAAATTTTTACCCCTTTTCTGGTACCAATTATTTTGGTCTGGCCTTCCTATCTAACTATGTAAGTGTCCAAACTGTTTCTATTTGTATGTCTACAACCCTGCTATTTTATATGCCTAGTTTGGATATATGAATAGCTATGAATTCTAATCCTAGTCCAAATAAGTCCCTTGGATTCTGAGTAAGTTGAATAGAAATCCTAATCCGAATAGAAAAGAATAAAAGTAGAAAATAGACAAACCTACCTATTTGGCATCTAAATTTGGACATTAGCAAAAGGGACCGCGTGAGGTGTTTCTATGTTGAAGATTATGGGAAATAAGCAATAAAAATTATCTCGGACTCTCAGAGATGCAATGTGTAAAGAAATAAATAAAATCCGAGTGTATGACCCCATGAGCCATGACGTGATTAAATAGGAATTTTGTACGATCACGGAAAAGAAGTGTTGAACCAGAGTCTATTTGCAAGTAATTTTGGCCGCCGGTAATTTAACCATTGTTGGTATAAATTAATGCACATAGAATAATCTGCAAACGTACGGATACTATGCCGAGGTAGCACTTTACCGGGAGTACCTAGTTTTATATCGAACTCGAGGAAACGTGTGTGAGAATAACTAAATCTAACTTAACCCAACTTCACAATTAAAGCTAGATAATAAAGCATAGAGGAGATCACAAAGGTCTTATAGTTCTAACTTCGGTAAGTTTTGTCTTCTATTATGGGGATATTACTAAAGAAAACACATGCAATGTATGTTTTCTATAGCAACAATGTCCTACTAGGCCTACTAACGGGAGGTGGACTACAAAGAATTCAACGAGGCTATAAGAGTCACCCTCGCAAGTTACCACCGATCCGAAAAGTAGGGTACATCCATGAGTAACCGAGTCTAAGCACCACGCTTACACTATGAATACTACTTTAACCAGGAGCTATAAGGATTAAAGTACTCAAAAAGAGTCGCAAACCTGAAGAACAATATGAACAAGATGCTTACTTGAATTAGAGGTCAATTACCAGAGAAATCCCAGAAGCAAGCTCATAAAGAACTTGATTCCACCAGAGTACAAGCCGTAGAGAGAGCACCGACAGGCTGGGACTCCTCCGAAACTCTTCCCTCTCACTCTATCTCTCTATCTCTAATACAAGACTAGATCCTATCGAGGACTAATCTTCTCTTGATTGCTAGATCTGATCCTGGTGGAAATATGGATAAGGGTTTCTGGCTCTCAGGCTCTTAGGATTAAATGCATGGACGTCCCTAGAGGGGGTTGCGAGCAGGTATATATAGGGCCCTTGAAGCATCCTGTACTCTTAGATCAAACCGACTTAAATGGATGGAGTAGATGTGATCCTTGAGGCGGTGGACAACCGACATTGCAACGGGAGGCTGACCCCACAGGCCGACCGGCCTGACAGTGGGGCCAGTCGGCCCCACATGGTAGTGTCACGTGGCTTGCTTCGGTGGAGTACCCTCTGGAGTCTTCTAGAGTCTTCCCATGTTGTTTATCCTACGGAATTATGTGATTTCCTTTGACAAATAAGTCCTCCTTAGCGGTTTTATGATTAAATCCTGCTAGAAACATAGATTCACCAAAACTCATAGAATTTATCAGTTAAAACCCCTTAATATATGTTGGTGATCCTTTTTAATCATTTATGCAAGGTATATTGATGGTTTGTGATGAATGTTAACTACCGTCAACAAACTCCCCCACACTTAGGCTTTTACTCGTCCTCGATAAAAGGATGGATTACTCAAGACATAACCTTAGAATAAGTCATCAACATAAAACAATTCCTAGTCATACATGCACTGTAGGATTCAAAGTGCCTACCATAAAACCTTGGGCGGTTGGAGGATGGAACAGCTTGAAACATATCACCATCTTTCTTCAGTCAAGTCAATTGGAGAAACATTTTAAGATTTTTGAAAACAAAACATAGCTTACCTTCTCCTTTTGTGGTATTCTCAAATCACTCTATATATGTGGTATTTTTTGGATCCTCACCAAGGCATTGTTGACTTTGCCTTCTTTTTGCCTACTTCTAACAGCTTATGGGGAGTTCAGATAGAGATGAGTATGAGAACATACTTGCATTGCATATCTTGTAAAGTCAAAACAAGGATTCAAGGAGAAAAATATCATACTCTGAGATCAAAATGTGCATGTGTATGTATATGGTGGCTAACCTAATTGTACTATACTCATTGAAACATGTCTCTCTTGATTGAAACTTGAAAATACGTTGCAAGAAAACATGGACTATCTTATTCATTTTTCTTCTTTTTTTTTAGGCGGGCATCTAAGTACCCATTGTTTTCATTATCTTGGACAGTTGTCCATTTTTTCAATACTTTTTCTTTTTCTTTTATGAATGACTGTTGCATATCCTAGGCCTCTTTTTCTGCAATTGAAACTTTCAAGAGAGATTTTTACAAGAGCTTGGAGCATTTATCCTAACAATCATATTTTTATGTCTATTCCTAGTATAGGAGTAGAACATTTTTAGGTGGATGAAAAACATGTTATTGCGTACCCCAATATAGGAGCAGTAGATATATGTGGAGTGTACATGATCTTGATCTTGATCTTGAGAGCATGATAAATTCCTCAACAAGGGTCACAAGGTTTGACCAAACTCAATACCATGACAAGTAGTACATGTAGAAGGTTTCTCTAGTCTATCATATCATGTATGGCTCTAGTGGGATATTGCTTACCACAAAGGAGAGGTGTAGCTATTCATTTTACTTTTTGAAATAAAATTCTCCAATAACGAGACATCAAGAATCAAGTTTTCATTATTCTACTATATCACATTCCACAACAACTTAAGCAGCCTGGGGTCCCTAATAATAAGTTCCCATCAGTAGCAAGACTTCTAGGAAAAGAGTTATGTGAGTCTATCCTTTGGTCATGACTAAAATAATCTTTCCTCAGGTTTTAAGTTGTTTTATTGAAGGATTTTCAATTTGGTTCAAAATAGAAAGTATAACATGTGAAAATAGAACATATGGACCACAAACCTGACCATGGACGAAGCGCAAGGCAAGGAGGCACTGTAGTGGGCTGGTCGGCCCATAGGGAAGATCGGGCGGCCTGCTCCAGACCCCGTTTGGGTCCAACTTTGGTCGACGTGGTTCTTGGTCCATTACTTCCTGAATTTCGTGATTTTCGCGACCGAATTTCATTCTGTTGTCGCGGTGTGCTTCCCCCACACTTATTTCCTGTTTACCCTTATGCACAACATGTGGAGACAAACACATATCCAAAAGAAATAGAGAGCATGTAACAAAAACAAGGTTCGATTAATATCATAGGGCACTTTATTACACAAACCAGCCTAAGCACAAACTTTTGACTAGCTAACACAAACTTCAACCACTCCAACAATCTGAGCTAAGTAAATGACCTAAACACTGACCTAACTATGCCCTATTGATCCACAACCTAACTCTTAACACTCATACTTCTCTTTGTTGACAACATAGCGACTTAGGATGGTGAGCTCATATTCTAGGTTCTTGCAAAAAATGTGCTCGTTATCTAGCCTAAACTACAGAGCATGGGTATAATCGGTGAGGGTTTTGATCTTGTCATGCAGCATGGCAATAGTCAGACATTGGAGCTTTTCGTCGTTCTCTAGGACAGAGGGTGGCGCCCTCTTCTTCTTCTCTTTCGGCGGAACAACCTTCACTTGTTCCGATGCAGCGCGAACTCCATCTATGCTCAAACGAGGGGTGACCAACTTGTACTTCACACATTTGACATCTCTAAACTTGTTGGTCTTGACTCTGGTCCACATTTCATTTGCCCTTGGAGGAAGGAGGTTGATCTCCTTCGGGACCTTGATCATCGGTGGCGCGTTGGGTTGATGTGGCTTGTCCTTGAGAAGTAGATGCGGCGACGGCGGAGTGTCACACCCCAAAATTTCTAATTTTGGGTTATGCATAGAAAACACTAATTAAAATAAATGTTTTGATATTTGGATAAAATTTACCAATCTTAGTTTGAACTAGCGTGAACTTAGTTATAGGAAAAATGTGAATTTTCAAGCTTTTCCATATTAATTTGACAAGCTATTGCTTGATGTGATGCTTGGTTGTTGATTTATTTCATGTTGTGAGAAAAGATTTTAAAAATGCGTTTAGTAAGTCGATCTTCTTTCTCTAGCAATTCTTAGTCTTTCTCACCGATTAAATTCCTTGTTTTCTGACTTAATAATTGCTTAAGAAGTATCCTAAAATCTTTTCCATGAAATCCAAATCACTCCTTCCTGCTCACTATTCATCAACCTATCTCCATGGATACCTCGGGAATTTCTTCAGCTTTTTCCGGAACTTGTTCCCACTTGTTTGTGAGCATAATCTAATTTTTAAATGCTCCAAAATATCTTTTCATGAGCTCCAAATACTTTATTTGGGTTCGTCTTCTTCTAAAATATCTCTGAAAATTTTCCCTGAATTTTCGAAGCCTTCGGAGTATTTTTCGTGGCTTAAAATTCAATTCTGGACTTTTCTAGAATTATTTTATCCATGAAATTAATTAATTCCGAAAATAATAAAATATCTCAGATTTCCTCATGCCCAAAGGCCCATGTCTTTATTTACTAATAGGCTTTAATAATTAATTAGGCCTATTAGTAAAGGTGAAGGGTGCAACATCAATTAGTACCATATTGCTAGTTGATGTAGATGTGGGGAGTTTTTTTCCTATATATATCAACCAACCCCTTGGGCAAAGCACACCAAAACTATCATAAGGGGAGCCCCTAGTTTGGGAAATCCTTCGTGTAGTAAATTATATTTTTTCTGCTCTTTCTCTCGCCGTCGTCGTCGTCGTCGATGCCACCACCAGAATTGTCAGCCATGCCGCCATGCAGGATCTTTAACTCTGCCCGTTCATTGGTGAGCATCTGCATCTTCGTGTTTCCTTTCTTCTCTGCTAATTACACGGTGCCATTGAATACATACCGCTGCTTCATGCTACTTTTGCATGTGTATATATACATCTATATGCCTCATCTACATACAGACACTTAATCATGCATATTCACTAAAATACGTAAGTTCTCTTTTCATTTACCAAGTGCAGATATATGCATTGCATCTGTGCGTACCTTCTGCTCACCGGTACCTTTCAAGAGCACATTGATCATCTACAGAATACAGCATCGCATGTACCGCTTTAAAAGCAGAGGCCTTCGGCCTTTACGTCTGGATGCTGCTGCCCCCGTCAGCCAAGCCCTAGCTACCTGCTGACCGGTTTGCAAGATCATGATGCATGTTTTCTGGATATCGTGTAGCAGCTGGACATGCATGAAGGAAGCCAAGCTAAACAAGCTATGGTAATTCTGCAAAGTTCCTTCGCCTCTTGTTTATTCGATCAGCTATGTATATATCATGCATGACCCTGTGAATCCTCAGTTCATAGTTTAAATACACATCTGTACTAAACTATGCCGATGCCCTTTTATGGCTGTGGAAGCCGCTGCCACTCGGAGCCTTTCCAAGAACATAGGCAAAGCCATCGTTGCCGCAGGAAGTGTGACATGTCTGCTGTCCACCTTCTCCAAGATCAGTCGAAGTCAATTTGGCTGGCCACGATCAGCTACAGCCAAGGTAGAAGATGTAATTATTTACAATTTCGCCATCCTATTGTTAATCTCCGCCGTTTAACCGTTTTAATTCCGTTTCGAGCGATTCTAGTTGCGTTAGTTTCGTAATTTTGTGCTCTACGCAGTAGTAGTAAAGTTTATCATGTCAGTTAATTATGAATTTATTAACCTAATACTAATTTCATTAATAATTAGTTAATGGTTTCCCAATTAAAAACAATCAGTTTAATTTCGTTCTTGTTCTTTTACGACTGTGCTGATCATGAGGTACACATTAGTAGGAAAATTTATCATGTTTCACATCTTTGAAATTTTATAAGTAAATAATAATTTGATTTGTGCTTATGCAATTGAGTTTCTAATTAAAAGTAACATAGGCATATACTTCGGTCTTTTATAAATTACTGTAAATCTAATTAATGTCACCCTTAATCTCTCTTGATTTATAAGTGATTTAGTTTAATCTTGAAACATAAGTGCTTTCGTTTAGTTATTATATGTTCTTTATCTTTTCGTGTTAAATGTTTAAATGACTTAAAGCATATGTATAATCTTTTATAATTATAAAATATGACTTATGCCAACATTAATGTCTTTTTAATTATGACTTGCTTAGATCAATTATGAGACATAATATAATTGTTCTATTAGTTGCTCTCACATGTTCTATATATGTTGATTAATAAAATATGATTAATTAGTGGCATAAACATGTATGTCTTTAAATTGTAATTTGCCAAGTTTAAATGTGACATATATACTTTGAATATATATACTCTCATTTGTTATTATATTTCAATTTAATTTGCATAAAAGATATCAAAATATTTATAATTAAGATATGATTAATTTATCTTAGTTTTCTAAATCTAATAACTCAAGTATAAAATGACTTAACTCAATTTTAGATATTCCCGTGAGATATCTTATACATGTTTTATGATCATTAAAATAGATAAAGCATATAGTTTTCTTTCCAACGTAAATCCTTCGATAGATGTTTCTGTTTTACCGTAGCTTCGATTAGTGTGCCTTTCGCGTGTGTGTGATCGTAGCAATGCGTAGATTAGATTTCGAATCTTTTCATTGATTGGTGTATTGTTCTAATCTAGTATGTTTGCTATGCATGCTTGTTCGGATGCTTGTGTGGTGCTTTTCGGTCTTGTCCAGTCGGTGAATTTTGCGTTGGTGATCTATAAGAAGTTGGAGATCAAGAAGAAGAAGAAGAAAACGTTGAAGATTAGTGCTTACCGAAGGATCGGTGTTAAAGGCAAGTATAGCTTGGGTTTTCTTTCTGTGACCATGATCTTGAAACTTGATTAATGAATATGCTATAAACATAAACAAGATGACTTTTTAGCAACAGAAGGACTTGTCTTGTAACTGATTATCCGGGATTTAACGTACAGCTGTGAGGGCTATATGGCTCTGGCTCTAGTCGCTTGAGAAACCCTTTTCTAGCTGGTTAGAGGTCTACGAGTTGGGTATAGGACAGCCTCTGTCCTGTTGAGCCTAGCTTTGGAAGCGGCCATTTACTTTATTTTTGGAAGGGGGGTTCCTATATCTGATGACCCTGCGGCCCTGGCCGGTTAGACGAGCTCTTGGGTGGCTTTATATGGTTCTCTGTGTTTTGGGCCTAGCTAACCCGGGCATATGAGAATCATGACTCACAGTGAAAGTGTACACCTCTGCGCAGAGTTAACAAACTGGTATACTAGCCGTGCTCACGGATACGAGCGGCCTTGGAACACTTACATAAGAGATGATGACTTTTACTTGTTAAGATGATCATTTATGTTAATTGTTTAAGATATTGATTATTCATGTTCATTGATCATGTGGTTATGGAATACACTACCTTGTTATATTTGCTAAGTTCGACATGGACTCACCCTTGCAATTTCCCCCACACCTCAGGCTGGATATCAGTTTGCTAGAGTCTGAAGGATGTAGGCTTGTGATCAACCAGTCAGTTGGATCCAGTGGAGTGAAGTCTGCACTCGGGGATCAGAGTTGTCTATCCGTTGATTGCTTTCTAAGGTCATCTCTTTTGCTAAGTTCGCTATATATTAAGCATTACGATTTGATACTACCCTTCATTTGTAGCTATATGTGAGATTTGATTTCCAGGGCTCACATATGGTGTGCATTCGGCTTTGTCCTTGAAACCGGGTGTTACACGGAGAAAGGACTGGATGACGGATGGCTTGGGCAAAGTAAGATTGGTTGGAGGAAATAGGAGCTACTCCTCGTGGTGGGATGATGCTTAGTGGTATGGGTTCGTCGACTCTGTATGGAACGATCTCTCTTCCAGCCATTGGAACTAGGGAGTTGGAGAGCTTTGGTGCTGCTAGAGATGGAAGGCTTTGATGGAATGGCTATGAAGCCAAGTAGGGGCTCATTTAAATAGAGGGGAACAACTTGCAGTTGGGGTCAAGATCTATCTATTAGTCTCATAACGAAGGAAAATGCGAATGCAGCAAAAAACTGCGAGATCGCGGAGGGGAAGGTTCTAGAATACACGAGAGAATCGACCACACATGAGGCGGCGTATAGGTGGGCTGGCTAGCTGAGGGGAAGGACCGGCTGGCCCCACATGTGACCCCTACGGAGATTTTTCTCACGGCGGTTTCTAATCACGAAAAGTATATTTATCCATTACGAAACATAAAGAGGATGGCAGTGGTGTAAATCTATGGTAAAATCAAAAAATCTACCTCATCCAAATCCTCAGGTGTGTTTTTAGGTTCTAGAAAGATCTTGAGACGGTGGCCATTTACCTTAAACAACGTACCTTCATCATTTTGAAATGTTACCGCTCCATGCGTTGAAGTGCTTATAACCTTGAATGGTCTTCCCATTTGCTTTGAAGTTTTCCATGTCCAAATAATTTTACCCTAGAATTAAAAAGTAATACCTTATCTTTAGGGGCGAACTCCTTCTTCTTGATCCTCTTATCATGCCATCTCTTTGTTCTCTTCTTGTATATCTTGGCGTTGTGATATGCTTTTTCACCCCATTCATCAAGCTCAGAGAGTTACATCTTCCTCTTAGTTCCGGTAGCTTCAAAGTCCATGTTCGATCGCTTGATGGCCCAGTGAGCCTTGAACTCTAGCTCAACAGGTAGATGATAGGTCTTTCCGTAGAAGAGTTGGTATGGTGACATCCCAAGTGGTGTTTTATAGGTCGTTCTATAAGCCCATAATGCATCGGGTAGTCTATCCTTTAATGCAGTCCCTATCTCATTGACCGCCTTTTGCAGAATGTTTTTGATTTGTTTGTTCGATGTTTTTGCTTGGTCACTTGTCTGAGAGTGATATGGAGTAGCGACGTCGTGATGGATCCCATGTCTTAACAAGTAATTGTAAAAATTCTTGTCAGTGAAGTGAGTGCCTCCATCACTAATCACCATTCTCGGAACTCCAAATGTTGGAAATATTGTCTCTTCAAACATATTCTTGGAGTTCTTAGCATCAGCAGCTCTGCATGGCATGCCTTCAACCCACTTGGAGACATAGTCAACTGCCACCAAGATGTATTCATAGTTCTTTGACTTTGGAAATGGTCCCATGTAGTCAATTCTCCAGACATCGAAGAGTTCGATCTAGAGATTGTTGGTGAGTGGCATGACATCTCTTGAATTGATGTTTCCATGCCTCTAACATGCTCCACACCTCCAGATGAAGTCCTTTGTGTCTTCATACATGGTTGGCCAAAAGAATCCACTTTGCCAGATCTTTGAATAAGTGCGGAATGCAGCATAATGTCCTCCATATGGTGATGAGTGGCATCGCTCGATGATCTTGATGCCTTCTTCTATCGGTACACATCGTCTGAGCAGTCCATCGGAGTAGACTCTGATGAGGTATGGTTCATCCCATATGTGAAGACGACTTTCGTAGATGAGCTTCCTTTTGTTCTCTCCTAGTGGTACATAACCAGCAACCATAAAGTTGACAATATTTGCGAACCATGGGTCGGATTTTGTGATCTGGAAGAGCATGTCGTCCCGCATCGAATCATTGTTGGGCAGTTCCTATGAATTTTCAAACTATATTCTGGACAAGTGATCGGCAACAGAATTTTCTACTCCCTTTTTATCTTTTATATCTAAGTCAAATTCTTGGAGTAACAAAATTCATCTTATAAGTCGAGGTTTAGCATCTTTCTTAGTGAGCAGGTATTTCAAAGTAGCATGATCAGTGTAAACAATCACCTTAGCTCCTACTAAGTAAGATTTAAACTTGTCAATAATAGCAAAAACAACAGCCAGGAGTTCTTTTTTAGTTGTTGCATAATTAAGTTGAGGTCATGTCAGAGTTTTGCTAGCATAAGCAATTGCATGATGCTTTTTATCTTTTGTTTGTCCCAAAACTGCCCCCACAGCATAATCACTTGCATCACACATGATTTTAAAAGGTAGCGACCAAACAGGGTGTTGAATGATTGGTGCAGAGATGAGAGCTTTCTTAAGAACGTTGAAAGATTTCAAGCATGCATCATCAAATTCAAAGAGAATATCCTTAGCCAAAAGATTTGTAAGAGGTCTAGCAATGTGTGAAAAATCTTTTATAAAGCGGCGGTAAAACCCAGCATGGCCAAGAAAACTATGGATCCCTCTGATATTTACGGGAGGAGGTAACTATTCAATTACTTCAATTTTAGCTCTATCTACCGCAATCCCTCATTCGGACACCAAGTGTCCAAGCATTATGCCTTCTCTAACCATGAAATAACATTTTTCCCAATTAAGAACTAAGTGCTTTTCTTCACATCTTTGCAAAACCTTGTCTAAATTTTCAAGATAATCATCGAAAGTTTTCCATAAACAGAAAAATCATCCATGAAAACTTCCATGATTTCTTCAATCATATCAGAAAATATAGACATCATGCATCTTTGAAAAGAAGCTGGAGCATTACATAGTCCAAAAGACATTCTATGATAAGCATAAGTTCCATATGGACATATAAAAGTGGTTTTGCTTTGGTCATCTGGATGGATCGGTATCTGGTGATAACCTGAATACCCATCAAGTAAATAGAAGAAAGAGTAATTTGCTAGCCGCTCCAACATTTCATCAATGAAGGGCAATGGAAAATGATCTTTCTTTGTTGCCTTGTTAAGTTTTCGGTAGTCAATGCACATTCGCCATCCATTGATGGTTCTTTGGGGATTAATTCATTCTTTTCATTTTTAACAACAGTCATGCTTCCCTTTTTAGGCACAACTTGAACAGGGCTTACCCACTCATTGTACGACACAGGTAAATGATCCCGACATGCAGGAGTTTCAAAAACTCTTTCTTAACAACCTCTCTCATTGTATTATTAAGCTTACGCTATGGCTCCATAGAAGGTATAGAGTTAGGATATGTAGGGATGCGATGGGTGCAAAGAGCAGGGCTAATTCCCTTAAGGTCTTAGAGTGAGTTGCCAAAAGCAGAGCGATGCTTTTCTAAAATAGTTAGCAAGCGTAGGGATTCTTCCTGAGAGAATCCTGATCATTATTGAGAAAAGCATATCTAAGACCAGAAGGCAGGGGTTTAAGTTCAATGGTGCACTTAGGTGGTTCCAACAATTCATCTAGAGGTTCATACTCTAGGATTTTCCTCTTCCTCTTTGATGAAGAACTGGACATCATCTTCGAGGTTTGGTTCGATCAAATCATCAAGAGATGCAACCATAACCTCTTCCATTAGGTCTTCCTCGGGAATTGGCTCAGTCTCAACATTTAGAGAATGAGTAATGGGTATAGAAAGCTTAAAGTTTTTTCCAAGACTTGTCTTCAACTTCCTCGTTTGTCCTTCTTGGATAAGTCTTTCAATTAGTTGTCCTATCAAAAGGTCAAATTCTATGTTATCAAAGATATAAAAGCTCAAATACACCATGGTTCCTTTTACCTAGATAGGGAGGATATACAGAATTCCCAAACTTTCAGAGAATGTGTCCTAAAAGACCTTTCAACAACTTTGTTGTTGGGATTAATGGCATGTGTTTTAATGAATCATGAGCAAAAGATGCAGACATGATATTAACACCCACAACTGGATTGTAAAGAGCATCGAAAGGAGCTTTGTTAATTTGGCAACGAATGGAAATAGAAGGTGAATCTAGATGAATCACATCAGAGGAAAGCTCTGATTCTTCTAACCATTAATTGTTTATTATGGATACTAGCTCTTTCGTAGTCTTTTTAAGGAAAGCTTCCTCAGAAGGGTCTAAAGGTTCTTCATTAGATGATGATTTCCTATGCTTCTGGGGTTTCCTCATAGTATGGTAATTCGAGGTATCTCTGTATTCATCAAAAAGTTCATCCTCAAATTCAAGCATGAAATTCGAAATTGGAGTTTTATCCTTTTCTAGTGGTTCAGGATTTGGGATAGCTGAATTTGGTGATGGGTTAGGCAAATGTTCTGGTTTAGCTATCTGGGATTCCTCCTCTAGCGGCTTCTTTTCTACTTCTTCAGGGGTGTTCTCTAGGATTTTAGTAAGAATGCTTCTCCCTAAATTGGCAGAAATATGGAGGAACGAGCCTGCTGAGGCTGTATCAAGACGCTTTGAGGTTTTCCTATCAAGACCCATGTCAAAATGTTGAAGGAGAATGGGGTCTTGAATGGCAAGGTCAGAGCCAGTATTAATGAGGGCATTAAAATGTTCCCATGCCATGCCTAGAGATTCTTGTTCTTCTTGTTTAGAAGATAGAACCTCTAAATGAAGACTGACTACTCTAGATATGGGAAAGAAATATAGGCAAAAGTTAGAACACAAGGCTTCCCAATCTCTTTGTCTACTCCCTATGGTGAGCGTGTACCAACATTTAGCTTTTCTCGTTAAAGAGAAAGGAAAGAGCTTCCATCGTAAGGTTTCATCTGACATGTCTGCTATGCGTAGGCATGCACAGGTTTGCTCAAACTCATTTAGGTGAGAATAGGGATTCTTATAATCTTTGCCCAAAACGGATTGATCCCGGACCATGCTGATTAAACACGGGCGTAGCTCATAGCCAGGTGTTAGGATAGGCTTTGAAGATTCTAGTGGCTCTAGGTGTGCGCTCGTAGGTGCAGC
The DNA here is from genome assembly GCF_019320115.1 of Miscanthus floridulus. Lineage (NCBI taxonomy): Eukaryota > Viridiplantae > Streptophyta > Magnoliopsida > Poales > Poaceae > Miscanthus > Miscanthus floridulus. The sequence goes on from NC_089589.1 coordinate 102,939,363, forward strand.
GTATTGGTAGATAGGGGTGAATTCTGGATCCACAGAAAAAAGAAAAGAAAAGATAAAAGATAAAAGAATAATGATACAAGGATAAGCTAGGTTTGAAGTTAACTCAACAACCGTTTCTCCGGCAACGGTGCCAGAAATGCTTGTTGGTATAAATTAATGCACATAGAATAATCCACAAACACACAGATATTATACCGATGTAGCACTTCACCGGGAGTACCCAGTTTTATATCGAACTCGAGGAAACGTGTGTGAGAATAACTAAATCTAAGTTAACCCAACTTCACAAATCAAGGCTAGATAATAGGAGCGTAGGGAGATCACAAAGGTCTTCTATTTCTAACTTTGGTAAACTTTGTCTTCTATTGTTCAATTATGGAGATATTACTAAAGAAAACATAGGCAGAGTATGTTTCCTATAGCAACAATGTCCTGCTAGGCCTACTAACGGGAGGTGGACTACAAAGGATTCAACAAGGCTATAAGAGTCACCCTCGGGAGCTACCACCGATCCGGAAAGTAGGGTACAACCACGAGTAATCGAGTCTAAGCACCACGCTTGCACTACGAATACTACTTTAACCCAGAAGCTACAAGGATTAAAGTACTAAAAAAGAGTGGCAAACCCAAAGAACAATATGAACAAGATACTTACTTGAATTAAAAGTCGATTACCAGAGAAATCTCAGAAGCAAGCTCATCAAGAACTTGATTCCACCAGAGTACAAGCCGTAGAGAGAGCACCGACAGGCCGGGACTCCTCCGAAACTCTTCCCTCTCACTCTATCTCTCTATCTCTAAACAAGACTAGATCCTACCGATGACTAATTTTCTCTTGATTGCTAGCTCTGATCCTATTGAAAAATATGGAATAGGGGTTTTGGTTCTCAGGATCAAATGCATGGACTGCCCTGGAGGGGGTGCAGGCAAGTATATATAGGGCCCTTGAAGCATCCTGGACCCTCGGATCAAACCGACTTAAATGGATGGCGTAGGTGTGATCCTTGAGTCAGTGGAGAACCGACATAGGCCCTGTAAGCTTGTCTTATAATCCGTACTTTTTAGCTTGTTTTTTCAGCCGGAACAGTATTTTTCTCTCACAACAAATCAGCCGGAACAGTATTTCGGCTTATTTTTTTAGCGAAGTGAACGGGGCCATAGCAACGGGAGGCTGACAGGGCGACCCCACAGGCCGGCCGGCCCCACATGGCAGTGTCACGTGGCCTGCTTCGGTGGAGTACCCTCTGGAGTCTTCTAGAGTCTTACCACATTGTTTATCCTGCGGAATTACGTGATTTCCTTTGATGAATATGTCCTCCTTGATGGTTTTCTGATTAAATCCTGCTAGAAACATAGATTCACCAAAACTCGTGGAATTTGTCTGTTAAAACCCCTAAGTCCATGTTGATGATCAATTTTAATTATTTATGCAATGTATATTGACGATTTGTGATGAATGTTAACTACCGTCAACAACATGCATGGTATGACGTTTAGGAGAAGATACAAGCATGCAGGATCCGATTAAAGGAGGAAAGTCCAAGAGGAATCGATAATTTAATCTTGCATGCAAGTTTGTTTGCTAGACGGATAGACTAGGAGACTTGCGGATACGTAAGCGTGAGCACTAACGTGTAATTTTGTGACTCACTGGCTGGACCGAACCGAGATTACATAGATATTTTTCTATTTGGCTCAGGCTATTGAATTTTATATGTAAAGAAAAGGCGCCATCCTATATGGAGGGATTCAACATTCAATCCTTGAAAAACACACCTATTTTATTTATTATGTTCTACCTCAAACTCTTTCAACCCCTTGCAGTCCGACGTCTCTCTCGACGAGGTTCGTCGGTGTTATAGATGGCCTTGTCGTTACTACAACACCCCCACCGTGTGTCTCCTCGACGGGTCTTCCCGGGAGGCGTTCATGGGTTTATCGGCCTAAAAAACGAGCATCTAATCAGCCTCGTCGACCTGCTGGTCGGCCTCGCCATCGGGATCTTCCTCCGTTGCGTGCTAGGCCATCTCTGGGCGATCTAGCCCCCACCGTTGTGTGAACCAAATCGGTGTCAACACTACCTTAACCTATTCGTTATCGAATCAAATCCTAGAAAAGTTTCTTGGTCCCGATCTTTTTTTATTTATTATCTTTCAATATTAAACCACGAAGAGCTTTCTAAGTCCTGGTCTAAATATTAAGTCATAGAGAATTTGTAAATTCATCTAATAACTGCTACCTCTTATGTCGTTGCCAGTTGGACTGTGTCAGCTTTTTTCTTGGCCATTGTGTCCTGACTTAAAGTCGGATTCCAAGATGAATTGGGTCACACTCTCTATTTATATGACATGTGTTTATATGAATAAGAACAACTCGCATGTACCAATGACATGGAGTATGATTCATGTACTATTGACTTCTATTGCAATGCACGAGCACATTTGCTAGTGACCAAATAAATGGTCCAACATTCTAAAGGTGAAACTAAGGGTCTCTCCAATGGGTGGTTCTAAGGTGTTTTCATACAAAAAAAATACATTAACACGGCCAAGCCCTATAAACTATGTGGTTGAGTTTATACAGGAGCCAACTCCATGCATTGAACCTAATCCTAAGCTTAAAAAGAATGTTTAAAAATTCAACACCACACTCACAGGTGGGTCTCATTATGGATCTAGAATATAATTCTATAAATTAATTGTAGCAAATTTAATAGATGATGTCACATTTGTTGTTGGTCTCATATAGGTATCAGGGTCAACTTGATACATTGGAGACCCCTAATCCCTCCCGTCGTGTATCAATCAATCATCAATCAATAAAATAAAAAAAATAAAATCATATACAGCTATAGCTGTAAGGATTGCATCTACTGTTACCCTGTTCACCATGTCGTGTAGTCATTTACTTTCCCCTTTCCATTTTTTCTTTTGCTCAGCCCTACATCTTCTACCCCCCCCCCCCCCCCTTTTTTTACTCAGCTTCAAAGGCGGATGCCCACCTCTGCCGCACTGTTCACAGCCATCCATTTATTTCTTATCTGCATTCACATTAATTTCTTTTTTTTCCTCATCTGCGTTCCACATTAATTCTCAACACAGTTTACCACCCACTGATGTAGAAACACACAATTGATTGGCTCTTTCTTACCTATCACGTGACAAACCAATGTGTGCGACACTTAAATTAAATAATAGTGCGAAGAGAGATCTTAAGCCCTACATTTTCGTAAACCATCACACAGTGAAACGCAGGGTAACCTGCTACGGTGAAGCGTTGCACGATAATCCCCACCGATAATCGTGTCACTGGTTACTGTAGCGAGCACCTTTTTTTTTTGGGCTCTTGCTTACCTATCAGGTGAAGAATCAGCATGTTCGACGCTTAGATTAGTACGAACAGATCTTCTATACATGGTATAACAGTTAAACATTACATTTTTCCTATGCCATTTACACTTAAAAGTTAGAGACGCAGGATAGCCCGCTACATTGCAGCGTGCGACAATAATCCCGCATCCGGTGATCGAGAACAGATGACAATAAGGGCACGTACAGCGGTCGTCCTTTGCCGTCTCTATCTTGGGAAGTTTAAAAAAATCCCCTCCGTTCTGCTTAGAGACGGTCTTCCCGTCGTCTCGCGAAGCGACGATGAAGGCCCGTGCTCCGAGGCCCAATCGACAGGGTCAGCTGCGCTGTACAACCTCGCCCCCTCGAGTCGACGGCGTGCTCGGATCCCACGCGGGCGCTCGTGGTCTCGTTTGCTCCTTCGTGAAGTCCGCAGAGACACGAAGATGCCGCGACACCGCTCCTTCGCATCAGTCCGCACCCGCAGCGCCTTTTCCCGCAACCTCGCCGGAGCTGCCGCCCGCCTCGCCTCGGCTCCCTACCTCTCCGTGCAGTAATCGACGCCGAGACACCCCGCATCGGAATCGCGGTGAGCTCCTCCGTATTTTCCACCCCTTCTCACCAGCCCCGCGCCCTGTAGCTCAAGTTCTGAGCAGCGCCGGCGAGCAAGCCATGGCACCGTGAGCTCCTCCGCATGGAACAAGCAGCCGTCCGTGCCGAACTTTCTCTTATTAGCTAGTTGACATCATCTCCGACGTCATGCTTGCATTATGGCCGTTTTTCTTTACAAAAACAAATCCAGAAATACACTCCAAATACACCTTTATCATGGACACGGTTCATGGTGCACCGCTCTCATATCTCCTCCCCGGTCCACGGTTCATGGACCGAGTGCACAGCATAGTGCATGCTAATTTACAATATAGCCGCTTTTCTTATATAAATTAAATCACTGTTGCATCATCCTAGAAGCTTGGATGTGGTCTGAAAACTGAAGCCAAATATGCTATATGAAAACTGAAGTTCGGGAAATTTTGCTACGTACTGAATATTACGGTTTCATATCAGTCTAAAAACAAGTCACTGCTGTTCATTCAAGCAAGAGAAGCTCCTTCGGTACACTGTAATGTAAACGGAACACAATATGACATGAGTTACTATCTTGCCCATAAAATATATCAAAGCTCGGCCAACATAAAGGAAACTCAAGAAGGATCTAATCAAGCACATATGGCAACGCTATGAAAATAAAGGAAATTAGACAAAAGGCGTTGCAACTTCTCGTTGAAATATAATTATTATATTGATGGTTTTTAAAAATATTATAATCATGTTGCTCTTATTTATCCTTGATATATTTTCTATCAAATAGCCACATAATGGTATACAAAAATTTATTTATAGTTGATCCTAACTACATGCAAAGCATTAAACAGTTTAGATATCGACCCCTGTCTGTGAGTTGTATGACCTGTCTTTATACCTGTCTGTATGATAGATTCGAGACGCTTAAAGACGAACACCCATCTTAAAGACGAACACCCATCTGTGAGTTGTACATGCCCTAATGGTTCACAAACAATAGGGGCGTGTTTGGTACCCTTCCTAGCCCAACCTGGCCAGCTCCAGGCAGCCAGGCTGCATTTGCCCAGGCCAGATGCATGCAACAAGGGTTGTTTGGTTGCATGCATCTGTGGAACCAGGCTGGGCTGAGACAGGTGTTTGGTTGCATGCATGTGTTTGCAGATTTAAAAAGCACATACATAGATCATTGTTTGGTTGACTACATACAACAAGTTCTAGTCACCTCTTACATGTAGTGGTAACATTACCATCCACTAGTTGACATCAGATATTACATCAATTTCCAAATGAAAAAACCTACTAGCAAGGCAATAACTACTGCTATTACAAGTATAAATGAACTGTGGCACAAGCGAAAGTTGCCATTTCCATCATTTTCTAGTAGAGGTGCACTGATAGGTTGGAGGAGAGGATGGATTTTCAGGTTGATTACCATAGAAAGCTAGCAAAGCTTCATTTCTTGTTTTGTATTTTTTGTAGCAGTTTCCCTTGAAACCATCTACTTGAGCATGTGCTTCGGCCCAGCTGGAGTAGACCCCAGGCTCCTTCCCAACATGAACAACATACCAAGCCATAGCTGAACATGTTCTCAGATCAATCAAAAAAACATCACAGGCAATGGACATGTGCTCAGATTAATCAGAATAACATCACAGGCAATGGGCATGTGCTCAGATCAATCAAAAAACATCACAGGCAATGAACATGTGCTCAGATCAATCCAAAAACATCACATGCAATGGACAAGTGCTCCGTTCAGTCATAAAGCATCACAGGCAATGGACATGTGCTCAGATATAAGAAAAACAAACATCACAGGCAATAAGGCAAGTGCTCAGAATAAAATTGTGCAAATCACAGGCACAGGCTGGTGCCCATATGAAGTTCAGAACCACAAGGTTCACATCATTGGCAATGGACTCATGGTCAGATTGCCAGCACTAGGTTGATCTAGGTTGTAGGTGCAGGGTTATCTAAGACACTAACTATATGTTAGTGTTAGTAAGTAAGCTATACAGGATCAGATCAACTACACAAAAGAGAAGGTCAACCCACTATACATCCACCAGCTATAGTTAGGTATGCACAAAAGAGACCACCACTGCACAAAAGGATCAACCCCAAGCTGTGAAGCCTTCACATATAGTAGTGCTTGGCCAAGTAGGTCCTCTGCTGAGCAGGTTCCTGTGATGCTGATATGAAACCAGTCACATCATCCCCAGCAACCACATTGTCACCAGCCAAAAGACCACCATCCAGTCCAGGGAACACAAGCTCATCAGCAGGCATCATCTCCTCAGCCATAGCCTAATTCATCATTGCACATGCCTAGAGCCTCAGCACAGGTGTATTATGTCAAGAAAAAACATCATTGCACATGCCCAGAGCCTCAGCACAGGTGTATTATGTCAAGAAAAAAATATCATTGCACATGCCCAAAGCCTCAGCATAAGTGTAGTATCACAGAAAATTTATCATCATTGCACATGCCCAAAGCCTCAGATCAAGTGTAGTATCACAGAAAAAAAACATCATTGCTATTGCCCAAAGTCTCAGATCAAGTGTAGTATCATAGAAAAAAAAACATCATTGCTATTGCCCAAAGTCTCAGATCAAGTGTAGTATCACAGAAAAAAACATCATTGCTATTGCCCAAAGTCTCAGATCAAGTGTAGAATCACTAGGAAAAAAAACAGCATTTGTCCATGAATAAAATGAATTACAGGCAACTTAATGATACATAATAGAACTCTAGATTCTAGAAAGACCCCTATTAGCCCACATGTGATTAGCCCATTCATCCCTCTGAAGTGCCCAGGCAGCATTGTCATCCATATGAGCAGGATGGGGCTGACAATGTCCATCTAGAAAAAATGAATGGAATTTAAGGACAAATGCTCAGAATGACAATGTAATCATCAAAGACTTGGACAAAAGCTCAGATCAAGGATTCATCATATACTAGAACATGCTAAAAATAAGACTTTCATCATCACAGACTAGGGCAATAGCTCAGAAAAAGGCATCATCATAGACTAAGGCAATAGCTCAGGACAAAAGGAATCATCACAGACTTGGACAATAGCTCAGACAAAATGGCAACTTTATATACTTGCTCATAATCTCACAAAGTAGGGCATGCATCCGAATCCAAGAACGCAGGACTCACTATCGCACGAGTACAGATTAGGGGGGAGGCGAGAGGGGGAGTAGATATACAAAATACCCACGTCAACAAGCAGCAGCACCAGCAAAAGCCCAACCCAGCAGGTGAGGGAGCTCAGATCTGCAAGCACACAAGCAAAGAAAAGAGGATTAGCATACACAAAATAGGATTTTTACTTGAAAAAAACAAGAAAAAAAATTGAGACCTAAGAACAAGGATCCATACCGCAATAACAACCAAGAAATCAGATCTGGTGTGCCTGCAGCGAGATCAACAAACAATGGTGACCTAGGGTTTCAAATCGCACAGAAAAAATGAAGAAATAGAAGGGGAAAAACTCACTTGCTTCGAGAAGATGCAAATCCACGGCACCTGCAAACAAATCGAGAGAGAGGGTAGGCATTAGGAGGCCACGAATCCATCAAGAACACCAGGGGGGGAGGAAGAGGAGGTGGAGCTTACCGGCGGCGCAGACGGGGAGCGACAAGAAGAAGAAGAGAGGGAGGCGGCGGGAGGGAAGATATATAGGCGGTGAATGGCGGGAACGGGGGAGGTAACCCTAGGATCTTCGCGCCATCTCCTCACGCACGGAATCGCCAGGCGCGCGAGCTCGCGGGAGCACGGAGCGAGCCAGGCTGACGAAAAACGGCCGATTTGGGCGTTCCTCGCGAGCCAGGCCAGGAGGGGGGTTTTGCACGAGCGGAGCCTGGCTCGGGACGGTGGCTAGGGAACCAAACATGAGCAGGCTGCATCCCGGGAGCCTGGTTTGCCCTTATGCGGGCAACCAAACACGCCCTAGATGTCCCCTAAAACCGTACCTCATTTATTTCACATTTATGCTACTTCTCATGTTCTCACTCTAAACGTATACAACTACAATTGACGTCCCGTCCCGCGGCAACGCGCTGGGGCCCGACTAGTAGTATATAGAAGCTAAGGGTCACTTGAACAGAATCTTCTTTCATTGCCAAACTTTTTATGCCTATTTCGTCTTTCTCCCTCTTATTCATGGGACGCTATCACAGAACACACTATCATTATTGCTGAACTATCATTGTTTCAACCAGTAGTTGTAGTATATTACTGTTGGTTTATGACTCCAACCGACAATAATAGTACAATCGGCAGTGATGGAGGGATTATCATTCAGCCTGTTCGCTTGTTGGTTTCAGTCAGCCCAAACCAGCCAGCCAACAGTGTTTTCCTCTCACAACAAACCAGCACCAGCCAGCCCAAACCAGCTCAGAAACCAACCAGCTAACACGCCGATTGTCGGTTCGTGGTTACAGCTAGTGGTAATAGTTCACCTATGACTATCGGTTTATGGCTTGAACTTCCAATGATTGGCTATTTTACACAAAGGTGTCATAACCTTTTTATATGAGATCGGATCAAGATAAACTTTATAACAAAATTGTAGAGTTCAAAGAGATCTAAAACTTTGTAGTTGACAACTTTTAAATTTGAGATAGTTTACATGTCCAAATATTCGATACAATTTCTCGGATCGGATTTGAGACGGTTAACAATGTTGAATGAAGGCAAATTGTGATTAACAATTTTTTCATTTGAAATCATTTAGAGTGTCAATTGACAATATAGAATTTAGAATTGTATAGTTAAAAAAAGAGCACATAGCGAGTATGGATGCCTGAATGAGGTCTTGAGTTCGTTGAAAACATATACTTTTTTATTGTAGATTATCACTGCCGGATTTAGAACTGTCAGGATTTTTTTTATTTTTTATCACTTATCACAGCCAAACCTAGAACTAGAAGTATTTTCTGATTTTTACAACTTATCAGTTATCATTATCGGGTCATGGACCGGCAGCTGCCCTAACACTGCATGATCTGAATCCGGCGGTGATGGGCCTAATCCGGCGTAGTGGAAGTATTTTACCCCCAACAAATTCAATCCACCAGTTCGGTTTTGAAGTATAGAATAGACATCCATCCAATACTATCTATACCAGCAAACTGACTTCGATTGTAATGTAATAAGGTTTTTAGCAACCAACGCGTACGTGCTCATAGTTGGTTAGATTTATAGCGATACGCAACACTTGTGTGGCAATAGCTTGTATATAGTCAACTATACATGATTATACAATTGACGGCATGAAAAATAGACGACGCCACATCTTATCACTGGGGTAACGATAAATTAAAACGTGATGCTGAAATGGCTAGAACAGGGAGTGAAACAATACTGATGCAATGCAATGTTCCCCTTGAATCACTGTATTTTGCGCGGTCCTCCGCGTACAATTCTTCTCGTTGGACCGCTCCGGGGACGGGGAGAAGACAGGGCCGGAAGATCCGGCGGTGGCAACACAGCAGTCGGTACAGAGAACACCACCGGCGAAGTAGACGGGCCGGTTTCGTCGCGGTTGTTGTCGCCGCCGCCGCCGCTACTGCTGCTGCCTGGTCGTCGAGATGGAACCGTAAAAATGTTTGTGTGCCAGCCTGAAACCCCCAAGTAATCTGCTGGTTTGAGTTCATACCTTCTGCAGAAAATTCGCCCAGTGCAATTTGCAGATGCTTCTTCGTGGGCTCCATGTTGTTTCTACATAACAAACAATATGTTCGTTTTCTTAGTACGTTCTTACTCCAGCTTAGATTTGATCTCTCTGAATGATCAGAAAAAGGAGGACTAGTTACTACTGCTCTACAGGCATCTGTTTATCAATGGAGAATGGAGCCTCGCTGATGAACAACTTAAATTAATTGTGCAAGCGAGGAACTCGGACGGTGTTACCTGACGGCGAGGAACACGAGGCACTGTGCCCGGAGCTGCTTCAGCTGCTGCTCCGTGAACGCCGGCGATGACTGCGAGGGTCGACAGGACGAAAGCATGCCGGCCTTATTATTCTCTTATTATATCATCAGATGAAGTGGAGGCGTCAGGTCCCTGTTTCTTCTCAGATGTAGTAGTTATATATGCAATGTCATGGAAGTTGCCATTGGTGCATGATTTGTCTTCATCTAATTTGCAGTTACTATCTGATGCAGACGGGTAGTTATAATATCACGGCACGATTGATGCCATTTGTAAATTGTTTACCTTCTCTCAGGCTTATGCTGTCCATTTGTTTACCTTGGACGTCTTCTGATGGTGCACGGCACAGGAAGGTACGTGTAGTAGTAAACATAAACAAGACCTTTTTTTCCTCGTGCAGGGGGAGTGCGTCGATGCAGACAAAATGCAGGACAAATGCAGGGAAACTTGTATGCCTGCAAACCAGAGAATACTTCTTTCACTATGGACAGCATAAGCAGTCGTGTCAGCAGTGCCAAAAGTTTCTATGTCAAAAACTACCAAGTAGAAATGGACAGCGTTCACAGTCCCCTCATGTATACAGTTAACTAAATGCTACCAAACAAATATTTTGAATGGTTTACTCTCTTGGAAAAATGGTGACAAAGAAATCTAAACATACACTACTGAAAACAGAGACTTTGCCGAGTGCAAAATTCTTTGCCGAGTGTCAAAAATCGGGCACTCGGCAAAGACCTTCTTTGCCGAGTGCTGCACTCGGCAAAGAATTGCACTCGGCAAACACGGGCACTCGGCAAAGGACTTCTTTGCCGAGTGCCAGACTCTCGGCAAAATGTCTACACTCGGCATAGGCTGCTCGTGAAACGGCGTTCGGTCACGGCCTTCTTTGCCGAGCGCCTGCTGTTAGACACTCGGCAAAGATTTGATTTTTTTTTTTAAAAAATTCTTTGCCGAGTGCCCCAGATCTGGCACTCGGCAAAGATTTAATTTTTTTTAAAAAATTATTTGCCGAGTGTCTCAGATCTGCCGCTCGGCAAAGAAATTTTTTTTAAAATACTTTGCCGAGTGCCCCTGGCACGGCACTCGGCAAAGATTTAATTTTTTTTATAATTTCTTTGCCGAGTGCTCCTGTGGATGCACTCGGCAAAGAGGAAAATTTTTTAAAAAAAAATTAAAACACTCTTTGCCGAGTGCCTTATGCCTGGCACTCGGCAAAGACACCCTTTGCCGAGTGCCATGCCCCGGCACTCGGCAAAGTATTTTTTGTTTTTTTGTTTTTGTCCTCCAATTTTTTTGTGCAGCCCTTTTAAAGCACCAGGAACTCCAAATTACAATTTGGGGTTTTTTTGTGGCTTTTTGATATATTTAGTTACTTTATTTCGTTTACTTTAATTTTTCTGAAAAATAGAAATTTGAACTGCACGTGGTACGAATAATGGAGTTTAATGATTCGAAAATTTAAACTCCATTATTCGTATCACGTGCAGTTCAAATTTCTATTTTTCGGAAAAATTCAAGTAAACCAAATAAAGTAACTAAATATATCAAAAAGCCACAAAAAATCTCCAAATTGTAACTAGGAGTTCCTGGTGCTTTAAAAGGGCTGCACAAAAAAATTGGAGGACAAAAACAAAAAAAAACAAAAAATACTTTGCCGAGTGCCCGGGCATGGCACTCGGCAAAGGGTGTCTTTGCCGAGTGCCAGGCATAAGGCACTCGGCAAAGAGTGTTTTAATTTTATTTAAAAAAATTTCCTCTTTGCCGAGTGCATCCACAGGAGTACTCGGCAAAGAAATTATAAAAAAAAATTAAATCTTTGCCGAGTGCCGTGCTAGGGGCACTCGGCAAAGTATTTTTTTTAAAAAAAAATTCTTTGCCGAGCGCCAGATCTGAGACACTCGGCAAAGATTTTTTTAAAAAAAATTAAATCTTTGCCGAGTGCCAGATCTGGGGCACTCGGCAAAGAAATTTTTTTTAAAAAAAATCAAATCTTTGCCGAGTGCCTCTCTGATCCGGCACTAGGCAAAGCCGCGGGGACTTAAGCATTTTGGGCCGGCCGGGAAGTCAGAGCCAGCCAGCCCCGCGCCCATGCCTGCCAGCCCCCGCCTCCGCACCGCACGCCGCTCCCACGCCGGCCCGCTCGCCGCGCAGCCACCGGCCGTGCGCGCGCTAGCGCCGCCCGGCCGCCCGCGCGCCGTGCCCTCGGCCGGCCCTGCCCTCAGTCGCACCGCCCACTGCCCGCGTGCCGGCCGCCGCGCTACCCACGCGCCCTACACGGCCGCGCCGTGCCCTCGGCGGCCCTTCCCCGGCCACGCCGCCCGCTGCCGAGCGCCCGGCCGCCCGCGCTGCCCGCAGCCACACCGCCGACCGCGCTGCCCGCGCGCCCTGCCACCGGCCGCGCCATGCCCCCGACCGGCCCTTCCCCGGCTGCACCGCCCACCGCCCGCTGCCGCTGCCCGCGCGCCCGGCGCCCGCGCTGCCGCGCGCCCTGCCGCCCGCCGCGCCGTGCCCCGGCCGGCCGGCCCTATGCCCCGACCGCGCCCTTTTCCCGGCCGCGCCGTGCCCCCGGCCGCGCCCCGTGGGCCGCCCGCCCCTACCCCGGCGCCCGTCAGGTATGCCTTCTCACTTATTATTGTCGAGGTAGTGGTAGTTGTAGTAGTATTAGTTGTACTAGTGGTAGTAGTAGTACAACTAGTGGTAGTATTAGTAGTAGAATTAGTGGTAGTAGTAGTAGTAGTACAACTAATGGTAGTAGTTGTAGCAATAGTGGTAGTAGTAGTAGAACCAATGGTAGTAGTAGTAGCAATAGTGGAAGTAGTAGTACAAGTAGTGGTACTACTTGGATATATTCTTCTGCATGGATTGATATCCAAACTACATGGCTTCTCTTGAGCCATATGTGCTTGTCGGCCATCGTGCCATTGTTTTTTGTAGGTTTTGGAAACCTCACCGTGCAGGGGAGGTTCTGCCGAAATTTTTTGTAAATGACAGTATTTTGTTCCATTTTTGTAGAGAAGAGCCCGTCGGAGTTGAGTCGGAGTTCTCGCCACCGTGCCGATCTGCCTGCACCGCGTCGTCTCGCCACTGCACCGACCCGCCACGGCCCCGCTAGCCTGACTCCACCGCCACCCTAGGTATAACTCCTCTTTTCGTATCATGGTCGTAGATCACGTAATCCAGTTAGGTGTCTCCCGTTCAAAAGAGATACGGTTGGAGGTATGCAGATCTTTGCATATCTATGACCGTATCTATTTTGGATTGTCCACGCTTTTTGGATAGCCCGCGGATGCGTAGATAGGTTAGTTCCCATGTTCTGCTCTGGTCCGAGATAGAGTTTCGGTATCACCTCCCTGTTGTTCTTCGGATACGCACACTTTTTGGTAGGACGTGTATTTGGAGAACATCGGGGAGGTGCTATCGAAATTCTGTCTCGAATAGGAGTAGAGCATGGAAACTAACTTCATCTACGCATCTGCGGGTGGGATTATGACCTATCCTCACCTATTAGACAGTAGGAACACCATGTAGATGCAATTGATGTTTACATTACTCGCTGATACATATGTTAGAGGATGGATGACCGTCAGTGGATGTACACGGGCTGGAGAAGTCAGAGTGATTACACCACGGAATGGATGAACAAGACCAATGCTTTCTTGAACAGTGCATTTGGCAACGCTGCTAAAGGACATTGCCTAGTTTTGTGTCCCTGTAGCAAATGTGGAAACAGGAGAAGGGTAAACAAGGTGGAAATGGATAAACATCTTGTGAAGAATGGATTTACGCCGGACTACACCCGGTGGGTCCACCATGGTGAAGCCCATCGTATGAGAGAGGAGGTGGTGAGACCACGGGTGGAGGCTTTTGATGCTGATGCCGGGGTAGCAGACATGTTAGATGACTATCACCAAGGACAGTTCGATGAGGGACGTGAGAAGGAGGAGATGGAGGCAGCCGCACAGGCGTTCTATGACATGATGGACTTGGCACAGAAACCCCTTCACGATCGGTCAACGGTGTCTCAACTAGATGCCATTAGATGCTTAATGGGGTTGAAGTCCGAGTTAAACTTGAGTCGACCTGGCTTCGATAAGATGTTGGCCGTGATTGGCACCCTGCTTCCGGAGGGCCACATTCTGCCAAAGAGCATGTACGAGTCACAGAAACTCCTTCGAGCACTTAAGATGCCGTATGAGCAGATACATGCTTGTCCGAAAGGGTGTGTCCTATTTAGGAAAGAACACGTGCATGCAAAGTTCTATCCAAAGTGTAAATCCTCCAAGTACCTGGAGGTAGACTCTGATGATGGCCAGAAGAGGCAACTTACGATCCCCATGAAAATCCTATGGTACCTTCTGTTCCTACCGAGGATCCAATGGCTATACATGACCAAGGAATCCGCGAAACAGATGACATGGAACAAAAATGGCAAATGGTACAATCCTGACAAGATGGTACATCCATCCGATGGTGAAACTTGGATCCGCTTTAATGACAAACATCATGACAAAGCAGATGAGGCTCGTAATGTACGTGTCGTGTTGGCAATAGATGGGTTCAATCCTTATGGAATATGGCTGCCCCATACACATGTTGGCCAGTCTTTGTTATCCCCCTTAATCTCCCCCCCCCCCCGGTGTCTCCTTTCAACGACATAACGTATTCTTGTCGTTGATAATTCCTGGACACCCAGGGAGTAATATGGGTGTGTTCATGGAGCCCATGTTTGATGAATTGGTCCATGCTTGGGACGAAGGGGTATGGACATACGATCGAGCTACAAAGACAACCTTCAAAATGCATGTTTGGTACCACTACTCCCTGCATGACTTCCTGGCGTATGGGATATTCTGCACCTAGTGTGTTCACGAGAAGTTCCCATGCCCAATATGCAAGGAAGGTGTGAGGTTTATTTGGTTGCAGAAGGGTGGCAAGTATTCGTCGTTCGACAGACATCGTCAATTCCTACCTCTTGACCATCCATTCAGACAAGACATCAAGAACTTTACAAAAGGTGTCAAAGTGACAAACCCTGCACTGCAAATGATGACTAGTGCCGAGGTTCATGCTCAGATAGGTGCTCTCGTGGCCAATGAAGAAGGTGGTTTTGTGGGATATGGTGAGCAGCATATGTGGACTCATATCTCGGGCATGACGAGGCTCCCCTATTTCGATGACCTTCTTCTACCACATAACATTGATGTAATGCACACTGAAAAGAATGTCGCCGAGGCACTTTGGGCAACACTCATGGACACTAAAAAGTCTAAGGACAACCCAAAGGCTAGAGTAGACCTGGCAACGTTATGCGATAGACCAAACCAAGAGATGCAACCTCCTAGTCGTGGCAAGACCTAGAGAAGGCCTAAGGCCGATTTTGTCTTGAAAAGGACCAAAGGAGGGAAGTACTTGAATGGATCAAGAAGCTAATGTTCCCTGATGGGTATGCAGCGAATCTAAAGAGGGGAGTTAACTTAGGCACTCTGCGAGTCAACGGGATGAAGAGTCATGACTACCACATATGGATTGAGCGGCTTCTTCCAGCGATGGTTCGTGGCTATGTCCCGGAGCATGTCTGGCGAGTGCTGGCAGAGTTGAGCTGCTTATTCCGCCATCCTTGTGCCAAGGAGCTCTCTCGGACCGTCATTGATGACTTGGAAAAAGCAGCACCCATGTTGCTCTATAAGTTGGACAAGATCTTTCCACCCGCCTACTTCTTGTCGATGCAGCATTTGATTGTGCACCTCCCATATGAGGCACGGATGGGGGGCCCGTGCAGAACCGTTGGTGCTATCCAATCGAGAGATGTCTGAAGACTCTTCGTAAAAAATGTAGAAATAAAGCTAGAATTGAGGCTTCCATTGCAGAGGCATACATTCTAGAGGAGGTGTTGAACTTCACAGAGAAATACTACACTCAGAAACTTCCTAACATTTATAATCCACCCCCTCGTTACAATGCTGGTGAAAATGAATCGAACCTCGGCCTTTTCCAAGGGCAACTCGGAAGCGCAAGTGCATCGACCACTAAGCAATTGAAAAATGAAGAGTGGCGCAGTATCATGCTATATGTGTTGACCAACCTTGTCGAGGTGCAACCGTTCATTGGGTAAGTTCTGAACGAACTTGTTTCATTTCGCCGTATGTCCTTATTTCTTCGTCCAACCCCCTTGTTTCTCGTTGGTATAGGGAATTTCTTTGTCAATCCTGGCATGGATCAAGGCAACCTACCCCGCAAGAAAATGATACCCTTCTTTCACAGTGTGCGGGACCAGGGAGCCCCGATTTCATTTGTTGGTTCAAACAGAAAGCCCAAACTGATGCAACTATAAGTGATGAGTTGAGACAGGTTGCAAACGGCTATGCCATTAGGGTCAAGTCATTTACCGGTTATGACATGAATGGATATCGTTTTCACACAGCAAGCTACGAGCAGAGTCGGCCCAATCGACAAACCACAAACAGCGGAGTTGTTACTCCCGGCACTAATGGACTCGACTATTATGGAAGAATTGAAGAAATCTACGAACTATCATTTTATGGTTCTAAACCTCTTATTCCTGTCATATTCAAATGCCACTGGTTTCATCCTGGTGTAACAAGATAGACCCCTAAGCTTGGGCTAGTCGAGATTCGACAGGATTCCATCTATCCAGGAAAAGATGTCTACATTGTGGCTCAACAGGCCATCCAGGTTTATTATACGTCATACACGTGCAAAGACGCCGAGCATCTTAAGGGTTGGTCTATTGTGCACAAGGTATCACCACACAGTAAACTACCTGTCCCAAATGATGAAGATTACAACTTCAACCCAAACACATATGATGGAGAGTTCTATCAAGAAGAGGGGCTACAAGAGAGGTTTGACATAGACTTAACCGAAGAGATAGGAATGGAAGTAGACAATGAAAGGGATGATGACGAGGACACTGGAGATGAGGTGCGAAATCTGAAGGACATACAAATGCTTGAGCGATTATATTTGGGCAATGACAATGAAGACAACATTCCTCCTTCGGATAGTGTTGATGAGTTGGACAATGTTGATAGTGATGACGAGACCTATGATCCAGCTAATCTCAATCATGAAGATTATTTCTAATACATGTAATACTATGTTTTTTGTAATTATGTTTTGTTCATTTTTGCATATATTTCTAATACATGTATTACTATGTTTTTTGTAATTATGTTTTGTTCATTTTTGCACCTATTTCTAATTACATCTTGTTTTTCTTTTTTATTGCAGGTGATTGAACAAAGATGGTGGGCGACCGTCATAGGTCCGTGAACTCGATTTACCAAAGACCACGTCGGTCGCAGGAGGGGGCGGAGGGGCGGCAGAGGGATCGAACAGGAGGAGGAGGACCGCTAGCCGCAGGAGGGGGCCGTCTCCTCCCACGCCACGTGAGGAGGACCGCCAGTCGTAGGAGGAGGTGGCGCCCGTGGACGAGTCAGACGAGGAGCTGGTTCGGCAGATGGAGGAGGAGGAGGAGGAGGAAGGGGGGAGGCGGCAGGCATGGGTTCCACTTCCTCCAACTCCTCTTCGAGTGTCTACTTGCGAGGTCCCACGAGCCTCCCACAGGTTCCGCTTCCTCACCAACGCCCAGTGATTCGCCCCGAAGGACAAAAGTAAGTAACTGTATATGTTATCACCACTACTTCATATGATATGATGAAAAAAACTAATAATTTTTCTTAATCACTTGTGCAGGAACTGGGTGGTTGTGTCGGGTGGTAGCGCACGGCTAGTCAACAGCATCCTGGGTCTTCTGTGCAGGCAACACTTCCCCAGCATTGTCACGTACGCATCGAAGATAGAGCCGGCCTACTCGTTTGACCACTACATCGTCGCCTCCGATGCGGAGTACCCCAACAAGGCGGCGTGGGTGAAGGCAGAGTTTTGGGTAAGTCTCCCTCACACAACATTGCTCAATACGTCGCATTCATTGGACTTTTCTTGAAATAATGACTGGATACATCGCTTTTGTATGCAGACTTTTTACAGATGCGAGGAGGGATTTGAGGCCAGGGCGGAGCAGGTGACTACCAAAGCCTGTAAAAAACTCATCACCGACATGCATCACGAGGTGCGCATCCAGGCCATCGTAACCTACTACGGGTCGAAGCTTGGAGAGAGGAAAACCAAGAAAGACGCAAGAGAGATGCAGCTGACCCGGGAGCAGTACCTTGAGGTAAATGAAGAACATCAATATTGATTCATTTTGAGATTAAGTTGGTTTAATTTGATCTTCTTATATGTCCAATACTTGATGACGTGTAGATGATTCCCTGGTGGTGCCAAGCGTATCCCGAGTGCTGGGCGATGATGGTGGAGAGGTGGTTCACGGAGGAGTACCTCAAGATGCACAGGGATACCCGGGACCATCGTTTGCTGATGCAAGGTCCAGCACACCATCAAGGCAGCCGCAACCTCGCCGGATACAAACAAGGGTACGCAAATTGATTTATCTATTGTCACGCTCAATTCTGCCTGATTTCTAATCATCGTGCTGTCTTTCTCGCAGTCGGCGTCACATAGTGGCCAGGCTTGCTCGGACTTCTAGGCATGGTGTATGGCCCACAAGGGCAAGGCGACGTCCGACATCTCCTTCAACCTGGAGGACCCGCCTAAGGCATACACGAACCCGAGCATCCACTCCCGCATCAGTGAGTACACTGAGGTGGTGAGGTCGCTCCATGGGTTAGACCACGATCCGAGCACCCAGGACTTCGATGGAGAGGCCGTCATGAGGGTGGGGCAAGGCAAGAAGCATGGGCGGTTCTGGCTTGGCGACGGCGTCATCGACACGGCCTCTACTCCCTCTCTCTCCCAGATCCGAGCACGGAGCACGAGCGAGAGCCTGGCCATTCGCACACGGCCGACCGCTGCACAGCACCGGGTCAACGCACTCGAGGTTATTCCTGTTTTACTCGCCATACATTGATCTTTACACACCTTAATTAGCTTTGCATTACTAAAACATTGGAGTGAAATATTGCAGGCCCGGCTGGAACAAGAAAATAAGGAACGTCAGGAGCTGGGGGCCCAGCTGGAGGCCGAGCGGACTGAGCGGCAGGCCCAGGCGCAGAGGCTGATGGACATTACGGATTTCCTACAAGGGCTTGGGCAATGTATGGGCTTGTCTCTGTCACCTAGGCTGTTGGTTCCACCTCCGCCTCCGCGTCCTGCAGCTGCAGCTACTCCTGTGAGTATCAAAGTTTTTTACTTTCGCTTGTGCTTTGCTTGTATGACCTCTATCGTCCTAGATTAGCTATCAAAATAATCTTGTCTCACATGCAATCTTTTCTCCTTTGTGCAGTCTCCATCTGACGGTGGTTCGAATAATCCACCTCATGCACCTCCGAATGATGCATCTAGGCCTTCACCACAGTCGCAGTGGCCGAGATGAGTGCATGTTGTATTTTTTACATTTGTTGTTCACTTGGTGATGGACTTGTGATATACTTGTGATGCACTTGTGGACTTTGATGCACTTGTGGACTTATTTGGATGGACTTGAGCACTTATTATTATATATTGTGATGGATGTGATATAGGCGGATGGATGAGATATATATGTGATGGATGAGATATATATGTGATATATGTTTGTATGAATGTATTTGTCATGATGGAATGTAAAAATAAAATAAAATTTGTCGTTTTGGGTCACTTTGCCGAGTGTTGCACTCGGCAAAGGACCCCTTTGCCGAGTGCAATGGTCATAGCACTCGGCAAAGCTAGAAAAATGGGCGACCAGAAAATAGATTTTCCAGCTTTGCCGAGTGCTGTGACCATAACACTCGGCAAAGAAATTTTTTTAAAAAAAAATTCAAAACTTTGCCGAGTGCCATCCATAGGACACTCGGCAAAGAAATTTTTTAAAAAAAATAAAAAATCTTTGCCGAGTGCCCGATGTCTGGCACTCGGCAAAGAAATTTAAAAAAAATAAAAACACTTTGCCGAGTGCCTATAGGGTTGGCACTCGGCAAAGAAAATTTTCTAAAAAAATTAAAGCTCTTTGCCGAGTGCCTTACGGGTTGGCACTCGGCAAAGAAATTTTTTTAAAAAAAATAAAAAATCTTTGCCGAGTGCCTCACGGGTTGGCACTCGGCAAAGAAATTTTTCAAAAAAAATAAAAGCTCTTTGCCGAGTGCCGTCTGGGTTGGCACTCGGCAAAGAAATTTTTTTAAAAAAATAAAAAAATCTTTACCGAGTGCCTCACGGGTTGGCACTCGGCAAAGAAATTTTAAAAAAAATTTAAAAAATCTTTGCCGAGTGCCTACAGGGTTGGCACTCGGCAAAGTGACCGTCAACGGGACCGGCGCCGTGACGGTCGCTTTTCTTTGCCGAGTGCCCGATAAAAGACACTCGTCAAAGAGGGCTTTGCCGATCAAATTTTTGCCGTGTGTTCTTTGCCGAGTGCCGCACTCGGCGAAGGCTTTGCCGAGTGCAATTTGGTCTTTGCCGAGTGTCTCAGGCACTCGGCAAAGAACCTGAATCCAGTTGTGATAAAAGAGTAAACTGAAATGTTGGGAGACCTAGTTGAGAAATGCCTTGGTCTCATCCATGTGTGATCAATGATTGACACAAGAGTTGAGAGGTTTGAGGCTTTCTAGTTAAGTTCGTATTTCATATGTGCTAGATTATGATAATGGCTAACTGGAGGTGTCATGTCATGTTGTGTTGTGTTGTGTTGTGTTGTGTTGTGTTGTGTTGTGTTGTGTTGTGTTGTGTTGTGTTGTGTGTGTTGTGCAACATCTCCCTTAGCTTGTGAATGTACGTGTAGTTTTAGGTGCGCCAAGATGGTCGACAGCGACGAAGAAGGTCAAATGCAGAGTCCGTACCAGGCAGACCGGGAGCGGTGAAGGACAGATGATTAGGCTTGGACTGAAGGACCAAGAGGCCAATGATGGTCCATGGGTGGCTCACATTGGGCACAAGAAGAGCAAGGCGACATCGATGGCGTCATGGCACTTGGCGGAGGCTGGACATGTATCTACATGTGTGATGAACGTCACGTCAGTCAAGTCAAGATGGAAGGCGAAGGATCCCACCATCGTGGAGGTTGGACATGCATCGACATTACCTAGTCACATTGCCATAGGTGTTATCGTCGATAATAGACATTTGTGTTTTGTGCGTAGGGGAATCAGAGGGGTACCACACTGGACATAGATGTATACTGGCTCAAGTACGGGGTACACTACGTGCAGTGGAGAATATATCTCTTATGTTGTGTACTCAGTGGTTTATAGGGGCACTGATGAGATTGTCTACTACGTATGATGTCATCAAATGAGATAAGGATTGGCGGTCCCCTACCCTGTCTTATATAGTTAGGAGGGTAAGGTTACAAATATAGTATCCCAGACAATTACACGTGGATTTCCAAGTTTGTTACAAGAAAATTCTAATCGGGTCATACCGGATCAATGCAGAAATATTGGCTTCCAACGCTTTGTAGCCAATAGCTTTCTTTCTAAGTCACTGGTACACCGTAGCAATCAAACCCTCAACATTCGTTCCCAAATTCCTCTTTTTATTGCCTCAAGTTCATTTGTTTGTGAGTTCAATCTATATGCAATAACCTCTTGGAAACATACCTAAGCGTTGCTTTCAATAGATTTTCTACGAGCGTCCAGTTTTCATCCTTTTGTACTTTTTCGAGAAAACCCCAACTTGACTAGGCAAACTCAAAATTCTTGAAGAAGTTTTATTCTTTTGGTGAAGACCTCTTGGGAATATTTTCCCAATGGGGTAGACAATCTTTGAGCATAGTTTCGCGATTTTCAGAGATCATTTGCCTAGGTTTTGACTTTTCTACAAAAGTTCAATGACTAAAATATGACAAAATAGGCTTATCCTTGTTCCTAAGGTCTGTAGATCCATGGTGACTATACGATCTTAGCAATAGCTGGAACAGGTCATGTTGGTTTTTGGGACATTGCCTACTAATCACTCATTTGCTTGGCAAGAAAAAGTCGAGGCTCCCATTTACCCCCCACCCCACCCCTCTGGTCACCTATTCCGGTACTTCAATTAGTATCAGAGTCTGAGTAAGAATCGTTAGCCTGTTCGGCTGGGGCTGAAACGATCGTATACGATCGTGGATTATTACTGCTGGCTGGTTTGGTGTGAGAGAAAAATACAGTTCTGGCTGGAAATTTACGATCGTTTACGACCAAGCGAACAGGCCGCGTAACCCTTAATCGACATTGTGATATATAGAAGGATAATTGTTTTGTCTACATGAGGAAATGACGCTCCATGGAAGATCTAGCCCATGGGATCTGGCTAAGTCGGGTTTAATGAAGCCAAGATCCATTTTTCTTATATTTCAATACGATCTGTAAAGGATACTAACCCCAACAGGATAAGTCTACCACAAACTATTAATATAAAGGGCCATTAACTTCTGTTTTACTCTTTTTTGCTCTAACATCTTCTGGCCTCCATTTGTTGTTCTATAAGCTGGTTTAGCTGCCCTAACATCTTTTTGCCCTAACATTGCCTACTTATCTTGACTATATATGTTTGTCGGTGGTTTTCCTTGAGTGTGGGACCAAATTTGCATCAATACACTTTTCGGCGACTTCACTGGATATGAACTTTTTTTTTTTTTCATGGCCAAAATCAACATATGTTGACACTTTATAAAGATGCAATATAAGTAGTACATGCAAGAATTTGAATAAGCAACTACAAGATTGTTTCACTGTCCTATCGCTTGAAAG
This sequence comes from Miscanthus floridulus, assembly GCF_019320115.1. Taxonomy (NCBI): domain Eukaryota; kingdom Viridiplantae; phylum Streptophyta; class Magnoliopsida; order Poales; family Poaceae; genus Miscanthus; species Miscanthus floridulus. The sequence goes on from NC_089589.1 coordinate 102,961,985, forward strand.
CAAAGAATGCCGGTGTCTTTAAAGTAAGAAGTTGCATCCACCCAACAACACCGATGCACTGACGAAGATGCACCCTTGAGGTACTTTATCCAGTCATCAATCCAATCTCATTAATACTATAGTTATTTTTTTTTATAGAATACTATGCTTAATACTTTTGATAAGACTATTGGTGAAGATAATAGTATAGATCTAGTTTCTAATATTCAAAATTACGGTACTGGAGGAAGTAAATCAGTAGAAGAGTCCAATGTTGTTAATGCTAATGCAAAATCGGATGCTATCCAACCTAGCAAAAATAGACCAGTTTCTAATGTTGTTGGCCAAGATAGCAAAACTATGATTCGGACATCTTGAGCCGAATCTAGTGAAACCAAAACCTATGAAGACAATTCAAATCCTTTTGAAAGGACCATAGAGTCTAATTCTAGTACTTTTATACTTGGGCCCAGCAACAATAAATGATTAAGCACTAGGAGTGCAGGGAAAGAGAAAAAGCACAATCTTGCATGGATACCGACAAGCTCTTGAGCGAGATGATAAGAGATTTTTTTATGACAAAGTGATGATTGTGATTTGTCGCCACAGACAGCGATTCACAAGGATGGAGTGCCAAGATGTTTCAGCGTGATCGATCTATTGACTGTCGCTTGATGCAGTGTTTTGCATTTGTGAATTGTGATTGCCTCACGGAGTGGATAGTATGTGGGCCTCAGCTCTAGTGTGGAAATGCATATGCATGTAAGATACTGCATGTTTGAGGTCATAGGCCCCTCTCCAATATGGGCCAAAGGTGGTCGCATGTCCTGTCCTGCCCCTAGAGTTGGGCCCTGATAGGTAGAAGTGGAACAGGCAAGCATATGTTGAGGAGTAAAATTGGAACCATGTCTTTAAAGTATTGTAACACCCTAAAATTTGCAATATTTTTGAAATAGGATAAAATAATTAATTATGCACTTTTGTGAGCATTTGAATTTAGGAAAGTAATAATTTTATTAAAATAAAATCAAATATAGGTATAAATTCATGATGGTGCATTCATGCCGCTGCATATTATTTTGTGTTGCTTGGTTTGAAGTCGGATTTCAAATTGAGTTGAATTTGCATTTTGAAATTGCTTTGGAAAAAGTGGAGAAAAAAACGAATTTCCCTTCTTTCCCCTTTCCCCGCTTTCGGCCTGTAGGCCTGCTCCCGCGCCCGTTCCGTTTTTCCCCGCTGGCCCAGTTCGGCTTTCTTCCCGCGGGCCATCCTTCTCCCCGCATGGGCCTACACTTCTGCGGCTAGTGAGCGCCAGCCCAGCTTTGCCGCCAGCAAGGCCGCATCGCGCCCCTCCTTTCCTCCCTCTCGCTGATTGTCCAGGCCCACTCATCAGGGCATCTCCTTCCTTCGCGCCGTGTCCACCTTGGACACCACCGCGCCGACGCCGTCCATGTCCGGCTCCGCTATGCCGTGGGTGTCGTGCCGCCCAAGCTCCCGTACCTCATAAATACCGCCCGAGCCTGCGCCGCCTCCCTATCCCGCCTTACAGCAAGAATTCGTCCTCACATCGAGCTCGTAGCCGCCTAGCCCTAGCGCCGCCGCCGTTGACAAAGTCGTGCAGCCACCGTGCGCCTTCGTCGCTTCCCCGCACTTTTCTTTCGGTGTTGGTGAATTCACCATCATCTTCTCTCTCTCCGGGCTCTCTCCGTTCGAAAAACCGTGCACTATAGGCCCTAATCCAAGAACTCCGGCGAGCTTTCTTTGTCCGACCATGGCACCGCCGCCATTCACCTCGCCGCCGGCCGCCTACACCTGCTAGATCCGATCTCAGTCGCCCGTTTCTAATCTGACGGCCCATATCGAAGGATACCCCTTCGCTGGCATTTTTGCAAAAAAAACCCTTACAATTAATCGGATCTTAACCCGCAGTCCATAGTGTCTTTTCAGATTTTGTTTTCTTCTTTTGAAAGCGTACTTTGTTTCGGTTAGATCTAAAATATGTTTTCAGCAATTTACAGTTTTGCCACTAGATTTGTTTTAGCCATAAAATCTTCGTTTTAACTCCGATTTGATCCGTTCAACTTGCATTAGGTTCATAATTCCATAGTCTACATGTTTATACTACTGTTAAGTAAGTTTTTAACTTTTAAAATTTGAGGTTAGATTTAATCTATTATTTTACTAAAGGAAATCTTGTTTAATTCATAACTTCTTCGTTTTAGCTCTGATTTTTGTGATCTTCGCGTCTGTGTGTTCGTAGCAAGACGTAGATTCGTTTTCCAAACTTTTCATCTTGATTTTATGGTGTTGGTATAATGTTCTAATCTATAGCTTTTGTTTACTATGTATGATTGCTCCTAGATGCTTGTATGTTGCTGTGATTATCGAGTATAGACGGTGAGCAATTCATGGGAGATCAAGGGTACTACTTTGACGAGCAGGATCAGCAGGAGTACTTTGCTCAAGGCAAGTTTAGCATGGGATCATCCTTGTTTCCTATTCACTTTAATATATTAAATTCGTGTTGCATGTGTTGCCTTGGTAAGGATTCCCTAGAATTGAACTTATACCTTGTCACCTACGGGATAAGCATTGGGTAGCTTTGCTAGTGCTCAATTAAACCATGACCTTGTAACTTGACTAATGGCATATGCAATAAACATTAAAATATGACTTTTTAGCAACTTGGAAACTGGGGGCTAGAGTGTTTAGCTACTTTCTAAATGCTTTATATTCCTCTCCCTAAGGACTTATCTGTAAGTGATCATCCGGGACTTATAGTACAACTGTGAGGGCTATATGGCTCTAACTTTAGCTCAGTATGAGGACCTTTTCTAGCTTGTTAGTGGTTACCTTCATTGGCGTAAGAATGGCTTGATGAATCAGGTATAAGATAGCCTCTACTCTTATGTGTATAGCCGCAATGGAATTGTGCCATTCGACACGAGGTTCCTATATCTGTTTGCCGAGTGAATCTAATGGCCCTAACTTGTTAGACAAACCTTTGAAAGGATTCATAGTGACCCCTGCCTGCTCACCTTGGAAGTGTTTTGGGAGTAGGATAGTTTAGCTCATGCTTTCTCAGTTGTCGGGATGCATAGGCCATGACTCTTCCTTCTTGCATAAGAACATATCCGAGACCTTGACGAGACGCATCACAATAGATAGAGAAGTTCTTGCTCAAATCTGGCAAAACCAACACTGAGGCGGTAGTCAACCTCTTCTTCAATTATTCAAAGTTAGCCTGGCACTTTTTAGACCACACAAACTTAGCATTCTTCTCCAACAGAGCTGTCATAGGCTTGGCAAGTTTAGAAAACCCTTCTATGAACCTTCTATAGTATCCAGCCAATCCCAAGAAACTACAAATCTCTCCCACATCGGTTGATGGTTTCCAATTCAACACATCTCTCACCTTGCTTGGATCTCCTACTATTCCACCATTAGAGACAACATGGCCTAGGAAAAAAACTTCCTTCAACCAAAACTCACACTTGCTTCACTTAGCATACAACTTGTGTTCCCTGAGCTTTTGCAAGACCAACCTTAGATGTTTAGGATGCTCTTCTTCCGTCTTGGAGAATACCAATATATCATCGATAAATACCACCACAAACTTATCCAAAAACTCCATGAACACCTTATTCATCAAGTACATAAAGTATGCAGGTGCATTGGTCAAACCAAAAGACATAATGGTGTACTCATACAATTCATACCTCATAGTAAAAGTTGTCTGGGGTACATCAGTTGCGCAAATCTTCAACTCATGATAACCAGATCGGAGATCAATCTTAGAGAAAACACAAGCACCTCTCAACTGATCAAACAAGTCATCAATTCTAGGTAGCGGGTACTTGATCTTGATAGTAACCTCATTTAGTGACTGATAATCAACACACATTCTCTAGGAACCATCCTTCTTGTCAACAAATATAACCGGTGCTCCCCAAGGTGATGAACTAGGACAAATGAAACATTTCTCCTATAACTCCTTTATTTGTTTCTTAAGTTCCTCTAGTTCATTAACCCCCATTCTATATGAACGCTTAGTTATAGGTGCAGTTCCAGGTAATAATTCAATAATAAACTCAATATCATGGTCAGGTGGCATACCTAGCAAGTCATCGGAGAACACATCTGGAAACTCATCCACTACTGGGTCCTCCTTGTTGACGCGGTCATCAAGCTGGTTCACTATGGCTGTCGGTTGTGCTTATACTACAACATCGACACTGATTCTATCCCCATTCAGTGCGGTCACAACAACTACCTTCTCTTGACACAGAATGACTGCCTGGTTTTGCTTCATCCATTCCATACCTAGAATCACATCAATGTCAGATGTTCTCAACACATTAGGGCTCACTTTGAACTCTACCACCCTTAAGGATTCACTAGTCGAAAGACAATGATAAGAAGCTTGCATACTACCTCCTGGTGAGTTTACTAATATCGGATTTTGCTTGGCACATAAGGGTATGCTATGGTTTCTAACAAATGCTTGTGATATGAAAGAATGCCAAGCTCCAGAATAAAAAAGTACAGTGGCAGGAGTGGAATTAACATCAAACATACCGAGCATAAAACTAGAAACAATTTGTTTCAATCCCAAAGTAAAACACATGATCAATGTAAACATGAATAATGAATAGCATAAACTGATAATTCTTAGTGATCATCTTTTCAATAAATGTTCTAAGGCCGCTCGTGACCGTGAGCATGGCTGATATACCAGATTTACACTCTGCAGAGATTGTACACTTTCACTATGAGTCATGATACCCATATGCCCGGGTTAATTACTCCCAAAACACTTCTAAGGTGAGCAGGCAGGGTTCACTATGAAGCCTTTCTAAGGTTCGTCTAACAAGTTAGGGCCAATAGATTCACTCAGCAAATAGATGTAGGAACCCCCCCGTCGAACAGCACAATTCCATCACGGCTATACACATAAGAGTAGAGGTTGTCCTACACCCGATTTGGCAAGCCATTCTTACGCCAATAAAGGTAACCTCTAACAAGCTAGAAAAGGTCCTCATACTGAGCTAAAGCTAGAACCATGTAGCCCTCACAGCTATACTATAAGCCCCGGATGATCACTTACAGATAAGTCCTTAGGGAGAGGAATCTGAAGCATTTAGAAAGTAGCTAAATACTCCAACCCCCTGTTTCCAAGTTGCTAAAAAGTCATGTTTTAATGTGTATTGCATATACCATTAGTCAAGTTACAAGATCATGGTTTAATTGAGCACTAGCAAAGCTACCCAATGCATATCCCATAGGAGACAAGGTATAAGTTTAATTCTAGGGAATTCCTATCAAGGCGATACATGCAACATGAATTAAATGTATTAAAGTTGATAGGAAATAAGGATGATCCCATGCTATACTTGCCTTGAACAAAGTGCTCCTGCTGATCTTGCTCGTCAAAGTAGTACTCTTGTTCACCCACGAATTGCTCACCGTCTATACTCGATAATCACAACAACATACAAGCATCCAGATGCAATCATGCATAGAAATCAAAGACTATAGATTAGAACAGTACACCAACAGCATAAAATCAAGAGGAAAAGTTTGTAAAACGAATCTGTCTCGCTATGAACACACAGACGCGAAGATCACAAAATTCTGAGCTAAAATGAAGAAGTTATGTATTAAACAAGATTTCCTTTATTAAAATAATAGATTAAATCTACCTCGAATTTTAAAAGTTGAAAACATACTTAACAGTAGTATGAACATGTAGATTACTCAATTATGAACCTAACGCAACTTGAACGGATCAAATCAGAGTTAAAACGAAGATTTTATGGCCTACAGAAGGTAGTGGCAGTTTTGCAAATAGATAAAACTTAATTTTCAAATTTAAATAAATAAAATCAGATTTTAAAGCGAGCCCGGGACTGCGGGCATGAAAACGAATAAATATAGGGGTTCTTTAGAATAAGTGTAGGGACGGCAGGTTACAATCCAAATAATTATAAGGGTCTTTTTGCAAAAACGACAGGCGAAGGGGTATCGCGTGATTTGGATCATTGGATTGAGATTGGATGACTGAAATAGAAGAGAGGAAGATGGGGTCACCGGAGCGGTGCTGTGCGCGGCGGCGCCATGGCCGGAATCGGCCCGACCTCATCGGAGTTCATCGATACGGCTACTCCGAGCATCATTGGTCCAATTAAAAAGCACGGGGAGGGAGAGAGGAGTACGGCGAACTCGAAGTGGGGATCGGAAAAGCCCGCGAACAAGCAGAGGTGGTGCCGAGCTTGATTTAGCGGCTCGAGACACCGACGTTGCCCCATCGAGAGTGTTTACACAAGAGGAAGGGAGGGAAAGAGCAAGGGAGGTACCCGTGTACTCCTTACCAGCTTACGAAGCTTAGGGAGGAAGTTACGCTGGTAGAAGATCAACGACGGCGAAGATCGAAGCAGCGGTGGATTAGGGTTCTGGGACTGTTGTGGCTCGAGCGATGGTGGCGCATGCAACTAGGGTCTTGGTGGGATGGCAGCGCGGCACGAGCAGCTTCTATTTATGGCACGGAGCGGCGTGGGGCGCAAGGCAAGGGAGGAGACAGCGCGGGCGTGGACTTACCTGCGATGGAGTCCGACGTGATCATGAGGAAGAAGAAGACATTGACTGACTGGTGGGCCAGCCATATCAGCAAGAGAGAGGGCAGGGCCCAGTCATCAGCCATACCGAGAGAGGGGCGCGGCGTCCGCATGTAGCTGGGCCATGGGTGTGCTGGGCCTACGGAGAATAGGAGGCCGCGCGGGCGAAGCTGGAATGAGAGAAAACTGGGCCGCGGCGGGAGCTGGGCCAACAAGTCGAAAGCAAGGGAGGGAGAAAAATCATTTCCCTTTTTCTTTTCTAATTTTCCAAACCAATTTTGAAATACAAATTCATGTCAATTTGAAGTTTGATTTGAAACCACACCATTCAAAAATAATATGCAGCAGCATGAATGCATAGACATGTATGTAGACCTATATTTGATTTTAAATTTTAACAAAGTTATTATTTTTCTAAATTTCAATGCTCACAAAATGCATAATTAAATCATTTTCTCCTATTTTAAAACCATGCAAATTTTAGGGTGTTACAAATCTACCCCCTTAAAATAAATCTCGTCCTCGAGATTCGGACGATGCTTACTCAAAAAACTATGGTTATGTTTTTCTCAGATCCTCTTCTCTTTCCCAAGTAGCCTCATCTTCTGTATACTGATTCCACTGAATTGTACACATCTTTATAACCCGGTTCCTTGTAACCCTTTCTGCTGTCTCCAAAATCTTTACCGGAAATTCCTCATAGGTGAGATCTTCCTTAACTGTAAGCTCCTCTAATGGTATCTGATCCTCTAGTACACACAAACACTTCTTAAATTGGGACACATGAAACACATCATGTACACCTAACAAGCACTCAGGCAATTCCAACTGATAAGCTACTTCTCCACGTCTCTCCAAAATCTTGAAAGGCCCAATATACCTTGGTGCTAACTTTCCCTTCATGTTAAATCTTCTCACACTTCTCATTGGTGACACTTTTAGGTATACATAATCCAATATTTCAAAAACCAATTATCTTCTCCTAGTGTCATCATAACTCTTCTGTCGAGATTGAGCCACTCTCAAGTTATCTCTAATCATCCTTACTTGCTGTTCTACGTCTCTTAAAACATCTGGTCCAAACACTTGAGTTCCTCCCGTTTGGTTCCAAATCAATGGGGTTCTACACTTTCGTCCATACAAAGCTTCGAAAGGTGCCATCTTGAGACTCTTCTAATAACTGTTGTTATATGAAAACTCTACATAAGGCAAACTCTTGTCCCAACTTGTACCGTACTGCAATGCACAAGCTCTCAACATGTCCTCTAATATCTGATTAATCCTTACAGTTTGCCCATCTGTCTGAGGATGATATGCTGTACTAAAATTCAACTTTGTTCCCAATGAATTATGTACTTGCTACAAAAAATGAGATGTAAATTGAGTGCCCCGATCAGACACAATTCTCTTAGAAACTCCATGCAGACATACTATTATTTCCATATATAATGCAGCCAATTGGGGTCCAGTATAGGTAGTCTTAACTAGTAGGAAGTGAGCAACTTTAGTTAACCGATCCACTATCACCCAAATTACATCATAACCTCTCTAAGTATGTGGTAGCCCCACAATAAAATCCATACCAACTTCTTCCCACTTCCACTCAGGTATCTTCATTAGTTGTAATAATCCTGCAGGTCTTTGATGTTCAGCTTTGACTCTTTGACATGTATCACATAAAGCAACATATTCAGCCACATCCCTCTTAAGTCCATACCACCAATACTTCTCTTTCAGATCCAAATATATCTTGGTACTCCTAGGGTGAATAGAGTAAGCAGACTCATGTGTCTCACATAGAATTGCATCTCGTATAGCCTTATTCTCAGGCACACATAGTCTTTTCCCAAACCATAGAGTTCCATTATCATCCATACAAAAACCTGGTGCCTTGCCAATCACTATGTTTTCCGCTATCTCTTTCAACTTCGCATCCTGTAACTGGCCCTTATGTATTTCTTGCTCTAGTGTGGGTTCTATCACCAACCCCACTACATTAGTGACAAAGCCCAAGTTCAGTTGCTCAAATTCAGCACACAACTCGCTTAACATAGCTGCCACTTGTACCTCCTTGGCCTAACTCTTCCTGCTAAGAGCATCGGCAACAACATTCGCCTTTCCAGAATGATAGTGTACTTCTAGATCATAATCTTTAATCAACTCCAACCATAGATGTTGTCTCATATTCAGATCTGTCTAAGTAAAAATGTACTTCAGACTCTTGTGATTAGTGTAGATATCACTCTTATGCCCAATAAGATAGTGCCTCCATATTTTCATAGCATGAACCACTGCTACTAACTCCAAATCATGAGTTGGATAGTTTAGCTCATGCTTTCTCAGCTATCGGGATGCATAAGCCACTACTCTTCCTTCTTGCATAAGAACACATCTGAGACCTTGACGTGATGCATCACAATAGATAGAGAAGTTCTTGCTCAAATCTGGCAAAACCAACACTGGGGTGGTAGTCAACCTCTTCTTCAATTCTTCAAAGTTAGCCTGGCACTTTTCGGACAACACAAACTTAGCATTCTTCTCCAATAGAGCTGTCATAGGCTTGGCAAGTTTAGAAAACCCTTCTATGAACCTTTTATAGTATCCAGCCAATCCCAAGAAACTACAAATCTCTCCCACATCGGTTGGTGGTTTCCAATTCAACACATCTCTCACCTTGCTTGGATCTCCTACTATTCCACCATTAGAGACAACATGGCCTAGGAAAAAACTTCCTTCAACCAAAACTCACACTTGCTTCGCCTAGCATACAACTTGTGTTCTCTGAGCTTTTGCAAGACCAACCTTAGATGTTTAGGATGCTCTTCTTCCATCTTGGAGAATACCAATATATCATCGATAAATACCACCACAAACTTATCCAAAAATTCCATGAACACCTTATTCATCAAGTACATAAAGTATGCAGGTACATTGGTCAAACCAAAGGACATAATGGTGTACTCATACAATCCATACCTCATAGTAAAAGTTGTCTTGGGTATGTCAGTTGCGCGAATCTTCAACTGATGATAACCAGATCGGAGATCAATCTTAGAGAAAACACAAGCACCTCTCAACTGATCAAACAAGTCATCAATTCTTGGTAGCGGGTACTTGTTCTTGATAGTAACCTCATTTAGTGACCGATAATCAATACACATTCTCTAGGAACCATCCTTCTTGTCAACAAATATAACCGGTGCTCCCCAAGGTGATGAACTAGGATGAATGAAACCTTTCTCCTATAACTCCTTTATTTGTTTCTTGAGTTCCTCTAGTTCATTAACCCCCATTCTATATGAATGCTTAGCTATAGGTGCAGTTCTAGGTAATAATTCAATAATAAACTCAATATCATGGTTAGGTGGCATACCTGGCAAGTTATCGGAGAACACATCTAGAAACTCATCCACTACTGGGTCCTCCTTGTTGACGTAGTCATCAAGCTGGTTCACTGTGGCTATCGGTTGTGCTTGTACTACAACATCGACACTGATTCTATCCCCATTCAGTGCGGTCACAACAACTACCTTCTCTTGACACTGAATGACTGCCCGGTTTTGCTTCATCCAGTCCATACCCAGAATCACATCAATGCCAGATGTTCTCAACACATTAGGGCTCACTTTGAACTCTACCACCCTTAAGGATACACTAGTCGGAAGACAATGATAAGAAGCTTCCATACTACCTCCTAGTGAGTTTACTAATATGGGATTTTACATGGCACATAAGGGTATGCTATGGTTTCTAACAAATGCTTGTGATATGAAAGAATGCGAAGCTCCAGAATCAAAAAGTACAGTGGCAGGAGTGGAATTAACATCAAACATACCGAGCATGACTTCTAGTTCCGCAAGCGCCGTCTCTATAGACACATAGTTCACCTTTCCTGTGTTGGGTGCTGGCTTCTGAGGCGTTCCCTTCTATTAGTGTGCTGACCCTGGGGTGTTAGCTGATTCTGCTTCCTAGGGCAATGGTTAGCATAATGCCCAACTTCTCCACAATGATAGCATACATTGGGGGTGCTAGGTGCGCTGGTCTTCATAGGAGTGTTGTTGGGTGTTCCTTGTCATGGTATCTGCTAGCCACTCTACTGCTAGGGGCGTTGATTGCCATTCTGCTGCTGGTATGGTGGACGTTGCTGGTTCTAGTTGTGATTCCATTGATTAGGTGGTCCCTGGTACCTCTACTGAAATCCTTGCTAAGGATTAGTGCGTGGACGGGTATTACTCCTAGAGGCCTGTCCCTGAAGTCTCCTCTTCTTAACCTCCATCTCTTTGCGCTTATTATCAATAACAATAGCGTGATTCACCAGTGTCTGGAAATTGGGGTATGTATTGGATATAAGTTGGAGTTGCAGACCATCATACAAACCCTTGAGAAAACGGCATTGCTTATCAACATCATTAGCCACCTCATTCAGAGCGTAACGTGACAACTGGGCAAATTTGTCATGATACTCAGCTACAGACATAGATCCCTGTTTTAGAGCTCTGAATTCCTCCTGCTTGAGCTCTATCAATCCTTCAGGTATGTGGTAGGATCTGAAATTCTCTCTAAATTCCTGCCAGGTGATAGGAGGAGCATTAGTGGGATGTCCACACTCGAATGACTCCAACCAGTCTTGAGCTTCTCCCTAGAGTTGTCCTGACGCATACAACACCTTCTGTTGGTCATCGCACTGTGCTATGTTGAGTTGCTTTTCCACTGCATGAAGCCAATCATCTGCTTCTAGTGGATCAGTGGCATGAGAAAACACTGGGGATAGCCCTTCAAAAATTCACCACGCTTGTTATGCGGTGCTCCACCAATTGGATGATTCTGCTGATTCTGTACCAGAGCTTGCACAAGCTCTGTCTACACTACCAGAAGCTGCTCAATAGTAGGTGGCGGCGGTGGTGGTGGATGTGGGGGCACACCTCCATGACCTCAGCCTCTTCCTCTTCCAGACATCTGACATCCAACACAAATATTCAAAATTTGAGATTTCCAAGTTATATGCACTTATAGAGATATAGAATATATTCTGTAAATTTTCTGGACGAGTTCCAACGTCTGTAGCTCGGTAAAACAGTCATATCTCGAGTTCTAGATATCCAAATGAGGTGTGCTGTACACGGTTGGAAAGCTTAAGAAATTATCTACAACTTTTATTCAGAACACATGCCCAGATTCTATTGTTAGGTTACTCAAAACAGAACACAACCGAAACTATTCTAGATTCCAGACTGCGCAGAAACTTCAACTTAAAACAGCTATATCTCTCAAACCAGATCAGGTATAGGGGTGATTCCAGAGGCATTAGAAAGATACTTAATTCTAGTTATTTCCATAAAAATTTCATAATTTTTTGGTCAAGTAGATTTAGATTGGCATTGAGATAAGGGCAGACTGCTCCAAAAAATAGATCCGAGAGAACATGATGTACCCAACCCAACTATTTATTTATTAACTCAAACTTTAATATTCTTAACTATGGAACTTGCGTACATGCCCACAAAGTTCCATCACTCATTACAAAAATCCAACTCATACATAAACATAATAATAATCCAACTAGGCACACCAAAGTTCACACCACACTACTAGACTCGACTTGACTCAACTTGACCCATGCTACTAACGTTTTATTACATAAAAAGGAACTCCAACACCTATGGGAGAAATTCATGGGGAAGCTCCTCATAGATCCTTGGCAGGTTGAGGCACACCCTTTGCTTGTCTATCACTTGTCGGTATCTTTTAAGGGTCGCCTCCTGTGTCTTCAACTGATCTTCCAGCCATCGATTCTTGTCTACTAATTCATAGGCATAGTGCACCATCACTTGAGTAGTGGGATCCATGCCTTCAAGGTCCATTATTGCCCATCCCAAGTTAGGGTGTTGGCGAGGGAGGAAGCGATTTGATCTTCCTACATATCATCAAAGCAACGACCACGGAGACCCATGCAGGCTACAACGGATGCATCTTCTATGCTATCTTCCATGGTGGCACAGTGAGCGTGATGTGCATAGTTCTAGTCCAGCTGGTATGCTTCCTTCTGTTCATCCCTGATGGAGATCCACACCCTGGTCTTCCAATAAGTGTCCTCTAGAGGATGCGTATGCTCATTACAGATGTACTCCACAGCTACGTCCAAATCACCATAGTAGGTCTAAAGAATCCCCATAAGTCGGTGGTGCGAGATGGAGGATTCACACCCCGCCTTGTACCAGACCTTCGTAGTCCATCCCAGGGGAGGGATCGGCTCATCCTCTTGAACGGCGTCCTCATCATCATCATCAGACAATACAATGACCTCCACTTCTTCGGGTTCTTCCTAGAATGGCTCAGGCGTAGGTGCAGGTGCTGGCGAGTCAACTTCTTGCTCATGGGGTTCCTCCTCCTCACGTGGCTCCATGGACTCATACAAGCCACGAGATGGGCCGTAGCCTTAGGTGCTGATGCGAACGGTCTTATTGGCACGAGGCATCTACAAGAATTAAATTTAGTTAGATTAGAAGCAATAATTTTAATAACAGAGTGAGGCAAAAGAAGCATAAAATTTAGCAAATAACAAGGGTGAGATGGGAAGCATGAAATGAGTGAACCAAAAGAAGCTAAAATGACCATTGCTATCTAGACTTGCGTCCTACAGTCAACACGGCTCTGATACCAATCTATCACACCTGATTTTAAGGATAAAATGGGATGCAAAATCTTATGTGCGCCCAGAGATCAGTCATATACATAAGCCGATAAATTATAAAAAGTATCATCACAAGTGTTTATTACATCATGAATAATAAGACATAGTCTTGACATAAATGTAGCGGAAGTATAAAGAAAAATCTCTCATGGAAGCTCCATATCACAGGGATGCCAACTGGTTGATCACAAGTCTAGTAATCCTCAGAAAAGTCATCATGACCATAGCCATCTGTTACCCATCCGGGATTTTCATCCAAATAATGAAAATAAACAAGTGTAAGTACGTGTCATACTCAACAAGTGTAACATGGGGTTCATGAGGCTCAAAAGGCTTGACACAGGTTTAACGACATTCAGCTTTTAGTTGTCACTATTTTAGCATAAGAGTAGCAACAAGTTGTTTCAATCCCAAAGTAAAACACATAATCAATGTAAACATGAATAATGAATAGCATAAACAGATAATTCTTAGTGATCATCTATTCCATAAATGTTCCAAGGCCGCTCGCGACCATGAGCACGGCCGATATACCAGTTTTACACTCTACAAGGTTGTACACTTTCACTGTGAGTCATGATACCCATATGCTCGGGTTAATTACTCCCAAAACACTTCTAAGGTGAGCAGGCAGGGTTCACTATGAAGCCTTTCACAGGTTCATCTAACAAGTTAGGGCCATTAGATTCACTCGGCAAACAGATGTAGGAACCCCCTTGTCGAATGACATAATTTCATCATGGCTATACACATAAGAGTAGAGGTTGTCCTATACCCGATTCGGCAAGCCATTCGTACGCCAATAAAGGTAACCTCTAACAAGCTAGAAAAGGTTCTCATACTGAGCTAAAGCTAGAGCCATGTAGCCTTTATAGCTGTACTGTAAGTCCTGGATGATCACTTACAGATAAGTCCTTAGGAAGAGGAATCTGAAGCATTTAGAAAGTAGCTAAATGCTCTAGCCCCATGTTTCCAAGTTGCTAAAAAGTTAGGTTTTAATGTTTATTGCATATACCATTAGTCAAGTTACAAAATTATGGTTTAATTAAGCACTAGCAAAGCTACCCAATGCATATCCCATAGGAGACAAGGTATAAGTTCAATTCTAGGGAATCCCTATCAAGGTGACACAAGCAACATTAATTAAATGTATTAAAGTTGATAGGAAATAAGGATGATCCCATGCTATACTCGCCTTGAACAAAGTGCTCCTGCTGATCATGCTCGTCAAAGTAGTACTCTTCTTCACCCACAAATTGCTCACCGTCTATACTCGATAATCACAGCAACATACAAGCATCTAGAAGCAATCATGCATAGCAAACAAAGACTAGATTAGAATAGTACATCAACAGCATAAAATCAAGATGAAAAGTTTGTAAAACGAATCTACATCTCGCTATGAACACATATATGCGAAGATCACAAAATTCGGAGCTAAAACGAAGAAGTTATGTATTAAACAAGATTTCCTTTATTAAGATAATAGATTAAATCTACCTTGAATTTTAAAAGTTGAAAACATACTTAATAGTAGTATGAACATGTAGATTACTCAATTACGAACCTAACGCAACTTGAATGGATCAAATCGGAGTTAAAACGAAGATTTTATGGCCTATAGAAAGTAGTGGCAGTTTTGTAAATAGATGAAACTTAATTTTCGAATTTAAATAAATAAAATCAGATTTTAAACCGAGCTAGGGACTGCGGGCATGAAAACGAATAAATATAGGGGCTCTATAGAATAAGTGCAGGGATGGCGGGTTAAGATCCAAATAATTATAAGGGCCTTTTTACAAAAGGACAGGCGAAAGGGTATCGCGTGATCTGGATCGTTGGATGGAGATTGGATGACTAAAAAAGAAGAGAGGAAGATGGGGTCACCGGAGCGGCGCTGTGCGTGGCGGCGCCATGGCCGAAATCGGCCCGACCTCGCCAGAGTTCATCGATACGGTGACTCCGAGCATCATTGGTCCAATTAAAAGCATGGGGAGGGAGAGAGGAGTATGGCGAACTCGAAGTGGGGATCGAAAAAGACTACGAACAAGCAAAGGCGGTGCCGAGCTCGATTTGGCGGCTTGAGACGCCAGTGTTGCTCCGTCGAGCAAGTTTACGCAAGAGGAAGAGAGGGAAAGAGCAAGGGAGGTACCGATGTACTCGCTTGCGAAGCTTAGGGATGAAGTTACGGTGGTAGAATTTCAACGACGGCAAAGATCGAAGCAGCGGTGGATTAGGGTTCAGGGGCTGTAGCAGCTCGAGCGATGGCGGCGCACGCGACTAGGGTCTTGATGGGTTGGCGGAGCGGCGTGGGGTGCAAGGCAAGGGAGGAGATGGCGAGGACGTGAACTTACCGGCGATGGAGTCCGACGCGATCATGAGGATGAAGATGATGCTGACGGACCGGTGGGCCAAGCATGTCAGCGAGAGAGAGGGCAGGGCCCAGTCGTCAGCCAAACAGAGAGGGCAGGGCCCAGTTGTCAACCAAACGTAGCTGGGCCACGAGCGCGCTGGGCCTACGGAGAATAGGAGGCCATGCGAGCGACGCTTGGCCAAGAGAAGACTGGGCCATGGCGGGAGCTAGGCCAACAGGCAGAAAGCAAGGGAGGGAGAAAAATCCTTTCCCTTTCGCTTTTCTAATTTTCCAAACCAATTTTGAAATACAAATTCAAGTCAATTAGAAGTTTGATTTCAAGCCACACAATTCAAAAATAATATGCAGCAGCATGAATGCATAGACATGTATGTAAACCTATATTTGATTTTAAATTTTAACAAAGTTATTATTTTTCTAAATTTCAATGCTCACAAATGCATAATTAAATTATTTTCTCCTATTTTAAAACCATGCAAAATTTTGGGTGTTACATACTCTAGCATCCTTCTGTCCATGTTTCTAAAGAGCATGTTTTAACGTTCATTGCATATACCATTAGTCAAGTTATAGATCATAGTCATTTAATTGAGCACTAGCATCGTACTACCTAATGCATAAACCCATAGGTGACAAGGTACAAGTACAGAGCTCGGAAATCCTTAGTGGTAATCAAGGTAGACACATGCAGTATGAATTAAGTGATTAAAGGTAAATAGGTAACAAGGATGATCACATACTATACTTGCCTTTTACACTTGCTTTGCACTCAAGACAATTGTTCATAGAAATTCTTCAATCTTCTGTTCTGCAGCTTTCGGCCTTCGGCGCTTGAGTATGGTTCTTCCACTCATAGCAAACACCAAGCATAGAGAAACATACAAATAGGCAAACCAAAGACAGCTAAACACATTATTCAAATCATAGTGAAAAGCTTTAAAATAACATGCTAAAAGAGGGCTCGTTGCTACGATCAAGAGAACGCAAGAAACACCAAAAACAAAGCTAGAATTGAAAAGAAACGACTACCGAGAGTATAAAAGAGAAGCCTACATGCTTGATTTATTTTAATTAACCAAAATAAGATCAAGGATATCAGAAACATCCTAAAGTTGAATTAATTCGAATTATGTTTTAATTAGAAAGGATGAGGTTAAACCTTAGTCATATTTTAGTTATAAATATTTCATATTACTTATGTCACTAATTTAGAAACCTAAATGCGAGTGAGAGCATCTAAGAGAACCATTATTCGTTTTGTGTTTAAACTAAAAAGTTATAATTAATGAAGAAACATTTGAGTTGGTATTAATCAAGTTAAGTTTGATTTATGAAAACGCCATGTTGGTGTTAATTAGAAACTCAATCAATTGCATAGACATTAACAAAATTAACATTTATGTTCAAATTCAAAAGCATAGGACATGCTAAACGTTTCTGCTAACACGTAGTTTAAGCTAACGTAACAAAAAAGGGCTTAAACGGAGCTACGGTTTGAAAGTTGTGAGCTTTCGAAGTTTGATGGTATTTATGTAAATAAGTAAAACTCAATGTTGAAATTAAAATAAGAAAACCTGATTTTGAAGAGACCAGGATGGCGCGCATTATTACCGAGAAGTCCAGGGGCTAGACTGGAAGAACGGCATGACTCAGAGAACAATGGATAAAATAGATATAAAGGTAGGGGCTAGTCGCACAACAGCGCTGACAGGAGATTTGACCTTGCTGTTGTGGCGTTTATGATGACGTGGCGTGTGCTGATTGGTTGGAACGTGACGACGTGGCGAGCTTTTGACCGGTCGTTGACTAGGGTCAGTATGGAATCGTAACCACCCGTTCCCGACCTGACGGCTGCGGAGTGCTGCATCACCGGCTTCAAAGGAGCTGTGGCCGCGCACATCCGGGAGCTCGCCAGACATTGGCCAGAACGGCGCTCCGGCGACCAGGGGTCTCCGGTGAGCGGCGGCGGAGGTCGCAGGGGCCATGGCGAACTCGAGTTGGAGTCGTTGGTGGCAGGGAGGATCAGGTGGTGGTGGTTGATGAGACGATGGTGCCGGCGGCGGTGAAGATAGAGCTTGGCTCCGGCGAGGTCAATGACGAGGTTGGGGCCACGGATCGACGAGGAGAGGTTGAGGGTCGGGTTCGCCGTGTTCTTGCGAGGCCGTAGGACTCAACGGAGGCGGGGGAGATGCTTGGATGAGGGAGATCGTCGGCGGCGGGTGGATCTACGGCCATGGAGCGGGAGAGGGCACGGAGAGGGGTAAGTGGTGGTGGCATGGAGGGGCGGTGCCGATGGCCCCTTTTATAGGCAGAGAGGAGGAGGAGCTCGTGCGCAGGCCGGCAATGGCGGCCGTGGAGAGGGCGGGTGCTGATTTGACCGCGTTGGGGTTAAGAGAGGAAAGGAGCAGAGGCGGGGGATCTCGACGTGATACGTGGATCTTGACCGGCTGATGGAGGGGAGGGACTTGGTCGAACTCGTGGCTTGGTCAACTGCGTCCATGGCGGAAGGAGGGAAGAGGAGAGAGAGCGCGTGCGGGAGGTGGGGGATGACAGCTAGGGGGCCCACCCATCGGCGACCGAGACGGCGAGGGAACGGTGGGGCCCGACTTGCAGCGAGGGAGAGAAGGGTGAAAGGCGGGGCCCTTCTGTCATAGAGACAAAGAGAGAGAGAGGAGTGGGGACCTCGCGTGGGCTGGCTGTTGCTGCAGCTGGGCTGCGACTGGGCCGGCGCGGGAGCGGGGGAAGGGAAAGAGGGGAGGCCGGCTGGATCGGGCTGCTGTGGCTGCGGGCCAGAAGCCAGGGAAGGGCAACCCGGCGACGTACTTGCCTCGTGGGCGTACTCTTAGGGTTCATTTGCTAGTTTGCCCGGAAACTAGTCATTCTTCGTCACGTAAGCATGTTTGATTATCTTTTTGTGGTTTGCTCATAAAACCTCACCGTTCTTCACCATGAAAAGAGTGTTGGTTATCTGCTGCGTTCTTCGGTATGTGGCGATCCGAACGATGTTGGGGGGAAGCTTTCCTAGCACAGCTCCTACCTCGGCACTTGACCCCCTGCTGGCCTGTCTAACGGCCTCGCTGCGGATACTCACCCCCGTCGCGATGGTTTCTGCTCGTCATGTTCGATCCGTGTGTGCAGGTGTCACGTGTGAAGGCCTGCCTCGCCGAGGGACCGCGGCAAGAGAAGCGTTGATCGGTGGCGAAGGGCCGCCCCTCGATTGGAACGCGCGAAGGTTCGACGCTCGCCGAGGGAGGCAGCTGTCCTGGCAGTGGCGGCGACCCCATTGAGGTAGTTAGGGCTCGGAGTGGTTGGCCAAGGGAAGAAGATTACCGCCGTACCCTTAGACCATTATATAGCTAGCGCCTTTCTACGTGTAGCCCTAACGTAATTTCACCGCGACCCCCGGTATGGCCTATAAATACCCGGGGCGCTCGTGTGAGAAAACGGGATCCATTTTCCGGACAAATTAATGGGCATTTAATCCACTTTCATGCTTTGTCCTAAGCTCGGTTACCCTCGTTCCTTACCTCTCAGTCGCACTCGTTCATACTCCATCATGTGGGAAACCCTCGGCCTCTCCCCGCGCGATCCTCAGCGAGGGCGAGAGGTCAGGAGTGACCCCACAGACGATCTAACTTTAACTGGTGTGTGACCAATCTTTACGTTAACACAAGCTAAAAAAATAGTTGAGCTATATATATCGTCTTGCACTGATGCTAACAGGCTCTTAAACAGTCTCCTAATTTTGCAAAGCTGATTAAGCATATATGTATGTATGGTCGTAGTTGTTCCATTGTGCCTACATAGGCCCCGTTCACTTGGCTGAAATTGACTAAAAAAACAAGCCAAAGCTGAATTGTTGTGAGTGAAAAATACTGTTCTGGTTGAAAAAAGAAGCCGAACAAGCCAGCTTTAAAAGTAGGCTCGAGTGTTTTTGCCGACGTGGCACTCGTTCTTACTCTCTTTAAGAGTATGCACCGGCGTCTTTGTATTGCACGCACCCTAATAAGGTTTCAAGCGAGGCAACGGATGAGACAATCCAAGGTAGTGCTTGATTCAGAAATATTGGGGACGGAGTCGCTCCTAGAAGGAAATATTCTTTTAGGTAACAGAGAATTATCTATTTGTCGCTAAAATAATAAATGGCATCCATTTGAGCTATCTCATTTTATCTTGTCTTCGAACCCAACGCTACCAGACAACCCAATCCCCAGGAATCGGAGGGCATCCCTCCTGACGCCGTTCGTCTGTGCCGGCAGCAGGGAAGGGGAGGTGCGTAGAGACTGATGGATGGGGTCCCATGTATGTCACAAGTAGGCACAACAGTCCCATGTGTGTGTGGTAAGTGGCTAACAAATAGGCACCACTATTAACGGAAGCTAATTGCGTAAATATGCTCCATCCAATCCATCTTTTATCTTTTTTATAGCTTTATCCCATAGACCAAACGCAGAACAAACATCTAGAGACATCTTCGTCCCCTCAACCAAACATTGAAACCTTCAACAAAACACAGAACAAGCATCTAGGAAACCTTCAACCAAACACGCATCTAGGTGTTTCCGTTCTTGTCCCCTTAACCAAACATAGAACAGAGACGTCCTCATCCTACAAAAGTGAATAAATAAAAGTGAAATGAGCCTATCCCGTCTCTCCTTGTTCCCAAACCAAACACAAAGTGGTCCTATGTCAAGTTGGATCACTACCATCAGACGACAGAAGTCAGGGGAATCAAAGCTCACAAGAACGGAAACAGATTGCCTTCAAACTAAATATGCTACAGGCAAATAAGTACGGTCCAACTAGCTGGCAATTAATATAGCAGTAGCAATTATAAGAGTCGAAACTTCATCAGGCTCCCTAAGCCATATATACCTACAGATACATAAAAGGTACCGAATGACTTGCACAACATAACCACAGCACATCGATCTGAACCCACTGTGATGCATAGATAACCTACAGCCCAACAGCATAAACAGATGTCAAGTTAGAAGCAGCAAAACGATATCCAAAGCTTGTGCATCAGGTTAGCTTCTTCAGCCGCAGCCCAGCCAAGACGTCTTTAAACTTACGTTCCGCACCGTTGCACAGATCGTCATACCCGCTAAGCGCTGTCTTGATACTAGCGAGCTCCGCATCTATTTTTTCCTTCTCCTTTGCAATCTTCTGGCTTTCCTGGCGAATGCGCCCAAGTTCTTGCTCAAGCTCTGCTGCAGCTATATCTTTTTCATCAAGCAGTGCACCAGCTCGGGAGGACGAAGCTGTCTTCTCCACAAACTTTGAATCCAGCTTGCCAATTTGTACATGATAACTGGTGAGCTCAGATTTTATCTTGACCAAATCGGTCATGGCGCTCTGCATAAATTGCACACTAAATCCATTTGCCTCTAGATGGGAGATTGTCCTGATCTTGTCCTCGAACCATTCCATGCTGTTGTCTATGCTTGCTTCCATTGTAACCTTCACTAAGTCCGCGAATGACACCATCATACCTAATGCCATTCCTTCACGTAGTAATGGGGCATGTTCTTGGAGTGGAAGGAAATGAGGTTGTTGAGGAAGCTCCTTAAACACATGCATTGCTTCAACTAGATCCCACATAGGTGAGTTCTTGACGAACAAAGCCTGGTCCTCAAAAGGCTGTGGTGAAGGCAACAAGCTCTCAAAAGCAGAGCAGCTCCTCAATGGAGAACTGTCGATGATGCACTGCGAACTCCCAGCATTCTGTAAAACTGACCTCTCATCCACTTTCCCACGGGCTTGTTGAGCTGGACAATCAAGACATAGGATAGCTGTTTCCATGACATGGTTGCTTTCAGCTAATTTGGTAGCAGCATGGTCTGTGCACATGTCACCATTTCCCTTCGGTTCAATAAGGCTGCTGGTCGTACCAGTTGGCTCTTCATCAAATTGAGTATCATGTATGTTAGTACCTGCACACAAAAATCCAGTCATTAATCATTGGTCTGCAACTATCATGTATGTATGCCTTCAATTATGTAGCAAACTATGCGCATGGGTATATTTTCCACAGTTCATACCTCTCCCATTATCCATTGATTTAAAGCCAGGAGGCACCATCGGTAACAGGTCCTGATTTGATAATTCAGTTATGTTCTGTGCATCCTCCAAAGTTCTATCAAGCTGTTCTTGAGTATCAGAATTCAGACACTCCAACTACATGCAAAATAGTACAAGGGTGAGAAGGTGATGAATAATATAAGTATTAGTTTGAAAAAGAATGTTCTTACTGCTAAGGGACATTCTTCCATTGGCTCTGCCAATTCCTTGCTTCCTCTCTGCTGGACAGTCCTAGTCACATCCAATGAGCTATTTGGACTGCACAGTTCTTTGGATCCTCTCCTGTTAGCCACTGCAGATTGTACGGCAACTGTTATTAGCTTTTAATTACCACCTATAAAGATGAATGTGTTCCATAGAAAACACTTACATTTCTTAGAGGCAAGAACCTTTGTACTTGAACCCCTTTTTGTCCCTATTGACACCTAATATAGATTGACAAACAGAACAGAACAAAACACGTGAAAATGAAGACAGAAAGGATGTTTTAAAAGCCAATCATAAGTCTCTACCAGTCTATCTGGAGATAAAATAGTCTGGCCAGCCCCAGAGACACTCAAAGCTAAAACAATGTCTGGAGTAGAGAAATTCATGTTGCCCTTCAACTGAATCTGCACAAGCAAAAAGATCAACATTAACAGAAATAATAAATTATATGCAGGCATCCTTACTCCAGCTACAAAACATAAGGAATGGGACTCAAATTATTAGAGGGACCGACCTTTCCCTGAAGTCCTTGAATAGGGTGCGTTTTCCCCGCTTTAATGTTCGATACACATTTCTTCATCCTGAGTGATTTGACAGGGTTTTCCTGTTTGCGTGTGACAGCACTATTTCTGCGCGCTGAAGCCATTTTCTTTCTTGGTTCAGTAATGGAAAGCATATCATGGCCATCAACACTTCTTCCAGAGACAGGTCCATTAAGCTCACCATCAGTAACAACCATATCAGACAGGATTTCTTGATTGTCCACTGGTGCTGAATGTCCTGGAGAAGCACAAAGGAGTCCGTTCATTGGCACTGAATTCACTATCCCATGTGAACCTTGAAGACTGTTCTTTTCAGAGACAGAAGAATTCGGTGAATGAGTGCTTTCTGGTGAGTTGCACAGAGCAGACAAAGGAATGTCCATCTCAGAGACTGAAGCATGTCCAGAACCTTTGGCTAATGTGTTCTTTCCTAGACTGTGTTCTTCATCACTGGATGACACCTCAACTGGTGACCTTGGACTATTACCAGACACAGACCGACGCCTCGAGTTAGCCCGTCTCTGCACAAGGAAATATTTAGAACAGATCATACAAGTTGAATGATAAGATGTTTTATTGCTATATGCTAAAATTTCAAAGAGATACCATTCTTTAGCAATGTGCTATATACATATTGCATGCCAATGGTTAAAACAAATGTCTTAAACTCGCAAAACAGCTGACTCGCAAAACAGCTGACAGCTTAAACTTCATAGATACCCATAGTGAAATATTTTCCAGGGTCAAGATCTATTCATGATCAATAATACTATCTCCGTTTTTTTATAGGGCATGTTAAGTTCTAAAAAGTTAACTTCAGAACTCTTGCCTAAGAATCAGTCAAATTATATCCATGCTGTGTGTGCAAAAGTTGTACCACTGTATTCGTAGCCAACATATGTTTAGATACAACATTGAGTTTATAGCAACGACAATATTCAATCTAGTCATAAATAAGTGACTATTCAATCAAAGTATAAATACGCCAGAAACAGAGTACTAGTAAATAGGATACTGCTTGAGTATCATTGAATCTATCACAAAATGTAATTCATGCTGAACAGCCCCCACCCAATTACCAACACTCCCCCAACTGCCCCCACATGGGGATCCTATGATATTGCCCACCATCGTGAAATAAGGAATCAAAGTTAGGGATGAAAGCGGGCTAGCCCGCTAACCCGCATATAGGCTTAATTTTGTGGTTTACACGGTAAACCACAAAATTAAGCCTATATGCGGATTCGAGGGCTAGCCCGCTTCCGTCACTGATCGATGTTTGCCTAAAGTCAAACTATCATAAGTTTGACTGAGTTTATAGAAAATAAGAATAATATTTATGACATCAAATTAGCATCACTATCTAGAAAAAGCCAAAACGTCTTATAATTTGGAATGGAGGGAGTAATACTTTTCTCCATAAACTTGGTCAGACTTAGGAAAATTTGACATGGGAGAACCTTCAATACTTATATTTCAGGACGGAAATAGTAATTTGGCATCCTTTATTCATCCTCCTGAGGCTCCCTGTATCTACACAATGCAAGGCGTGCACGGCACTGGTCGACGTGCACCGCAAGATATTGTATAGTACCAAATAGGATACTATCCTTGTAATCCTACCCCTCCAGAGTATATAAGGAGAGGCAGGGGTCATCTTCATTGATCTCATATTCAATACAATACACCAAAGACACAGGACGTAGGGTATTATGTCGATCAGACGGCCCGAACCTGTCTAAATCGCTGTCTCTGCGCCTTGTGTCACCATCCGGTTCCTGATTACACGCACCTCCACCGATCAATCTACCTTCGTGGGATACCCCTCGGAGGACTGCCGAGCATCTTTTGTCGACAGTGTGACTGCAGATGGAAGGTATTTGTGTGACTGCAGATCCATGTTTTAAAGGCGTCGCCTAGGCGTCCAGGCGAGGAAAGTTTCTGGGCGTCGGGATCGCCTAACTATGTGGTCGTATGGCGTCCACCTTCCGGTCCTAGGCGTCCACCTTCCGGTCCTAGGCGTCCGCCTTTCGCGTTAGGCATTCAGGGCGTCGCCAAGGAGGCCGCGGCGGTCGCCTTGCGTGCCAGGAAGCCAGCGCGGGAAAGAAGTATCTCCCGCCCGGCACATCCCGCTTCCGCGCGGGAAGGAAATCGCGCGCGGGAAGGATTTGCGCGCTGGGATCGGGCGCGGATTTTTGGGAAAGAAGGGATAATAAGGGGAGGAGAGACCGAGAGAAGAAATCCACCGCACCTGCCAGGTTCCGCTACCCTGCGCGCTCACGCATCCCACCAACGCGCCGCACGCGGCTCGTCGATTTCCACTCAGGAAGGGGGGATTGGACGGACTCGTCGGTCCTGTGCTCTTCATGGTGTCCAGCTTGCGCTTTGCTTGCCTGTATGTCTCTTCTCTCCCTCTTCTTGTCCTCTCTCCTCTCTTGAAGGTCGAATCTTGCCTGCCTTGTTCTCTGCTCCTCTGTTTTCAACCCTGCTCGCTGCTGCTCTGTTTTTACCCCTTCTCCTTTGGTCCATAGATGCAGAGTGGAGTGGACTGCTGATTCCTTTCCACGTGCTGTTCTTTATTAGTTCTTTAATTCTTGTGTTCACAATTGATAGCACAATGGCAAGTTCAGATCCAGGGTGGAAGTATGCCTACTGGCCAAACCTTTGTAACAGAGATGTGGTGACATGCACCCTATGTGGTCACTCATTTTATGGAGGGATAAAAAGGTTGAAGCAACATCTGGCTGGTGGCTTTGGAGATACAAAAAAATGCACAATGACTACTACTGCAATTAGAAAGGAGATGAGAGATGACTTGGAAACTAGAAGGAGAAGGCCACAACATCCCTAGATGACATTGATTAGAGATTTCAGTTCTGTGCTAGCAGCAGTGCATTACTATTAATTATGTTATATTATGTCACTAGAGACTAGTTTATGGCCATTAAGAGATGAGAGATCTCAGAGTTGCTACCTTACTACTTGATGTTGTGTACTAGTAGTCTAGTAGGACCACTTATTATTGTATTACATGCTAAGAATTGGCAATATTAATGTCTGATTTGCTTTTGAATTTTTAGTTAACTTATATATTAATATGTTTATATGGCGTCGCCTAGGCGGTTGCCTTATTCGCCTAGGCGTCCGGAAGGGGGTCGCTCGCCTCGCCTCGCCTTACCGCCTTTAAAACATTGCTGCAGATGGAAGGTATTTGTCGACAGTGTGACTGCAGATGGAAGGTATTTGTCGACAGTGTGACTACCATGGCCCACAGGTGCAACGAGAATTGCCTGCTCATGTGCCTTACAGGTAGGCAGTGGCTGAGCCAAAGCAATCCATGTCCATAAGTTCTCAATTAATCACTTCATCTCCTACATTTCTAATCAGTAATTACTTCTGCTGCTTCTCGGTTTCGATTCACTTTCTTTCAGAAGTTCTCTACTACTTGTTGATGTGTTTGTGTGACTTTTGAACTTGCGAACTGGTGCTGTGATGTGAACTGGTGCTGTGGACTGCTGCAGCCATGCATTGAATTGGTGGTGTGGTGTGTGGTTTGATGCAGCCATACAGTGCTGTGAAGTGTGAACTGCTGCAGTCCAAGTATTGAGCGCAGTGGTGTGCTTCCTATGAGCTGTGACCCTTGAGACTGTGAGGTAGTGAGTGCTGTGTGTGAACTTGTGATTTGTGAACCTATGCTGTGACTGATATATAGGGTGAACTTGTGAACTCTAAATCAATGCGAGTTCTGTATCCTTCTGTTTCTGTTGAATTTCCGCCCATATTTACTTGTTTACTTCTATCCGTATATCCCATGTCATCCCTGCTCCTGGATATCCTGTTCCAGCTCCCATTCCCATTCCTGGTGACAAAATGTGAACATAGAAATGATGAGTGGTTTTCCCACCCATTCCCATCAGTTTTTATCCCTACTCCTAGAGGACCTTATGTAAACATGAGGTTGATGATACCCGTATTCAGGGTCCTATCATACAAAATTAGCAGCCCAAACACGCAAAACACAAATGGAACAGCTTGTCTGAACTTAATCATGTGCCAGAAACTCCATCCTACCCATAAAACAAATAACAATTTGACAGACAGGCTCAAACTCAAGGAGAGGAAATATTGCCATTTGGCTGAAGCTGGAGCGTACTACAAATCATGCGAAGCACAATATCCCTGTGTCAGTGATGGACTTAATTAGACTAGTTGTACTTATCTCAGACTTGTATTTCTAACAAATTTGTCTTTCTAAGAATAGCTATGGTCTACGGGCAATCATATTCATATATTACAACGACACAATGAAGGAACTAAGATATGCAATAAAGTCAGCAAGGGCCAGTCCCAACAAATCAGCAAGGAACCATGTAGTATCTGCATCTCACAAGTGTACAACAGCAGACAATCAGAAATGAGCTAATAAAGACAGCTATGACAAACAGACAGATCTGTTGCAGTACCTTATGGGTCGCAATCCTCCATTGCTTGCCATTCCACTTATACTGCGGCTTGAGCAATGGCACCACCTTGGTCACCAGCATTTCTGACTTTTTGGCAACAATACCGATCTCATACTCACCCTCGCCGAGGACCCTTCGCACCACACCCGGTGACCATGCCCCATCGCAGTAAGCCTCCACAGCAGCGCCAGGCTGGAGCTTGAACTGGCTCTTCCTTGGCGAATGCTCGACAGCCGGCCTGATGAACCACCAATGCAGGTACTCGGTGGCCTTCTCCGGCCCGCCCTCGCCCTCCTCCAGATCGAAGTACTCGACGACGTAGCTGAGGTCGTCGACGACGACCCTCACCGTGGCGGGGAACCAGGACTCGCCGTACGCGCTCCGTTGCCTCACCACCTCCACCTTGTCCCCGACCTCGTAGACCTTGACCGCGCGCTTGGGGCGGACAACCATCGCGACCTGGGAAGGGATCCAATCCCCGTCGACGTAGTCGCTGCGGGGGCGGACGAGGCCGGGCGCGAACTCGATGACCTCGCGGGTGATGGGGAACGCGACGGTGACCCCGGCGGCGCCGGAGCCGGCGGGGGCGTCGGGGTCGGGGGCGGACACGACGATGCCCGACCACCACCCCTCGTTGTGGAACGCCTCGACGATGTCGTGGGTCTGGAAGCGCGGCGGGGGCGACGGGGGCGGCGGCGGCGGGCGCGGGCGGATGTGGGACGGCGCGAAGTGCTCGGCCAGCACGCCTTCGTCGTCGTCGGCGAGGAGGTGCGCGTACTTGACGGTGTACCGCGCCGGGTGGCGGTACCCGCGGGCCGGCGTGAAGTCGAGGACGGTGGCTTCGAACCAGGACCCGTGGAACCCGTCGTCGTCGACGCGGACCTCGACGTCGGTGCCGGGAGGCAGCGGCGCGGAAAGGTCCACCGCGGGGCGCGGGGAATGGGGCCCGTCGGGCGACCCGGATGGCGACCGCGTCCACCTCAGGCTCCGCGAGCGCCCGCGCCCCCGCCCCCGCCCCCGCCCGCTCCCGTTCTTGCTCCCGCGGGGGCGGCCGCGCCCCCTCCGTGCGCCGGCGGCGTCCGGCGGCGGCGCGCTGCTGGGTGCGGCGGCGGCCATTCGCGATCGGAACGGGATTCGGGGGGGCGGGGTTTGGGGGAACTGGGGGTTTGGGTGGGGATGGGAAGGGGTGTCTGTCTGCTATAGTGGGAGCGCTCCAGGCTTTTGCGCGCTCGATGCAGGCATGGTTGGCTCGACCGGTACGGTAACTGTATCACCGACGGGTGGGCCACCACGGACGCAACTGGAGGCGGACCCGCGTGTAAGCGCCAGGCGTCACGGCCGTGCTCCGTTTTCTGAGGAGGGAGGGTGTGTGAACGGGGCGGGAAAGCCGTTGCAACGCAGCTCACGTGGCTCCAGTCAGGGCAAGGGAGCCACGTGGTGTGGTGCCGGACAACTGGCAGGGTGGTGGTGGGACGTTCGGCGGGACCACCTGCCAGTGGTTGGTTGAGAAAGCACGAGCGACACGGGTGCGCGGGGATGGAGGAGGGCGTGAAGCGTGCTGTGCGATGCGTCGTGTTTGGTTTTGTCGCGGCTCCATGTCCTTGTGGGAGATGAGGGATGTGGCGCGTCGGTTATCATGTCATGGGGCCTACATGAGTCAAGCGGGGGCGTTACATCATCGACGAGGGAGATTTAACTTTTTACCATTACGAGGATTGACACCTCATCAGATAGCATCTCAACGGTTGTTGCTATATTTTTACCAGCAAAGACGAAAAACAGATACAAAAAATACCACTTTTGCTCACATGGCACGTCAGCCCTCACGCCAGCAGGGATCCAAATCAGCATACGGACGTCAAATGTCTCTCCTACCCCTGTTCTCTTCCTACTCCCAGTGCGTTCGTCCAGGGGCTGCTAGAACAGGAGCGAAGGGACCAGCCGCATCCCCTCGTTGGGCTCGACAACGACGACCATGGCGGCGACATCTTCTACGACGCGGGCGCGGCATAGCTGCGCGAAGCTCCAGCACGGCTTTAGGCTGCAGCGCCCCCACAACCTCATGCTCCAGTGCCGCCACCTATGAGCACGATGTCGACAGCATGCTCCGTTCCTCCATCGCGGCTGTCCTGGCGAAGTCGCCACCCTTGACGAGGTCCGGTGCGCTTCCTGATCTCGTCGACGCCCGTGAGGCTCCGCCGCACCCAGCACGCTGCGCACACGAGCTCGCCGATGCTCGCTCCGTGGTCCGTGAATAGGTCGAGCAGCGCCATGACGCCGCCATGCGCCGTAACGGCCCACGCGTTGTCCAAGTTCTCGGTGAGCTTGCAGAGCACCCACGCCGCCGTCTCCTTCTTCAAGTTGGAGAGGAGCAGAGGACGAACGGGCTCCGGTCGATTCCGACGGCCAGGTGGCTAGAAACGGCGACGGAGGGGTTGCGAGGGTAGGGCGTCCTGACCCACCCACGCCTGGTTGTGGCTCGACCGGAGGTGGCCAAGGCGGCCCGGGCACTGCTGCTGGCGGCGGGTGCGGCCACGCCCACGGCCTAGCGCTGGAAGCGCTCCGGCATGCTGTAGCGGTGGTGAGCGTCATCAGCGCGCGATGGAGCGGCTGCTAGCAGCCTCAGGGCAGGCGGAGGTGGGCCGCAGGGCTCCAACCGCGCTCGTCAGCTGCCTGCGGACATGCACGTTAGCAACGACGGGGTCGCAGGCTCCGGCGAGCGTGCGCCATGGCAAGGTTTCTAAGCGGCGAAGCTGGAGGCGCGCTCGACTCTGCCCGCAAGCGTGTGCAGCAGAGGGAACGGATGTGGCAGAGCTCGAGGCTCGCGGCCATGGCAGCCGGTGCGCACGCGACCGGCTGGCTACGCGCGCACGCGGTGGCAGCGGCGACGGCCCTACTCCGGGGCGGCTCCGGCGATCTTCGGCTCGAGCGAGGTGCGCCGGGCGCCGGGCGGAGAGGAGGACGAGGCGGAGGCGGTGGTGCACGCGGTTGGGGTGGAGATGGCGCGGAGGGCGGGGAACGCAGCGGTATAGCTCGGACGGGCCATGGCCATGGTGACTGTGCGTTCGAGCAGAGAGAGCAGGGCAGGAGAGACATTTGACGCACGTATGCTGACTTGGATCCCTGATGGCGCGAGGGCTGGCGTGTCACGTGAGCAAAAGTGGCATTTTTGTATCTCTTTTCTATCTTTACTGGTAAAAATGTAGCGGCAACCATTGAGATTATATTTAAAGAGGTGTCAATCCTTTATAATGGTGAAAAATTAAATCTCCCCATCGGCGAAGTAGGTGACCGTTTGGCTGGAGTCTGTCGTCTCCTATCTCCTACAACACGACTAAAAAGAACGTACGCCATTTATTTTGGTCTGCCTCTCCGCGTGCGATATCGCGAGCACTACCTCGGCCTGCCTGGCATGCGATGGCTCACGCTTGCTCGGTCAACGGTGGTAAAAACAAAAAGCCAACGCAATCAACGCAACGAATTTTGACTTCCTAGAATCCCACTTCGCCAACGAATTTTGCCTTCGTACGATCCCACTTCGCCTTCGCCTGATCGGTCGCACTCCTCATGCGGTGGATTTGGCCTTCTACCGACGTCGCCCTCGCCCTCGCCCTCGTGCGTCGGGGAAGGCGGTGGCCCTCGAGATCGAGGTCGAGGGCCTTGAGGATGAGCGAGGCGGAGTCACGGGGATCGATGGCGATGGTGCGGTCGGCCTCGGCGACGGCCGCGCGGGCGACCTAGCGGGGGGGGGCGGGGGGTGCGCTGGGGGCCGCAAGGAGCACCGGCTCCGCCGTGCCCTCTCCTTCGATGAGGCGGGGACCCCGTGCCTAGGGAGGTCATGGCGGAGGTGCTGCTCCGGCTCAGGCCCCGCAGGGTCATGGCTGCAGCGGGGTCAGATGCGACTGACAGGACTACGCCGCCCAATTCTGGAGGGCAACCGAGGAGCTTCGCAGCTGCGTCCTCGCCTTCTCAGCGCGCTGCTCCTATGGGGATGGGCGGCGACGAGCCGCTGTTGCTGCGGCAGCGGAGGCGAGGGTTAGTTTGTTGTAGAGGTATATGCTGCTAATTCACGATTGAGAAAATTGCAGCACCCATGATTATTTTTTTTTCTTTGTTGTGGCTGAGAATTTGGGATATGTCCAGCAGGCCGTGGTGCTCGCCGAGGACAATAAGTACCCCATCGCCGATGAGATGAGCGGCATCTTAGTTTGGAGATGGCGTCTTATTGTGGAGATGCTCATGGATGAGACGAGCACCGCTTGAGCTGCCCATCTTTGCAACGCTCTGCGTTGTCAAGTTTAAGATCAGGCCGGCTAAGTTCAACTGATTTGGGTTGGCTAACTTAAGTGGAGATGCTTGCCTTATGGAGGAGAACATTCGGAGGCACTGATTTTTTGCTTGAGGGTGATAAATTCTGTCGAGAAGAACACTAGGAGGCACTAATTTCTGCTACTGGGACAAACTTAGAATATTATTATGGGGCCCTGAGGGATGAGAATCCATTACTCCAGGATATGCATATCATTGTGATGAAATGATCTGAGTACATACATAGGCCAAGACAGTTGCATCCAAGTACTGTACTGCTGGTGTCTGGACACATACAACTATGGGGGCTAGCCATCATGCTGCAGACCAACCAAATTCAACATAAATAAGGTGCAAGCTTCTCAAACTTTTTCAGAATGAGATGTATGGGTTTCTACTAGATGCTCTTCTACTTTGTTGTCTGGGTTGCTGAATAATACATGGAGACGATAAATTTTCGAAGAACTTGCAACATTTCTGTTACTGTTTTAAAATTAAGTTATTGCTCCATCTCTTCCGTTTGGTGTTTGTAGCTAAAGAAAACGTGAATCTCTTCTTCAAAAGGTGGTTGAAAGTAGGAAATTTTCCATCAGTGTGCTAAAGAGCCTGAAAATGAAAGGTGTATCCTTTTCTCATCACTGATTTTGGTCATTACATATTTGGCTATTGGTAGTTTAATCACTATATACAGAGTCTGTATCTATTTGTTGATGGTTATGCTTTTCGCGGACGATGTAGTGCTAGTTGATGAAAGCCGGACATGAGTGAATCAGAAACTGGAGTTATGGCGGGAGACTTTGGAGTCCAAAGGTTTTAGACTTAGTAGAACTAAAACTGAGTATATGAGATGTGACTTCGGCACTACTACTCGGGAGGAGGAAGATGTTAGTTTGGAAGGTCAAGTAGTGCCTATGAAGGATACTTTTCGATATTTAGGATCAATGCTACAGAGGGACGGGGATATTGATGAAGATGTTAGCCATAGAATCAAAGCAGGATGGATGAAGTGGCGGCAAGCGTCTGGTGTCCTATGTGACAAAAGGGTACCACAGAAGCTAAAAGGCAAGTTTTATAGGACGGCGATTAGACCTGCTATGTTGTATGGTGCAGAATGTTGGCCTACGAAAAGACGACATATTCAACAGCTAAGTGTCGCGGAAATGCGTATGTTGCGTTGGATTTGCGGTCATACAAGAAGGGATCGAGTTCGGAACGATGATATACGTGAGAGATTAGGGGTAGCGCCAATTGAAGAAAAGCTTGTCCAACACCGGTTGAGATGGTTTGGACATGTGCAACGGAGACCTCCAGATGCACCGGTGCGTAGTGGAATCCTAAGTCAGGATAGTAACGTGAAGAGAGGCAGAGGAAGACCGAAGTTGACTTGGGTAGAGGCAATAAAAGAAGACTTGAAAGGATGGAATATACCTAAAGACTTAGCTTTAGATAGGAGTGCTTGGAAGACAGCTATTCACGTGCCTGAACCTTGATTGTTTCTGTTGGGTTTCAACTCTAGCCTACCCCAACTTATTTGGGACTTAAAGGCTTTGTTGTTGTTGTTGTTGTTGTTGTTGTTATTCTCCGGCTTATATATATCACATGTTCCGCTTATTTAGTGTGTGAATGGTTGCGGCAGCTTATCTCTGCATGATTTATGCAAATAATATAGTTGTGTCATTCTACTTTTGCCCAAATGGCCAAACTAGATTATTGCTGCCATAACATTCTGCATCAGCTAATAAACTACTAGGTTACTATTGGCATGTATACATTGCCCAGTGATATGACATCGTTTCTCAGTTTCTGCATTGCCAATAAAAAAATATAACTAATAAATACAATTTCTGTCCTGACAGATTTATATTGGATCCACACTGAAAATTTTCACACTGATTTTTTTTGAAGGTTCACACTGAAAATTTGTCCTGCCATGTACAATCCACACCGAAAAATTTCGATCCTGGGTTACCGTTGACAGTTCAGTTTCATTTGCCATCGAATGACCCTTCATATTGGCTCCGCTATGATGATTATGTTCTCCTTTTTTTAGCCGATCTGCATTTCTGTGAGCGATTAATGTACCAAGTTGAGTAGACAGTTGGCGCATGTTCTTTACATGTACGAAAAATAAGATCCTACAGGTGAATATAAAGTGATGTCTCTCCTGTTAAAAGATAATGATGTCTCTCTTGTAAACTTATATGCAGTTATGAGATACTTATGTTGGGAGCAGCAAAGCTGGGCCGGTTTAAAAATGCTCTATAATCTTGGCTGTGCTGCACCTTTTTTTAATTTAAACATAGGAATGATCGCACATAGGTAGTCACCTCATTCGTGTCTTCATCTATGTTTTGTGTTTACATTCCATAGTACTGGAATGGGTGTAATCATTTTCACAGATACTTGATAAGTTCTATATGCCCTCGATGCAAGGACGTTGTGTCAAAACTCTGTTTTTGACAATGCATATTAGACTTAAAAATATTTTTGATAACAGTAAGTGACTATTATTATCGTTTCTTCGTTTCTTCTAGATGTTCCTTCATTTCTTCTAGATCCTATTCAATTGGAAGAGGTAGTGAGAGAGCAGATTGCAGGCCTGAATGCTCTTCAGTTTTTGTGAAATTTTGTACTCACTTATCACTACTCTTGTTTGCCGCGGCAATTTGGTGGCTGCAGAAGGATTCAGTGAGAGTCCCTTTTTCTAGTCCATTGAATTCACTGTCATGTGACGAAATACCACCATAGTTTGGTAGTTTGGTTGTTTTCATGTGTATCCCTCAAGATTTATGGATGGCATCTTTATTGAGATATCCGTTCATCTCCATGGTTTCTAAATAATATGTCAACATCCTGTTTGGTTATTAATTCAAGAAAATGACTTGGTTCTGAATCTCTGAATTATACCTTGCGATTTATGCCTTGTTTTTCTCCCTGTGGCAAATATGGCCCTGATAAGCTTCTCTTGATTGTTGTAGATATCTGAGGGTTTGCTTGACAACTATGGCCCTGATAGGAGCCTAGCTGGAGCTGCGAGCTAGCAGCTGCCCTGCCCAGGACTAGGAGGCGTTAGCGCGGATCCAGCAGTGGCGGCTCCCGGCTGTGGTTCTCGGCGCTTGGACTGATGACCTGTAATCCCATCCCAAATTCTCCTTTCAGATGACCCTAGGAAGTAATTCAGCGTGTGAATTGTAGTCCAATAGTCTCCCTTATTTTTTTCTAACATTTTTTTGAAGACTCCTAAAAATATATGGCTTACTGTTCCACCACTCAATTATACATCTGTAACATTTGTAAATTTTAACTGTTCCATAACACATTCGTGAGTTTTCTTTCTATCGCTGTCCAGCATCTTTGTTCATAGAGCAACAAGTATTTTTTTTTACTTAAAATCCGTGTGAACCACTAATTATGTAAAGAAAGCAACATGTTTCTGTTGAACACATTTTCCATCTTTTTTGAACTATTGATATTAATGGCGACAAAATCAGCAACTGGGCATGTGTTCATTTCTGTGAAGATATATCCAAGAAAGCTATTGAGGAGTTTTGCTTTAAGCTGGCTGAAATGTCTCGCATTACTGGAGTGGTAATATGCCTTCCATCATACTTTTTCATTGTCTCTAGGTCGAAACTGTCTTGTCTACCATTTTCACTTTAATTTCAGGACTTCGCCAATTTGAAGCTCCCAATATTCACAGCTCGTCCAGATCAAGTTGAACTTGGTATTCGTATATGCTATCAGGAAGCACAGAACAAGCTGAGAGATCAGAAGATTGACTTACTGCTTGCTATTCTGTCGGATGAAAATGGTGGTTTATATGGTTTATTTGGTAGTGTAGTGTTTATGACGGAAATATTAAAAGGATCTATGAGATAGATATCGGTCTCGTGTCACATATGCTTGGAGTGTGATTCTGATCACATAATGCTGTAGATAAAGAATCTGTCAACACAAGTATATACAGCATGTCTTGCTCATATGCAACTATTTCCCCAAAGTACCCAAAGTACTTTGTTTTTGCTGGTACTTAACATTTGATTAACACAACATATATGTGTGCCATATGTGTTACTCTACTTCCCAGTGAGAATGTTACTATATTTCTTCTGTTCTACTACTTTTCTAATGGTTACAATTGTATTACGAAGAATCACATGGACCTAAGATTCTTTGTAAACACATTTTTATAATTAATTATCGTGCTATATTACATTGTCTTATTTGTTGTTCTTCTAATTATATAAAATAAGCCAAGTTATTTTTTTACCTTGCCCGCCGTGTGCGTTCGCTGGCCCTCTGTCAATCAAGATGCTAGACGTTTAGCCGAAAATCAGAGTGAATCGGATAAAGTTTTCGTGTGGCATGGTGTGGATCTGAGGGCGTTTGAATGAATGTGCAAAAAGGTCAGGTGCTTGCGATGATTTATTGCTGGATTATCAAATATTTTGGTAGATTTAAAGGATGGAGTTAATTGATACAAAATGAGTATTCTCAGATTGAAGGATATAACTCCTCTTTAAGGCTTATATGTTGTTTAGGGGAATCACCATTTATGATATTAGATTGAGTTACCATAATTATAGCGTTTCTTTTGAATGGGATGTAGTTTTGTAAAAAAAATCATCTCTAAAAGTGTTAAATTGATGGCTAGCTGAACTCATTGCGTTGAGAATATAGTAATCTTGCAAGTTATTGCTGTTAAATTTTGGTCAGGCTCAAGTTCAAATGTTACGATTTTGCACCTTCACTTAGCTTGTGTGATTTTTGGCTTCGTGTTTTAGGCTTTGTTGTATGGCTAAGTGACAAATTAAAATAATATCTCTCTCCCTCTCCCTGCCTAACTCCCTCCCCTTTCTCCCCCTCCCCCTCTCTCTCCAAGAACCTTATATCTCATTCTATGCTTTAATACCAAGATATACATTGCCTTTTGCTTATTTGATTTGCATTATTATGAAAATATCATGTAGTGTTAGCACGCAAAAGGTCTATACAGTAGAGTTTGTGAGCCTGTGACGCCCCACTCTCCATGACTGTGTTAATTTCATGAACTTTGGTTTTTAAATTAAATGTCACTTTAACGTCGGTATTTTATTATCTTATCATGCAATCCTTATGTTTTTAGTATAAAAGTTTAGCTGTCCCGTAGCAACGCACGGGCACGCTACCTAGTTATACCTATATACGTGGGAAAAGGAAAAAAGTCTGACTTTGTAATGATAAGAAGTTACGGTAATAATTTGTCACGTAAAAGGTTATGCATGTAAGTTGTGAGCATGACTTTGTAATTTTCTAAAAATGAAAAGTTATGAAAATTAATTTTTTCAAAAAAGAAATGTCAAAAAAATTATGATGAAAATTTATGTTGATAAATTGTTTCATAAAAAATATGAATATAATTTGTGTGTATAACTTGGTGACTTCCAAAAATGAAAAATTAAAAGTTTTTTCCAAAAGAAAGAAAGAAAAAGTTATGATGAAAAGACGTGGTGATAAATTGGCACATAAAATGTTATGCACATAAGTTATATGTATAACTTGGTGACTTTTTTTTTAAAAAAATGAAAGAGTCAGGAATGATTTTTTTTCCAAAAAAGGAAAGTCACTGGAGTTGTGAGATTGATCACGGGTTTTAGAACGCTAATTAGTGGCGTCACAGATTTGGCACGGATGTCGCCTCTTAAGGGTAGTACCCCTCCAATTTGAACCCTGCACCACCAGGTGGTCTCTGCTCCTCGCCTGACAGCCACTACTACAGAATCGATTTTTAGGGGCGGCTCGTAATCATTTGTAGGGGCGGTTCCCAGGCCGCCCCTATAAACCCCTACAAATCGATTTGTAGGGCCCCTACAAACAGGTATTTGTAGGGGCGGTTCAATCTAGAACCGCTCTACTGTACGTTTTCCCGCAAAAAAAAATTAAATTTACAATTCAAAATCGCATTGCCGAACGTCCCGCGACCAACGTTCCAAACCGCGTTCGCGTTGCCGAACGCTCCGCGACCAACATTCCGAACCGCGTTCGCGTTGCCGAACGCCCCACGACCAACGTTCCGAACCGCGTTCGCGTTGCCGAACGCCCCGCGGCCGCGACTACAAGCGCAAGAATATTCTATAAACTACAATTACAAGTCTAATTCATAAGAATATATACAAACCATCATTAAATATACAAATTCCATACACATTCTTATCAACGTCCTAGAGCTAGCCTTTCAGTCTTACGAAGGTGTTGGTACTGAGGATTTGTACCTAACTCAGACTCTCGGTCATAGTAGGCGCCTCTGACGTGTACAATCTGGTCCAATATGAAGTTGCAAAGGTCACCGACGAGCTCTAAGAGTTGGTCGTCCTTGTATGGGTCTCTTTTCATTCCTTTCTCTTCTCTCCACTATAAGAGAACAAGTTTTGGTTTAGTATTTGATACCATGTACGAAGTTTTTATACTATGGGTGAAGAGGTTCAAACTTACCCTTAAGGGGTGTCTCCTGTAGGCACCGGTGTTACTCATCATAGAACATATATAGTATCCACAATGTACACTCTCAGGCCTCTGCTTGGGGCATTGTGTGTTTTGCATATGAAAATGTTAAGTAATGTTTTTGACAGCCATGTAACGGAGTACTGAAGAAGTAAGTTACACTTACCGCACATAGTGTTTTTATAGCCAGCTTTTCCTTCCTTGCTGGATCATGCCTTCCATGATGATTAGTGATATAGAACCTAAATGCCATGTTCGAATTATTTTAGCAAATACAACTTGTTAGTATCCAAAAGTGAACGTTACAAGTATGTATACAAACATATAAGCTAATGAGGATTGTCGATATGTATATATCTTGAGAATCGATATGAAGTCTTTGTATGTCACAGTGTCCCTATCTAATGAATCAAAGACCCATGCCATGCTCCTCCCGATATCGACGGCTATACAAATCCAGTGGTTGCTGCATGAATTTAATCATAGAACTAGATAAGCTCTTTTACATCGAATAAAATATATCGAACAAAGCTTTAAGTATAGAGTTGAACTTACTCGAAGTTGTATGGTAGCCATATAGTAGAGTGTTGTTGGAGATTTTTGAAAGCCATAGCAATGTATGCCGCAACCTTAAGGGACTCTTCCCTTAGTTTCGCCGTACGGATGCGCTCTTTCTCCTGAAGAGTCTTTGCAGCAGCTAGCTCTTTGACATCCAGTGTCCATCGTTTAGGGTAATTAAAATTTGTTTGGGCTATAGCTTGAGGGTCTACATACCCGGCTTTCACACTTGGCATTTGTTTGACAATGTGCACTTGCATTCTACAAATCACAGCATGGGTTAGTTACAACAAAATTTAAAGATGACATTCATATCATATCGGTCACTGGCAGGTACCACATTACCAAGGCAGAAATTCTTCTCTGCTTTGCATCGTTGCCTAATGGAGTGTCCTCTGGGGGCTGAGATTCTTGTACCACCTTTTTTGTACCCTTCTTATTCCTCTTTTTCCCCATGGAGGGTTCGTCCCCACCGTAAAGGTCATTGTTCTTGTACCGGCTGGCCCCACACCGGGGACATTTATCCAGTGACTTGAACGTTTCGCCATGAAAAAGTATATAGTGGTTGGGGCATGCATGGATTTTTTTAACCCCCATTGTCAATAGACTTATGACCTTCTTCGCTTGGTATGTATTGGTGGGAACTGAGTTTGGTTGTGGCAGCACCCATGACAGGAGATGCAATAGATCATTGAAACTACAGTTTGACCAGCCGTACTTAGCCTTCAGGATGAGCAGCTCAAGCACAAAACGTAGCAATGTCCAATGTGTCGGACAGTCCTTTTCAACACCATACACAGTCTCCTTCGATGCTTTTGTCGCCCTTTTTAAATTTTCTAGACCTTTCGGGCTATTTAGTAAAATCTCTGGTCTAAGGGCCCGAATCATGTTCTTCAAATTATCTTCATCCCCGACACGTGCTCCACCATCATTATTAGCACCACCTTCGTCGTTACCATCCCAACCACCAGCATCACCACCTTGTTCATTGCCAAACTCGAAATCCATTCGTGCATCAAGCTCTGCTGAATATTGGGACATGGATTCTATGGTTTCGTCGTCGTATTCCTCCTCATCATCGTCGTTAACAATAACCGTTTCACCATGATGAATCCACACTATGTAGTCCTCAACAAATCCTCGCATAATCAAATGTGATCTGATGATAGTCACATCTGTCCATGCCATATGATTCTTGTAATCTTTACAGGGGCAAATAATTGTATCCTTATTCTCTTTCAATGTCGTTGCATGCTTCTTTGCGGCTTCAATAAATTTATCCACCTCTTCACGGAAACCTGCATTGAACCTTAACGAACCATACATCCAAGAGTTCCTATACTCCATCTTTTACAACAACAACAAAACAAACATTAAAGGACTACTTATTCAGATATATATAAAAATGAATTAAATTAATAATTACTTGAGAATAATTATATATACTTCAGATATATATGAATATAAATCTAATATAATTACATGAAGCATACAAACACACCATGATAGAGGAAAATTAATTAATGACCCATTTATCCATAAATAATTAAAATATATATTTATTAATTACAATAAACAATTTTAAAGACAACAATTAGCAACAATTATACTTTATCCAATATCTTTCATACAAACCCTAGTCCAATTTCATCAAACATAAATTTACAAAAACAAAATTAATAAAAAAACCAAACCCTAGATCTAGATCCAAATGCACATGAAACATCCATAAAACTAACTAATTGTTCACGAAAATCAAGAAACATGGGTATGATCTTGTTCCCATCCCTAGTACATTTAAAACTTGGGTCTAATTTGCTTCATAAGTAGCTCAAGCACCATAGAAGAGAGAGAAAAACAAAACTCTAATTACTCACTAACCAACCATTAAAACTACAAAAAAAGTGTGGAATAGCATTTCTTACCTTCTACAACCTCTCCACCAAAGGATTTGAGACCAAAACCTTCCTCCCTTAGTAGAGCAATTTTTGGGAGGTGCCCAAGGCCTCCCCACCTTTGTTTCACGGATTGGAGTGAGTGACCCGAGGAGGAAGAAGGTGCTGCAGCTGTTTTATATGTGAGGCATTTGTAGAGGCGGCTGGTGCGCCCCTACAAATCGGAGCTATGTATATGGAGGGTCATTTGTAGGGGCGTCTGGTGATTGAGCCGCCCCTACAAATCGGAGCTATGTATACGGGGGCATTTGTAGGGGCGGCTCAATCACCAGCCGCCCCTACAAATAGCAACTTCAGGGGCGGCTGGTGATTGAGCCGCCCCTACAAATTAGACCCCATTTGTAGGGGCGGCTCGTATCACCAGCCGCTCCTGCTGTTTCATTTATTGGGGCGGCTGGTGTCTGGGCACCCGAGAATGTCACTGTAGGGGCGGCTCCATCACCAGCCGCCCATACAAAAAAAAAAAATCGAACCGTTGCTAAAAATCATTTTTACGTAGTGAGCTACTCCTTCACAGTGCCCTCACACAGATTATGTGCATGCCTTGGTGAGAAATTTCAATCTTTGACCCTTAATATGTGCGCCTCTCTATATTTGACACTTAATTCATAATCATTTAAAAAATGTAACCCTGCACGTGCAAGTTTTTTTTGGATAAGAGGGGTTTGTCTCATTTTCTATCTCCAATACTCTCTCTCCTCTTACCCATGTGCAGAATCAGGCCGTGTCGCATGGGAGGTTCTGCGAGTCGCGAGTCGCAACTGTTCTGGCAACCACGAGGACTCCTAACCAACGGACGCTCCGACCCGCCCAGGCTTCGGCGGCGTCCTCCACCAGCCATCGCTCGCCGCCGGACATCGGTGGCCCCTAGTCGCCCCTGGTCCTGGTTAGCTGGAGCTTTGTAGCTGCAGCGTGTATCAGCAAGCTCAACCGATCAGGCTTATTATTTGGCTTGTATCAATACATTTGCTTAATAATAGATGCCCCTGTTCCTTCTTATTATATAAGATACAAGGAGGTCTGTTGTTACTCTTTCCCATCTCAGTTCTTTCAGTTCTTTGTTAATGCTCGACTAGTTGGTCAACCACTGACTAATTGAAATAGGTCTGACTTTATTTGATACTTTTGTGTTATTGTTAGAACACTACCAAGACCTCATTCAAGAGGCCCACCCAGGAGAAGGCTTTTTTTTTAAAAAATTTTTAATCCTTTTTTATTCAATATTTTAATAATAACTGCTCCTAAAATGATTTTGTAGATCTGACTCTTTTGGTCGTGCCAGCGCCGCCGCCGCGACAAAATAACGTTGTCACGCCACGTGCATTGGCGCGACAACATCTGCCACATTAAACAGCATTTCTAACGTAAGAAAACCTTGTCACGCCACTTCCATTAGCGTGACAGTATTGTTTTGTCGCGCTACCGTAAGTGACGTGACAAGACTAAACCTAAAAAAATCATAACATTTCGATACGATGTCGGATGAAGATGAACTTTATATGAAAATTATAGATCTCGATGAGATCTAAAACTTTATAGTTTTGCGTTGTTTCAATTGAGGCCATTAAGATGCTCAAAAGGATAATATAAAATTTCAATAGTATAATAATCGGTATTAGTGTTTGTCGCTTTATAAAAATAATATCTTTTTGGTACGGTGTCAAATAAAGATAATTTTTACATCAGAGTTGTAGCTCTCAATGAGATGCACAACTTTATAGTTTTAAGTTTTACAATTAAGGTTGTTAAGAGGCTTGAAAAAATAATGTAAAATTTTAGCAGTATAATAATCGGGTACTAGCGCTTGTCGCATTAGAAAATAATATCGTCTTTATATGGTGTCAAATGAAGGTACTTTTTATATTAAAGTTGTAGCTCTCAACGAGATCTACAACTTTCTTTTACAAAGAATTTTTATGCTACATCAAATAAGAAATATATGATTTTTCTAAAGAAATAAGCTTTGATACACGATTAATATGCCCCTTAAATTTTGTATTATTTTTTAGATATCTTAACTATCTCAAATGAAAGACCTCAAAACTAAAAAGTTGTTGATCTCATAGTTAGCTACAACTTTAGCATAAAAAGTATCTTCATTCGACACCATACAGGAAAAAAAGTAATTTTAGTAAGACGACAAGGCCTAGTGCCGGATTAATATGCTGATAAAACTTTATATTAGTTTTTGGAGTATGTTAACAACCTCAAATATAAAAAGTCAAAATTATAAAGTGTAGTTTTCAATGAAATCTACAACTTTAATAAAGAATGTACCTCCATTTGACACCATACAAAAACGATATTGTTTTTCTAACGCGACAAGCGTTAGTACGTGATTATTAAATTTTATATTATTTTTTCGAGCATCTTAACGACCTCAAGTGTAAAAACTCAAAACTATAAATATATAGATCTCATTAAGGACTACAACTTCGATGTAAACAGTATCTTCATTTCACAACATATAGAAATGATATTATTTTTCTAATGCGACGAGCACTGGTACGTGATTATTATCCTCCTAAAATTTTATATTAATTTTTGAGCATCTTAATGTCCTCAAATGAAAAAACTCAAAACTATAAAAATTGTATATTTCATCAAGATCTAAATTTTTTATATTAAATTCATCTTCATCTGACGTTGTATCAAAAGATTATGATTTTTCTAATGTTCTTGTCACGCCATTCCCAGTGGCTTGACAAAATCATTGTTCCAAGAAAAATAACATGACAAGGTTTTCCATGTCAGAAACACCGTCTAACGTGGCTGATGTTGCCATGCCAATGCATGTGGCATGACAACGTTATTTTGTCGCGTCAGTGGCACTAGCGCGACCAAAAGGGACATATCTACAAAAATATATTAGGAGCGGTTATTATTAAAATATTGAATTGAATAAAAAGGATTAAAAATCTAAAAAAAAACCCTTAGGAGAAGGCAAAGATGTTTCGCAGAATGTCATGAATTAATATGTGATGAAGGAGTGAAAGAATTCTAGAGATCCCAATTATTAGCTTTGTGTATGTGTATTAGAGTGTAGTTTGATTGTGGTTATCAGATTATCTGTTGTTTCCTTATTTGGGACATTGGTAGTTGTATCGCACCTTGAACTCCAATTATGGTTAATGGAGACATGGAGTTGCACTTAGTCGTTTATCATTATAGGTAGCGTGCTCGTGCGTTGCTACGAGATAACTAACAATTTATACTAAAAACACACGGATCGCACGATAAAATAACAATACTGTAAAAATTAAATATCAACGTTAAAGTCACAGTTAATCCAAAAAGCAAAGTTTGTGAAATTAACAGTCACGGAGAGCGCGGCGTCACAGGCTCACAAACTCTACTTTACAGACCTCTCCGTGATGCGTCTAAAATAATGTTTTATATCGGCAAGAAGTCTCCGATATTACAAACTAAATGAAGCAATCAAATATGTTGGACAAACATTGCTCAATCTACATATTTTGAACCTGTTTGACCAGTGAAAATGCACAAAATGACTATTATATTAAACTAAATTCATGTCCATCATCTATTCAAAGTGCATATCACAAGCTTGTAAATAATTTCAATATTATTTAGTTCTCTAATTCTATGAGACGCGACACGGTGTCCTTAGCAAATTCTTGAACTCGGCGACGTCTGAACAAGCAGACGATTGCGTAGGCCTATAAACAAATAAAAAACTTTTGGGTCAGTGTTGTAGTCAATAAATTAAATCAATAATTTACCCCAAAAGAACCTCACTTTGAAAATCATGTGCTTGATTACAAATAGGACCGAATACCAATTCACTGAAATCGTCAGTAGTGGTCACTCCGCCTATCATGCACGGGCAAAAAAATGTAATAACTGATACTTTATTTAGTCAATACATATGAGTACATCAGTGATACAATACCTCTCTTTCTATTCATTTATACATGGAGACCAGCTAAAATACGCAACTTTGATGCCACTCGCCGCCATTCCGATAAGTGACGACATATGTGTGTATACTTGACGGTTATTATGATGCAGTGGTACCTATGAGTTACAAAATTTATTAGCATCAAACAATAAAAAATTGATAGCATGGAGCAATGATAAAATTTTCAATCTAAGTACCTTTTATTCATCAGCACCACATATCTGTACGGTCGCATCCGCACGTCATCCCTTCCTCGAATATTAGACACATGCACAACTATACCAATGACATCTACAAACACAAACAATAGTTATTGATGGAATAGGAGCATGAACAGTTAACTATGTATTTTTAAATATAGGCGTATGAGGTATACCTACAAAAAAGTACTCAGCTTGAGCGTATACATCCTCGAATTCCATAAAGGTACGAGGACACTGACAAATCCATAGCTCTCTCTGTGGTGCATTAGCTATACTTTATGGAGATAGAACCACAAAGTAGTCGGCACATAAACGGAAGATGTAGCCCAAAGGACCAACATGAGTAGGCGCGAAGCCAACTCTCATGAAGTCATAACATTCTCCTACATGAAGCAA
The DNA here is from genome assembly GCF_019320115.1 of Miscanthus floridulus. Classification (NCBI taxonomy): domain Eukaryota; kingdom Viridiplantae; phylum Streptophyta; class Magnoliopsida; order Poales; family Poaceae; genus Miscanthus; species Miscanthus floridulus. Next base: position 103,006,761 of record NC_089589.1, read on the forward strand.
ACGGTCGAACCTCATGGTTTGGTCGCCGTACGCAACCGCTTCCATTTTGGTTCCCTGTAAGAATATTAGATCCAACAGATAGATAACAATGGTACGTAGAAATAAAATTAGACATGGTCCAAAAAGATGAGCTCAAAATGCACCTGCTCATCCTTCAAAATTACACGCAAATATGTATCACCATGGTGATGTCGTACGTTGCCTTTCCAAAAAACCATGGCACTCACATCCCATATGGAAGATATGTGTTCAATTCCCACTTCATGGAATTCAACCTATGTTGGCAGAAAATGATTGTCTCGATAAAACACATGAGTAAACCTATGTCGACAGAAAATGATTGTCTCGATCAATTACAAGATAAATGTAACATAGTTACCTGTAGATGTGTGTATCGGTGATTGCAGGCGGCGGGTCAGCGTACACCCTCTTTCTTTTGAGCGACCGATAGCCAGAACTCATATCGGCAACCGAGAAACCAAAATCATGAAAAATATACAGGATGACATTAGTCAGTCTGAACATAATATACTATTATTCTATGGAGCAAAGCAAAGGTAATTTAAACTACTACACAAAAAAATTGACTAAATCGGGTCCATATGGTAGAATTCATGCATGCTATGTTTGAGAAATCAAAGCTGGTTTTCATATGCCAGAACAGATAGGCTCATATGTACAACTCCACTGTTACTGGAATCGAGCAATGAACAAACTGAATGAACTTGGTCTGTCCAAGGACACCAAATGGGGCAACCATGTTTGAAATGCAAGGAATAAAGAACCATGTTTCAAAATGTAGCCTCTCTGATGTAGCCAACCATTTATATACATAATAATTTTTTTTCCAATGGAAGCTGGGCAGTTGTATAGAATATAATTCTTAGCTTACATGGAAACTTGACACAACGATAATTTAAAGAGGTGATACTAACTCATCTGAATTGAGAAATGGATATGATACATCTCTGCTGCAAAGCAATAAACCACTATTTTGTAAACGTTGGGTTTCTCTAGGATGTAATCCCCAATGACTGAATCAGTAAGATGGTTCCCAAATGCATGATAAACCTAAAATCAATTTATGTGTGCAAAACAATCTTAACTGCATTTCATCAAGCATTTTACAAGATCAACAATTCCTCTGAGCCACCATCATAAACCCACAGTAGAAGTAATACAGTGCCCCCATGTAACCTTGCTGTAGCGAAGTACCCTATCCTCCCTAATCACCCATAGGCACTTGCACAGCTTCACTACCGGAGACCGGCTCTTTGCCGAGTGTCAAGTGGTTTGCCGAGTGTTGTTTTCGGGCACTCGGCAAAGACGCCTTTGCCGAGTGTTTTTTTTGACGCTCGGCAAAGAAGCTCTTTGTCGAGTGTTTTTTTTGACACTCGGCAAAGAGCTTCTTTGCCGAGTGTTTTTTTGACACTCGGCAAAGAAGCTTTTTGCCGAGTGTTTTTTTTACACTCGGCAAAGAAAATTTCAAAGCACATTTTGAAGCAGTAAATTAATTCAAATGAAAAAGTTTTCAACTACAAAGTTGTATAACTCATCAAGATGTACAATGTTTGTTTTGGTCTTTTCTTCATATGACAAAGTGAAAGTAAATTTGTTCACAAATCTAACATATCTCTCTTGTAGTTTATGAAACTACAAGAGAGATATATAAGATTTGTGAATAATGTTAGAACGACCATGCCGGATGAACAGATGACTAAACAACCAAAATAAACTTTGTATATCTCAAAAAGTTATGAAACTTTGTAAATGACAACTTTTTAATTTGAAATCATCTTGTCATGCAAAACTGTGTTTGAGTTTTAAAAATTTAAAATTCGAACTTTTCAAACGACCTCGGATGGAAAAACAACCAAAATAAACTCTGTAGATCTCAAAAAGTTATGAAACATTGTAGTTGGCAACTTTTTAATTTGAAATCATCTTGTCATGCAAAACTGTGTTTGAATTTCAAAATTTTAAAATTCGAACTTTTCAAACGACCTCGGATGGAAAAACAACCAAAATAAACTCTGTAGATCTCGAAAAGTTTTGAAACATTGTAGTTGGCAACTTTTTGATTTGAAATCATCTTGTCATGCAAAACTGCGTTTGAATTTCAAAATTTTGAAATTCAAATTTTGTAAACGACCTCGGATGGAAAAACTTCCTAAACTAAAAGTGTAGATCTCGAAAAGTTATGAAACTGTGTAGTTTACAACTTTTTTATTTGAATTCGTTTAGGGCCTCAAACAAGCAATTTACACTCGGTTTAGTATAATATGTTGGAAACTAAAACGGAATCCAGACACAAGTGACAGTGTGGTGTAGTGGTAGAGGAGGTTCGCGCGCAGCGGGAGGTCATGGGTTCGAATCCCGTCGGCCGCGTTGCTGCGACATTTAAGCGAAAAATGCCGGAGATGGGCGGGCGCTGGCCGGTGGGGGCCTCCACCGATTAAAAAAAAATTCCATTTTTTCCCATTTTTTTGGGTTTTTTTTCGGTTCCAACTTTGCCGAGTGTCGGGCACTCGGCAAAGACTTTGCCGAGTGCCCGATAAAAGGCACTCGGCAAAGAATTCTTTGCCGACAGATTTTTTACCAGAGGCTCTTTGCCGAGTGCTGCACTCGGCAAAGGCTTTGCCGAGGGCAAAGTAGCCTTTGCCGAGTGCATTAGGCACTCGGCAAAGCGCCTGAATCTGGTAGTGCTTGGACGGGTTCAGCTGGGATACTGGGAGCAGGGGCGCTGGGGCTGGGGTGGTGGCCAGCCCAGCGATGAAAGGTCCTAGACCTTGATGATGGAGATCAGGGCGACGGTGTTTCCTTGAAGAAGAACGAGCGCGGTCGACTCGAGCGGCGGCGGACGGCGCTTGCCCTGGGAGTCTGGGACCGCAGACCGGCACGGCGCGGCCTCCGATCAGCGAGGAGCGTCGGCAGCGGCATCGTGGGGGATCGAGCGAACGAACGAGCTGTGTCATGGACGAGCGAGGGGATCAGGGGAGAGGGCGCGATCGGCGATTTGAAGGGAGCGTCGATGGTGTGGGGACGTGATTGGAGGAGGCGATCGGTTGGTTTCCTATTCGTTTCCTATTTCTCGGTCGCGCACAGGCAGCACCGCGCATCCAATGACATAAAACAAATAGGTGGTGGGCATGTAACCAGAGGCTTACCTGCCTGGGCGTCAAGCCTCGATGAAGCGTCTCTGGGGCAGTGTCGTGTTGGTGTCCGTGCTGTGCTCGTCGTCTGGGTGATGGCGCCAAGACGGGAGATGACGACAAAAAGAGGCAGCGGCGCGACAGTGGCTGGCACCCCACGATCTCAACGGATAGTGGCTGGTGAGGGTGGGCTCTATGGTGAGGCCACATGATTGATAGCAGAGGATTGATAGCAGTCTCTCTTTCTTTTTGTCTTAATTCTCTTTCCTTTTGTCTTAATTATCTTTCCTTCTGTGTTAATTCTCTTTCCTTGGAGCAAGGCGCAGGGGAGCCGGGAGAGGCTCGTTGCATGTATGCTGGTGCATGCAAACATGCAATGTGTATATGGATAGCACAATAATTTTCTACTTCCTATTTTGCCATGATTCCATGTAAAAAATTTTGTGCCGAAGCAAGGAACAACATGTACCATTTCAAATATGCTCAGCTACGACAACCAAAACTGAATTCATAGTAATATTTTGCTTGGTGATCCATGGCCAGAATGATGAAGCCAATATGCCTTAATTGGAGCTAATGAATATTAAAAATGCCACGGGCGCTAGACTCAAATAACTGGTAAGAAGAATCGACATATTCATTCATTATTATCGTCTGAAAGGAGCATTGGAACAACGAACAGACGCAGTTGAAATACTAATTAATGGTCAAAGTAGATTAGAAAATATAAATAATTTGTTGTGGCTTGTGGGGAGGCTATGGTGTAAATGTCAGTTTGAAAAAGTCAAAATTACCTATGAACTGATTATCTATAGTAGGTCATAAGCTAGCTACATCCGATACACAGAAGCACATGAAATTTTGATTTATCCACCACATCCTGAACCTACGATGCAACTGGCAAGCCTGACAATGTCCATGTTCGTAAAATCAGCAGAAGTCATAGTACTCATAATATTAATATAAAGATCTCTACTGGATATATACCTATTCCATGAGATACAAATCACATTGGCTTCCCAAAGACGTTGACAGATATACAAGGTTTGTTCCCAGTACATTTTAAGACTTGCAAACTGTCCAATAAATAGAACTGCATCTATGTTCTAGTTGTTTCGACTTGGCTCCCATAGGTGAAAGCACACTTATTAGTCACCTGCGCTGTAAGCCTTAAATTAATTCATGATCGACACACTGTATTATGAGAATAAATACATTTAACAAATTCTTTTATGTGCCTGGGTGCCTCAAATAGGCCAAAATCTGCATCAAACACATGATTAAGGATGTATGATTTATCTAAGTCTTCTAACTCACCATGCTATTCACACCCTTTTGTTAGTGGAAAAAACAATCACTATGGCTTCAGTCTAATCTTTTGCAATATGTTAGATTCCACTCCATAACAAAATGTACAAAATAAAGAATCGGATAGGCCATATCCGAACGAACTGAGTCCTTGCCATATTCAAATTTGAGAATTCCAAATCCAGCTCAAATACATTTGTTATTTCCATCTCTTGAGAAAAAAATAGTGGGTTTTGAAATACAAACCAATAAAAAAACAGCTTCAAATTTCAGTACAGTTACAATATAAACTACAAACTGCAATGGAAAGCATTCATATTTTTTTATCCACATAGTAAGATACTTGTGCTAAACGAGCAGAACATAGAAGTCAAACAACTGATCACATCGGAAAATTAAGTCCAGCGTAGCAAATAAACAAAGCCTAAGTAAAACTTGAATGTAGCATGGCATTCTCCATATAAAAGCAGACCACCTTGTGTGAAGAATTACCTGCTTCTAGCACAGTAGAATTAACTAATCTTCATCACTCTCGCTAAAGTCCCCAGCCATGTATCCATTGCCATCAGAAGACGAGCTGAAGCTCCAACATGGACCTATGTTCTTTGTAGATGGCTGTGATGGGAGAAATGAATCTTGAAATGTTCCTGTATTTTGAAATGGCACCAAACAATGCAGTCCCAAGCTGCCCGGATTTGGTCCGGGAGTTGTTGATTAGCACAACAGCATGCAGTTCTGCTTGCATCGAAGGACGGCATAAAACAGGTCACCTCCATTGCCATCAATCTGCCTACATGGCAAAAATGAAACCAATAAATAAATATCTGTGTCCGGATAATGCCACGGAGAAATAATCAAGTGACCTATAGCAGCGGAAAAGTCAGAAAATGATTCTGCCCTACTCACCTTGTCGCAACAATGTCCTCCTCAAGCGACCGCTCGTGAACCTTGCTGGTGGCCGGCCGACTGGCGCCGGCTCGTCTCGTTGAAGAAGAGAAGGATGCAGGCACGCACGACCAAGGTGCAGGCATCAAACCAATCCACTCATGTGAATGAATGGCACAGGGAAATACGAATCAAAACGGGAAAACAGACGCTGTTAGAGAAGGAGCAAATTTAATACAACGGTCTCTGCTATAAAGGAAAATGTGAAAGTAGAGGTCGTAGACTTCAGAACAACCCTATCCATAGGTAGATAAGTAGAAAAATCAAGGTAATCCCTATTCTGAAAATTTCGTGCTGTCCATTGTTGATGGTCGTTTGACCCTAGGGGTGTACAACCATATTATATGTCCACCATTTACATTATTATTAGGCCAATTATGTGTGTGACATGGGGGAATATAACCTTTCTTTTCTAATAAAAACAAATACTTGTACCTATAAAGGGAATGTGACTATGTGAGTGATAGGTGATCTTGACATCCTAATGGCAAAGGTCCAATACCTATTTAACTCGATCATATAAAGCTGAGAGATTTGGCATAGCCTAAAAGTATACTCGGCTATTGAACAGAAACTACCAGATGCATGAACTCTAGGTATGTTCGGTCCACCTTTCAAGCAGCTATTGAAGGTTAGTTCAAACTAAAATGATGCCTTCTCAAGGAGATCACACCTTAACACTATATGACCATCAGGCAATGTCAAAAAGAAGAGAGCTAAACACCTCAGACATAATCGCTAAGGTATTGGTGCCCCCACTTGCTTTTGTACTTGTTTGAATTTGTCAACTTGCTAGTTTAAGTAAAGCTGCAACCTCTTAGTGAACAATTCAGTAGCATCGATAACCAAGCAGAAGGCATAGGCACGCCTGTAGTTGTTATCAGTAGGTACTGATTTTTTTTTGCTAGCATAGGAAAACTGGCATCATAATGGTTATTTCAGTTGTCATTCATTAGTGTCACTCTACAAAGCTCATGAAATGAAACCACGCTGACCAACAAAATAAATGTGAAACTTTGAGTCCTATAGTTAAAAATTGCATACTGATACTTACTAACTGAGCAAATTTATCCATTTCCTAATTAACTCCAAACACTTGTGACAAATATTATTGTACATACGAAAATGATTGGTGATGCCAAGAGCTGAAGCCAAAACTTAAACAGGTTTGATTGAAGTGCAGGCATTATCTTTTCCTGGTACTGAGATTAGAATGTCGAGAGTGAAAAATGGCAGGCATGATACACATAACAAAATGCTTTATCTATGTCTGAATAAGGTATACTACTGGAGCGCGGAACAAAATTTGAAGCTTCATTATTTGAGCATACTATTTCACTCCAGGTAGGTTAAAAAATAAGATCGTGATGGTCAACCTAAATCATTTTGTTAGACTGAGCTGGTGCTGGAATGAAAGAATTCAATATTATTGCCTGAGCTTGAGCTAACCTGAATTTGACTCAGTTTCTTTGGAAAAAGCAGGTCCTTTTGCTGTGGTCAATGACAATGATGGATCACCTCACCCGAATTACCATCTAGAAAAACTGTAGTGTACCAGTCAGCATGCAAAGGAATGAAACAAGGCCAAATCTAAACCACAATCTTGCTCGTCATTACTTAGGCAGTATAGCAGTCAAGTAATGGATATCGAAATTATATTTGTACTGTGCTTTAAGACATATCAGATCATACAGGGAAATGCCAACAATTAATGATCATAAGTTGTGAACTGTAATTATGTGCCACACATACCAAATTGCTTTATGTATGTCTGAATAAGGTATACTACTGGAGCATAGAGACAAATCTGAAGCTTCATTATTTGAGCATATTATTTTACTCCAGGTAAGTAAAAAAATAAGATCATCATGATCAACTTGAATAATTTTGTAAAACTTAGCTGGTGCTGGACTACCACGAAGCTACCCAATCAAGACAATAACAGGCTCACATCGTAAGCTGAACCTGATCTTCTCTAGTGTTTCCGGCACCAAATGTGGGAAGCCAGGCTTTTCGCTTTCTGCTGTTTAGCAGTGAGGCATCTGAATCACAAGGTACCACTTTCTTTGTTTTAAAAGTGGATAAATACCGGCACTGGGCCACATGTGAGTGGCAGTATCCCAAAAAATATCACTACTAATTTGCGTTTTAGGTGGCACACACAATTTCAATAGTATCGATGAAGAGTTTCTGCTGAGTAACAGTATATATAAAGCATTATTCTAAATCAAGTGTGTAACAACCTTGAGACCATTTGTATAATCTGTTCAGGTAGTCCATATTGCGCGTAACTAAATGTTAAATTAAATTGCTTATTATTCAGTTAAATGGTCCAACTTCAATGTACTAGGAAGAAAGAAACTTTTTACTACAGTCTGAAGCAACTCAAATATTGTATTGGATTAGACGTACCAGTGAGCACGTGATCCATCGAAGAAGGCAAAATTCATAACCAACAACAAACCTGCAGTTAGTGTTGATCAGCATCGCAGATAGTACCATGAAACATCGATGTTAGATGAGGTGAAGGCGACGAAATTACCCTCAAGCAAGGATGGCGGTAGCCTCAGTAACATTAGCAGAGGTGCAAGCATGTGGCCACGTAAATAAAAATTATCAAGATACAAGATCTCTAGATAAGCACCTACAACTTTGTCGGTCTTTCAGTAACCGTCCCAAATAATGCAAAGGATGCTTTTGCTGCAAAATGAGGGGAATATTTTAAGCCAAAAAAATTTCGCAGACATCACATGAATGGAGAAGTTGCAATATCCCTCACATATATGTTTTACATAAGTGATCCTGAACTCAGAGCATTTTGTAGGATGCTTACCAAAATCAAGGTCTAATCAAGTTTAAAAAATTGAAAGAATGCACTGGGACGGTATGACATCCGAACCAATAGCAATCATTATCAACAAAATGGGTGAATTAGTATTGCTATTTGGCACTGAATGTGAACAATGTTTAGATAAAGCTCTTTGCCTTTTCTAGAAAAGCAATGAATTTTTTTTGAAAATGTGATATCAGTAAGCTCTGTTAGGCATACATACAAATGACCTTCGATTTCATATCTATGTAACCTAGCCCTAGATAAATGAAAACCAAGGCTGGGTTGAACAAACAACTAACAACTCGACCTCCGTATGTGCTTCCTAGATTGTATGTTTAGAGAATTCTTGCATCATTAGAAGGCATCTAAATTAACATCCTTCAATTCATAGAGCTTATTGCCAGGAAACAATTCATAATTCTGCACTAAATCAAACTTCCTTGCTGTGAAGGATGAGAATTGATCAAGTAACAAGCACATACACTACTATTGTTAATGCGATCAAATAAAAAATGTATGAACAGATCCATGTCGATCCATTCAACCATCCTACTTCCAGATTCACACGCCATAGGTGGGCGGCCAGGGACATGAGGCATGGTGCGCAGGGCAGACGAGTACGTACCGGTGAGGAGTGGGGCGTTGGCCTCGGCGAATTAGTAGAAGTGGTGGTAACATAGTTCGTGGCCGAGGCGCCGAGCACGAGCATGGAGATCTGCAACAGAATCCCCACGCCGGACACCTGCTGCTCCTTCCCGGGCAGGGCTAGAGGTGGCGGCTGCGCCAAGCCCACGTCTTGTCCTCCTCTGACTCTCTGAGAAGTCTGCATCCGTGACGTGGATCTTGTGCCTCAGGTACTTGGATCCCATCACTGTCGTGGCACGGGAAGGGGCGGGGCTGTGGTGGCGCAGCGGGGCTGGGTAGGCGGCGGCACAATGGCTGCGTGGGGCGGTGGCTGAGGGCGAGGGCAAGGGCGCAGGGGCGAGGTCCGTGGTCATCTGCTATGGAGCCGCCGTCTCGATCCGGCGAGGAGACGGCGGTTCTAGCCATGGGGGCACTGGATCTGGCTGCACACGACATATGGAGAGAGAGAGAGAGAGGAGGCGTTGGCCTAGGCGTTCACGACCTCTAGGGTTTCCTGTAGCACAAGACCGCAAGCGGAGTAGAGGGAGGAGGTGGCGCTGGGGAGGCAGCAACGCCGGCAGCCACCGGCGGGGCCCGGTTGTGTCGCAGAGGAGGGGGCGCGCATGGAGGGAGGCGGCCTCGTCCCCGGCGGCGGCGGCGTCGTGCACCTGGAGGCGACGCTCGGCATCCATCCAAGCAGCGCGGTGGGCCGCGAAGATCTCGGAGGCATGGGCGAGGCGCGCATGGAGGGAGCCGGCCTCGTTACCGGTGTATCCCGTAGGGCGCGGGAGCCGGGCGGCGGCGTGCGGCGGCGGCGCGGTGAGGGTGGACGGGATAGAGCGAGGGGTGCGGGATCGCACAAAAGGACGCAGCACGTGGGAGATGTCGTGGGATCGCATGCGTGGGCAGACGGACGAACCAAAACAAATGTCGCACAAAAAAATGTCCACACTTTGTTCTTTTTTGTTGTAGGAGATGTTTGGCATGCTAGTTGGAGACTACTGAACCGAAGGTCCATTGGGTTTTTTGACAACTGATGCATTGGATTTTGATGTTCGTATGTACCTTGCTTCACATGTTATTGCCCCCCGGATGAGTAAAGTGTTGGATTTGATGTTCACGTGTACCTTGGTTCATTGTGTCATGACCCCTAGAGGAATGCTCTTTTCTTTTGTCCCTCTTTAACGTAAATTGATTGAACAATTAGCGGGAAAGCTCCTGTTGACACTTAAATTGGGCCCATGCCAATTTTATTCGGACTGCTGGCCGATTATTTGAGCTAATTGATAATCAATAAATAAATTGCTTAAAGGGCTTTTCTAAGTGCTGAAACACGGGAGCACGTTGGTTATGGACAATGGAGTACTGATGCTGTACGTTGATCATACAAGGACATGTCCATGGGAAGCACCTTAGCGACCTGGTTGTTAACGTGAAGGAAAACCTGCATGCAAGGCACGGCGGTTGATTCGGACTCTACACTACAGCATGCATGCCGTGTTTAATAGGGAGTCAAAGATGGAAAGACAGCTTACGTAAGCTGATTTGTTTTTGGAAACTGCATGCATATACGAGATATTGGCATGTGTGCGTATGCTTTTGAGATGGTTAACCGAATCTGTTTAGATCAAGTTTGATCGGCTATTTTATTTAGCCTATGTACCGAAAGACCAGCCGCCCCATATAAATATAAAGGGTGACGGCCGATCGAGGTATTCCAACACTCAATCATCAAACAATACATCTACTACCTCTCATTGCCCTCTTTTCCTATCTATCTCTTCTCCTCGTTCTTCGTCGGCGCTGCATGGACGGTGGATCGACGACGGCGAAGCTCTAGAGCAGCCCATAGCCACTGCACGTCCCGACGGAGTCCCTCCCGGGCATGTGGGTTTTCAGGTGTCAAGAGACCTCACTGGCGTGTCTTGCGTATCGCGCTCCTGGCGAGGCTCCTCCGGTGACTTGTCTTGCGTATCGCGCTCATCGCTGGTGGCACAAGGTCCAGGTGTGGACATCCCCTAAGTGTTGGCCGATCTAAAAATCGGTTAGGCCCTACATTGAGCGATCTAGCTCCTTATCGAGTGTGTGACCTAATTAAGCGTCAACATACTTTTTGACGACTTCGCTTGGGACGATTGCTTCGACTCTACTTTGTAGCCGAATCTCTCAGACCTAGCCATACTCTTAATTGATCTACTATTTATTTCACGTGATCGCCATTTATAGCATCTGGCCTCAGGGCCGTTGCATCAATTTCATACCGACATCACACGATAAATCAGGCCCTACGGCCGATTGTGTTCGTGGTGCCTGTCACGCCTTCCGACGGAATCAGGATTGAGAAGTGCAAAACCTGCAGCTTGCTGTTACTTGACTGCTAGTACGTATGTTGCTTTCCCTGGGCAAGGCTGTCGTGGTGTTAGCAAATTGGATTAAGCCTACACGGAAGCTCTGCCACAAGTCATCACGAGGAGAAACGATTGGAGATTCCGTATTTGCATCCGCCTGAGAAGAAAGCCTGGGCTTTTGGCCTACATTGTGTTTGGTGCCCCAAGAAAATTACAAGAACATGGAAAGCTTCTGCTCAACGTATATGGAGGCATATCAGAGTACTACTTCGGCATCCTATTATATTAATCCTATTATATTAATCCCGAGGTACAACATGCAAATATATTATACGATTCTAATAATTATTTTGCAAGTACCGTAAATTCTTATGTTCATGTTGCTAGTGATAATGATACTAGATATGTTGAATCAGCTAATACTTCTCGTCATATACATCATAATTATGAATATTTTGGTCAAGAGCTGATGCCTGTTGTAAATTCTTCGAGTTTTGATGCTACTAGCAACATACAACATGTAAATTTTTATTCATCGGCTATAAGTTCACAATAGGTGATTCCACCACAAGACATGACGATGAACGAGAGAATTGGCTATGACAATGCTAATTATTTAGCCAATTGCTCTCAAAATTCAGCACCATATGCCATTGCTCCTATTCATAATTAGGCTTCATTTGTTACTCCTAACTTGAGCTAAATTAATGAAAATTCAGCAAGGTGTGCTAATGGTAATACTCACGATTTAGCTTCATATGTTGCTCCTAACTCCAGCCGAATCAATGAAAGGTGGGTAAATATTTATACTCATGATTTAGCTTCATACGTTGCTAGTAATTCAAGTCAAATTAGTAAGAATTCAACAAGATAATCTCAATCAGACATCAATGAAAGGTGGGTAAATATTTATACTCATGATTCAGCTTCATACATTGCTAGTAATTCAAGTCAAATCAATAAGAATTCAACAAGATATTTTTAATCAGACATTGATTTCAAAAAAGTAATGTTAGAGTTTAAAAGAAAACTTGAGAAGCAAAGGAAAGATTTGTTCCATAAATACTTTGGGAGTACTAGCAAGAGGCCGATCACATCTCAGTCATCCGCCATGAGTATGAAAGAAGAAGCTTTGCCCATTAATACAATGAGTAAAGTCAAAATTGATTTCGTTGTAAGCAAATGTTCGGCTACAAAAGCCGAACAACATAATATCCTTTCCGAATCAATCATATATCAAGAAACAAGTCTTGCTACATAGAAAAGCATGAGAAGCGCAAGAAAATAGCTAGACTTGATTTTTCACGAGCAAAAATGGTTGTACATTTATCTAGTGATTACTACATTATTGATGGAGATCAAACCCCTACAAGCAAGAATGGAAGGCTGCCTGCCTGTTCAGAATTGGCTGAGCCGACTGCTGCCTGCTCTAAGTCGGCTAGGCCGACTTCCCAGTCAGCCAGGCCGATTGCCCCTATTGTTGCGTTGCCTGCTAGTGCCCAAGTCGGCCTAGCCGACTTTGAGTCACTACTAGGAATATCTACTTTTATGACGATCAGTTTTCAAAGGAGCCAAATTCATCATAATTTCAGTTTTATGACGAATTTATGACGAAAAACGGTTCATTATAGAAGTCGCGTCATTCTTGCAATTCTATGACGATTATAGAAATTCATCGTAGAATTGGATAGATCTATGATGAAAACTGATCGTTATAGAACTGCTTTGGCATGCATGGCAGGGGGGCAGCCACGCTGGCAGGTGCTTCCGCTGGAGATGCTTTCCATGTGTACTTGCTATAGCCGGTTGCATTAGAGATGGTTCGGGTATGTGTCACCTTCTTATTGCACAACGTGGTACGTTTCAGGTTCTTACTGTACGACGTGTCGGGACCCTGTTGTTCCATATGTCAGTTTTCTATTGGCACACGTGTCGTGTTGCGGTTGGGTCATGATAAGGACATGAGCTCCATAGATACGACCATGCTTGGAGATAGAGGCCGAGGAGACCAGCGAGGTTGTCCTAACCAAGAAGGAGGCCCAAAGCTCATCTAGTTCGAGTCACCAAGGTGGAGGCCCAAATCAAGTTCGAGCCCATCTCGGGTTTCAGGACCAGTCTGTCATAAAACTGGTCACACGGGCACGTACGAGCTCCGTTTTCGACGATCCACATATGGATGGAAAGCTAGTTAGATAAGGAAGCCAATGCAAGTGGTCTCACGTCAAAATCCCTTCAGAATCAACAGGAATCGTTGAAACAAGTTAGCATCCAGAATCTGCCAGGGTGCTGCGACACCGTTTTTTGATCCGTTGGACCGCGTATCGTGTTTGGGACCATTAGGGGGGCACGTCCATGGGGGTGATGCCCAAGACTCTATAATTAGCAGCTGTCGCTCTCCTTAGGGTTTGGGTTTTGTTTAGTTCTTAATTTCCTCATGAAACATATATTGTTTTGCTGCAACTGTGCCGCCAAGGCCGCTTGCTGTGAACCAGGACCCCAGTTCTTGATCTTGTTCGCCTATGGCAATTAGTCCTTTTGAATAAAGACTTGAACTCCTTCTCGTTATCATAAGCCTCATATCAATTTGCAATTTTAGATTGCCTTCATTCCGTTCTGGCTTGTGTTCTCGATTCGCTTGCAGGAAAGCCTTCTCGACGAAATCAATCGTGTTTGCGTGGTTGATAACCAACGGAGCAGTGGTGTAATGGTTGCGGGGGTCCGAGTCAGTCTTGGTTCGAAGCCTGGATCGTGAACGTCGAGTCTCCACCAATCGATGCTATCATATCTTTCGGAAGATCGGGCCTTGTCTACATCAGGTCACATGTCACTTCTTCATTGGACCAAGTGTCGTATTTTTATTGGTCCACGTGGCATGACCACAATACCCCACATATCTTTTTTTTACTCGACCACGTGTCTCGATACTGTATGTCCACATGTTAGTATTTTATTAGGCCACATGTCACGCCCTGAGCTATCCACATTTCTTGTTCTGATTCGATCACGTGGTAGGATGGATTTGTACCATGTATTTTGTTTGTATTGGCCCACGTGCCCTTTTCTGGCTATTACACGTGTCATTCAATGGTTCGTCCACATGTCAGATTCTTATTTAACAACGTGCCTGTGCCAAATCTACCACGTGCACACCAATCATTACATCAGAGAAAATAATTTTAGATCTACACTGCTGCACAAAATGACTACATGCATAATTATATTGAACCTGAATCAAATAACAGCAGTTCAGGTCAACAACAAACCACTAACGGAGTTCACATATCAAGCCACCAAAATTTCACATCAAAACGGCAAACAAACCACATGTTCACTGCATCAACAAGACTGAGAGTTACCAGCACTTAAGAGCATGATATGCTCACGGATTATTGTACTCCTCCTATTGCCATTTTTTGAACTTCTCAAACCTCCCTATCAGTGTTTCTGCCTTCCTGTTCAGTTGATCCACTTGTTCGGTGAGGACAGCTAAACTTTTCTGATGAGCAGTAAGCTATTCCCGAAGTCTGGAGCAGCTTGTCCTAATACCAGCATTCTTCAAAGAAAAGTTGTTGCAGCTAGCCTGGGAGAGGACCGTGGAAACAACATCAGCAATAGGTTTCGCTCATATAGTTTCCTTAGCTTCCTGTGAAAACCAAGGAGTAAACATTAGGAAGTGGACTTAAATTGCAGAACCAAGAGATTATTTCAGTACAAGTAATGCATAGGTCTTCCTCAGCCTACTGTCGATAGAGATCCATAAGCACAATGCATAGGTAACATATTAACTATTGTAATATTACAACTTCAAAATGATGGTGCCACTTTAGGCTCCTCCTACTTTTCCTTCTTTTATGCTAATGGCTTCAGCAGATTTTAAGGAAAGCAAATGAAGGTACTTACCACTGCTTCTCTTGCAGCATCGCTCAGTCCCCATGTTGCTACTGGTATGGAAGTTGTTGAAGATTCCCACTTCATCAACATCTTCATAAGGTCGATCATGGTCTTCAACAAGCACTTCTTGATCGTGTCCTGTGTCCTTCCTATTTTTGTCCTTCTATTAAAATTGCACATGCCTTTCTATTGACACAAAAGGCATTGCGTATTTGATATAAAAAGAGTAACACTACCATCACTTACATATGCTTGTAGTTGGGCAATATAGGAGCGAGATCATGTAACCTGGTGCACTTGATTTTTGCACGGTTTCACTTGTTCTGCTCTGAGACTGCCTATAACCACAATTGTGTTAGATTGCAGCACAAGTAGACCACATAAAGACTAGACAAGAAATAAATGAGTTCACACACACACACCCCTTCTTCTCGAAACTTAACCACATGTGGACAAGTGTACACCACTATGTGTCATTCATGCAAGACACATGAGAGGTCTTTCTTATTTCATCAGCGGGGACACCATTGAAGTAAGATCGCTTGAACATGTACCGTGTCTGCCGTACAATAGACTGTAATACACTCATGCATGCTTCTTTTGTTGCTTCACCATTGTCATCAATGTCCAGCCTCAACTA